>NC_090321.1:134831393-135145549 GCF_040869045.1 Eurosta solidaginis | reverse complement strand
TCATGATTATATCCTATCCAAACCAAGTTTAAATATCACCTAAACGCTATGCCCTCTGCTACAACTGTGAATATGTAAGCACATATATTTATCAGGTGAGACTCTGACCTTCCCAATAGAACTCAAAGTGATAAAGCCAAAGCTTTCCCAAGACAGTCGAACAAATTACCGAATGTGCTAATACCTTAACATAGTGTAGACAGTCGAACTATTAAGATAATTGAAGTCGCGCGATAATCCATAATGAACTCTTATATCATAAAGCCGGGAAAAAACATTTTGGACTGAACATACTTATTAATATCTTTCTACTTAAAATTGGTCGCCTTTCACTTTAAAATATCGTTTTGGTTTAACAAAAACTATTGAAATTAATGTTTCGAACACAAACGTCTGCAAATTTTTAGCATAAAGATGTAGACTCGCCGAGGATTATACTTATCATTTCAAGGGCGGCATCGTTGGTCGAGCAGGCACTCCTTAACGTTTCAAGGTATTTCTCTGGTGATTCGAATAGTCTCTTGTGGGCTATGTAGCTCGGTAGCATGGAGCGACAAAAACATCCGCCAGAAAGCGGGAGGCGCGGTTGCGACTGGTAGTCGAAATTGCTTCTGTTCGAACTTCGGAAATCATACCTCTTAAAAACAGACAAAAAATTAGAGGCGCCTTTTGGAGCGATCAACAATAGGCCAGCATTAACGCTAATAGTTAAAACTGTGCCACGAGAATTACCCTTTGCACGAGACACACAGACAAAAGTACGACAATTTTAAATATTAGTATTTTTTCGGCAGACACACCAGTACCAGTCACTAGGACCCGGGTTAAGTTCGAAGCCTCCCTGGAGTAAGTGACCGCAGAACGGCCCCTCCGCAAAAGCCCTACTCCTTCGATGCAAGTTTTCGAACGATCCGCGAGAATTTGAGCCGCGTTACATTGAAATATCAGACATTGGTCCTGGCAAAAACCCCGGATCACTCCAGTATGTAGAACCGGTTGCTGTGGGAGATCCGTAACGACGAAAACGTCGATTTCCCTCATTACATATAAACAAAATCGTTTCTAAATATTGGTAGGTTTTTTTTACGTATTTTAGTACATATGTGCATATATCAGGTAGTTGAACAGTGCCATAAAGGCGCGAAACGCGTGAGTTATAAAATAGGTCTAGAATTAGTGCGCACAAAATCACGCATTTTCGGATGGTGACTTTGTTAAAACTTGTTTGCTAAAATCTGTTAATGCCCTATCACCGGTTTTAGTTCCCAAGTACGAAAAAATATGTTTATCAGGGTCGACTGTAACTAGGCATATGGAAGAAATGTCTAATGATTGCGAGCGTCAATTATGGCAGCGAACTGGTTCATTCATTTCTGCCTAATTAGCTGTGGACGAAAGTACTGATATTGCTAGTACTGCACAACTGGCAATTTTTATACGTGGTGTGGATGTTGGTTTTGACATCACTGAAGAACTCCTCGGTATAATCCCTATGAAGGGAACTACAAAAGGAGAAGACATTTTTCAATCGCATCCCAAGGCAGTCGGTTCTATGTACCGGGAGCGACTCGGGATTTTTCCCGACCAAGGACTGTCATTTCAGTGTGACCCCATCTAATTTTGTTTTCGTCCCTCCCACAAATTGTCATCCTCCCAGCAGCTCCTTGCAGCGGGACTGCTCCATATTCTCTTACTCCGGGAAGGCATCGCATCCAATCCGGGTCCGTCTCCTGACCCCGGTCCTGAGAAATGGTTTTGCTGCATCTGCCGGAAAAGAATCTTTTTAGGACGGTCATACTCTGTTCAGTGTGTCTCGTGCAAGGGATGGTTGCATCGGACAGGTTGTTCTGGGCTTGATCCCAAAACCCGACGTCCACGTAACTTTTATAAATCTTTTGTGGCTCCTTGCTGTTCACGGCCCAAGGGCGTCCCGTAGTCTACGCCTTAGCGCCCCCCCCCCCCCCCCCCCACTATCTTCCAGCAGCCCCGCTGCTCAGCAAGCCACAACAAGTACCCGCTGCTGCTCGCGCCCCACGGCAGCCAACAACTCAAACAGCTGATACCACTCATAACTACTACCTTCGTAGTAGAGTTGGTAGCAATGCTGAGCATCAGCCCCTGCCCCCGTCTTCTCCCCCCCCCCCCCCCCTCTTTTCCGGCAGCAATCGTGCAGGTCAGGGAAACAGACTCTTAGTCCCTACCTCCGTTTGCACCGTCTGCCAGCACAGAATATATAGGTTTGCGACATCCCCCAATGCAGCTCCTGCCTTGGGTGGTGCCACTTTCCCAGATGTTCTGGTCTCCGCGACGGCAACCCCCTGACCGGTTTCTTCGCGCCATGTTGCCAGGTCACAAACCCAAATCATCTGGGTACCCCAATGCTTGCCCAAGGACGCCCCGTCCCAGGGCCACAACAGCCATTGCGTCCTGGCCTGCCACAACCCAGGCGTAGTCACCCGTCACTTACCCCCAGAGTGGCGACGTCTCCCCTTATGCACTTCAGAATCCTGCAGGTAAACTGTAATGGACTAACTGGGAAGATTACGGAGATAGTCGATTTCATGTAGCGGCACAACATCCGCATTGCTGCGATTCAAGAGACTAAACTCACAGCAAGATCTGCATTGCAGACCTGCTCTGGGTATAACGTCCACAGCAAAGACCGCGAGAGCGGAAATGGAGGCGGTCTCGCGTTTATCATACACCACTCTGTGCAATATTATATATTTGATCCTGGCATCGACCGCAGGGACAATGTCTTAGAACGTCAAGGCCTATCTCTCCGGTCAGGCGATGCAAACCTAGAAATCATCAAGATCTACATCCCTTCTGCCACCTGTTGCCCCAGTGGATACCTCCCTAATATCAGGGCCTTACTCACTGGCAACAATCGCATTATCTTAGGTGATTTCAATGCCCATCATGATCTATGGCATTCAAACTTGCGGGCGGACAGTAGGGGTGCGATGTTGGCGGATCAAATAGAAGAAACGACGTTCTACACAATAAACGGAGACGCCCCCCACACGTATGGTAGGAAGCTGTCACAGCTCGCCAGATATCTCAATCGTGAGCGCAGAACTCGTAAACTGCGTCAACTGGCAGACGATGGTAACATTGGCATCCGACCACCTGTCCATACTTATTTCCCTTGAGCGTACCGCCGACTTCATCGTCACTGAAAAACGCACTTTCATAAACTTCAAAAAAGGAAAGTGGGAAGAATATAAATCCTTTACAGACAGTCGCTTTGCTGCCCTCCCTATCCCGACTGATGCCCGCCAAGGGCAGCGTGCCTTCCGTAAGGTCATTAAATCCGCCTCGGCACATTTCATTCCCGCCGGGAGAATTCCCGAAATACGGCCCCACTTCCCGGCGGAGGCCGCAAACTTAGCGAGAGAACGTGACCTTATAAGACAGCTTGATCCAGGCGACCCCCAAATAAGGAATATAAACCAACGCATCAGATTGCTTGTGGATGAACACAAGCGGGCGAAATGGGAGGAGCACCTAAGAGGTTGTAACCTCTCTACCGGTGTGGTAAACTTTGGTCCACCGTAAATTCCCTATCGAATCCGAATAAGCACAAAGACAAAGTTTCCATCGCCTTTGGCGACAAAGTGCTGTCGGACACGAAAAAATGCGCGAGCGCTTTCTGCCGACAATATATAATGCATCCTACGGTCGACAAAGATAGACGGAGAGCCAATAGACATGCACCGCTAAAGAGGTTGAGGACGCCATTGGTCGTGCTAAACCATCCAAAGCAGTGGGCCCAGACGGCATAGCCATGCCGATGCTTAAAAGCCGAGGGAAAGAGGGTTTCAAATATTTGGCGCATGTCTTCAATCTGTCTCTTTCCACCTTTGTCATACCTGAGAAATGGAAAATGGCCAAGGTGGTCCCACTACTAAAGCCTGGGAAACCAGCTAACATAGGTGAGTCGTATCGTCCGATATCTCTCCTATCGCCAGTGGCAAAGACGCTTGAATCCATTTTGCTCCCTTATTTCCAAGCAAATTTGCAGCTAGCCCCTCATCAGCATGGCTTCAGAAAACTCCATAGCACTACCACCGCGCTAAATGCCATTAGCACCCAGATAAATTGCGGTTTAAATCAATACCCCCACCATAGAACAGTACTCGTAGCGCTAGACCTATCAAAAGCTTTCGATACGGTCAACCATGGCTCGTTACTGCAGGACCTGGAAGGGTCTACCCTTCCCCCATGTCTTAAAAGGTGGACCGCAAATTATCTGGGTGGTCGGCAGGCATCGGTGCAATTTAGAAACGAAGCATCAAACCCAAGGAGAATTAAACAAGGGGTGCCACAGGGTGGTGTCCTATCCCCACTTTTGTTTAATTTCTACATATCTAAGCTACCTTCACCACCGGAAGGTGTCACAATCGTTTCCTATGCCGATGACTGCACAATAATGGCCACAGGCCCAGGCCCAAAGATCGATGCGCTATGCAATAAAATAAACGGCTACCTCCCTGACCTCCAGTTTTTTCGCCTCGCGAAACCTGGCATTATCACCGACTAAATCTTCCGCGACCTTATTTACAACATGGACGCCCCAAATGTCGACCATTTTGAACATCCACGTCGATGGCACTACGCTACCGTCTGTCCTGCACCCCAAAATCTTGGGTGTGACGTTTGATCAGGGTCTAAATTTTGGTGAGCACGCAGCCGCAATTGTTCCGAGAATTCAGAGCCGTATCAAAATCCTCAAATCCCTCCCTGGCAGTACTTGGAGAAAAGATAAAGAAACGCTCATGACTACATACAAAGCAATTAGCCAGCCGATTACGTGCTACGCGTCACCCATATGGTCGCCAAGCCTAAAAATCACCCACTGGAAGAAACTACAGGCCTGCCAAAATACTGCTCTCAGAATCGCCACGGGCTGTCTTCTTATGTCCCCAGAACACCATCTGCATAATGAGGCGAGAATACTCCCCATCGGGGAGAGAAATGAGATGCTGACCAAACAGTTCCTGTTGAATACCCAGAAACCTGGGCATCCCAACAGACATCCGATTGATGAACCAGCACCGCATAGGGGCTTAAGGAGTCATCTCCGTAAGCATTTTGAGGAAATACGGCACCTGAGAACCCAGCCGTATGAAGTGAAAAACACAAGCAGGTCCTTGGTGAACTCCATAAACAGGCGTCGGACCTTTATGCCGGGAATTGCCCGGTGAATCCAGTGCTTAAAGGAAATTATCCAAAACTTGCGGAAGAGGAACGCATACTCCCCAGGGAAACGCGTGTCACTCTTGCTCAACTTCGTTCTGGATACTGTAACAGGTTAAACTCTTACCTATCCAGAATCAGCCCCGACATACAAAATGTATGCCCCACTTGCAACGTGTCCCCACATGACACCAACCAACTCTTCAATTGTAATGTGGAACCAACGCCTCTAACACCCCTTTCCTTATGGTCCACCCCTGTTGAAACGGCAAGTTTCCTTGGACTCCCGTTTGAGGATATTGATGACAATTTGTGATCGGTCGCGGCTATTAGGTGGGGCGAGCATTGCTACAACAACAACACAACATTTTTCAATGTGTTGAGAAATGTGCTCGTCGTATGAACATACAAAGGGAAACAATTGTGTGTTGCAACAGAGGGTGCAAAGTCAATGACCGGTTGCAAAAGTGGCTTTATTGGAAGGCTGAAGCAAAAATTTAAAGACAGTAATATAAACGATAGTTTTCTAGCAAATCATTGTCTTTTACACCAAGAAGCGATCAGTGCAAAAGCACTAAAGCTACCTGATGTGGTGAACACGGTCAACCTTCTTCGGCATCACGCGCTTAATCATAGAGAGTTTAAAGACTTTTTTAGAATTTGTAGAAAACGAGCATACCGATATACCTTATTACTCAGAAGTCCGTTGGTTGAGTCGAAGAGCCACACTAAAGAGATTTTATGAACTAAACAAAATACATTTAAGTATTTTTGGTTAGTTTTAAGTAAAACCTTATATAAAAGTTTCTTACGGGCCGATTCTGAGCGTTACCGGTAAAATAGTACCCAGAACATTATGTAGCCGAAAATCGTTACCAATTCTTTTATTCGCGATTCTGGCCAAAGTGGTAACGCTGTCATCACCGAAAAACTCACCAATGTTTGTGGTGAAATTTAAAAGTTGGTTTTCTTCGCTTTATCCATGGCGGAACGATACAAAGTGGCAGCATGCGACAGCTGAATATAAACTCTTTTATTTGATTTGATACATCAACTTCCGGCGCAGTACGATTTTGACATTCGTCTATCGAATTTACAAAAACAAAGTACATGAAATTTTTATTTATGTTTGTAGGTATGTCACAATGCTGCCACCTTGTATGGTTCCGCCAAAGCTTTACCGAAAATGTGTCACTCGTAGATACGAGGTTAACGAATAAACGAGACGATGTGTACTATTATCTTTACTTATTTGCGCTTACAATTCTTTATTTTTCAGTTTTGCGTTTTTCTAAAGAACAGCTGTTGTTTGGTTATTTCGATGTAACCACCTACTTTTGTGGGTAAAAAATTATCCGGCTACTTTCGCGGATAGAATACCAAAAGGGTGTAAAAGTTTCCACATGATTTCGTTACCGTGGTGAAGAATGTTGTTACCACACTAGAATCGGGGCGTTAATGTCTCAATTTCGCTATTTCTTAGGAGCATAAACAATTGCTATTTCCCCGAACTTTTAGATAACGAATGTATAATGGACTTGGCCTTTTTGACGGATATTACGGAGCATTTGAACAGCTTGAACATGACTTTGCTTGGACGAAATCGTCTTATTATCGAAATGAGTGATGCAATTGATAGTTTTAAGAAAAAGTTAGTATTGTGGAGTCGGCAAATTTCAGAGCAAAATTTTTCGTTTTTCCCTTGCCTTCGGAGTCTATCAAAATCTCAGACTATAGATTTTGAAAAATATACCAAGCTAATTTCGGAATTGGAAAAAGAATTCTCTGAACGATTCGCCGAGCTAGCACCACTGAAGCTTCAGTTTGAGATGTTCACTTCTCCTTTCACTGTTGATGCTTTTAATGCACCTTCACATATGCAAATGGAGCTAATTGATCTCCAATTTGACACGCCTTTGATAGCAGTATATAAAGAATCAGACATAATAAATTTCTACAAAAATCTTTGCCCACAGAAGTATGAAAAAATACGTGCATTTGCAGCAAAAATTATTGCTATGTTTGGAAGTACATATTCGTGTTAACAATTTTTCTCTACAATGAAACTCAATAAGACACGTTTAAGAAATCAGCTTTAAGATAAAAATTTGAGGGGCTTATTGCGCCCCGCCACTGTAAAAAATATACAACCTGATATTGACGCAGTTATTTCAAATAAATCCTGCCGCTAAATACCAAAAAAAAATATTTATATATGTATACAGTTGATGCTGAAATTTATGTTTTTTGTACCTTGGAGAAACTTGAAGGAAAGAAGTTTAAATAAAAAATAATTTTAGTCCCATATTGCGCTCTCTTTTCGTTTATTTTGTTTATAAACATGTTTACATATTTACCGTCATATGTGTATGTAGTGGTCGACATGTATACGTGGCTACATTCCTACCGCTCCCCATCCCTTGCCAAGCACTTTAGCGGTCACGACGTCGCCCAGGACGCTGGCTGTGGGCAGCCTGGCTGGGGATCCCTAATCTAAGCTGTTAACTTTTCCTTCTTTCAGATTAGTGGGCTGAATTCTTCGTTCTTTAGAGACATGAAATGAAAAAGTTTTTATACAAAAAGGGGAATTCGTGTTATGAGAAACGATGAAGTGAACCAATATTTGTTTACGAATATGAATAATATTTTGTTTGTAATTTTCTTCATTAAAATCAATTACAAGCCGCAAATAGAAAAAATATATACATATATACAAGTCAGTAAAGTTATAATGTTTATAGGAATGATGGCAGGTGAAAAATTTTAACCCAAATAAGCCTAAAGCGGGATTTTCCTTAGGGAAGCGAGTGTGAGATGGAGCAATCTTGAATTCTGCTACCACTCTAAGATCGTGTAGCCTGAATGGGACGCGAGACGCACGAGAAGTCTTCTTCTTCTTGGAAGAGGGACATATCTCTGGTGGTTGAACTTATAACCGCCATATTGCAATCGGGAGGCATGCACAACGGCTGAGTGCTCCCCTTAATTATTACTGCAGAAGCTGCAAAGGAGGAAGAGAGAAACATTCAAGAATGTTCTGTGCGATTGTCCTGCGCTTTGACACAAGACGAAGAAATTTCTGGGATCTCCCATCTTTGACGATCTTTGTGATCTGACTAAGTTGTAACCTAAGAAATTCCTGACGTTTGCTGAATCACCCTGTTGGTTTGAGTAGGGGAGAGATCGACGTGGTATCACAACGGGAGCTTAATGGGCCTAAGTGCACTGGTGATCACACCGGTTGCCACTCTAACCTAAGCTTAAAGCCAAAATTTTTTTAAAATTTAATAGAAAATGTGTAAAAGCTTACGTAAAGAATTAACAGAAAAACAATAAAACATAAAATCATCTAATTGCGCTCGAAAACCATGTCAATATCCATCTTTTGCCAATTTAATGTTATATACTAGTCCTAAAAGGGCCGCCGTGGTCTGATGGTAACGTGCTCCACCTAACACAACGATGATCCTGGATTCACGCCACAGGCAAAGCAACATAAAAATTTTAGAAAAAAGGGTTTTTCAATTAGAAGCAAATTTGTCTCAGCGGGGTCGCCCCTCGGTAGTGTTTGGCAAGTACTCTCAGGGAAAACTCATATGCCTTGCAGATGCCGTTCGGAGTCGGCATAAAACATGTAGGTCTCGTCCCGCCAATTTGTAGGAAACATTAAAAGGAGCACGACACAAATCGGAAGAGAAGCTCGGCCTAAAATCTCTTTGGAATTTTATCGCACCTTACATTTATTAATTTTTTATTTTAATAGTCCTAAAACATACATAATATGTATTTTCTGAGAAAATCGGATATTGAAAAATAAAACTTTTTTCAGTTTTACAATGAACACAATTTATATTGCCTGCGAAGTGTACCAAATTCAATCTCAACTGATACATTCTGATAATGATTTTGAAATGTAAAAGTGCATTTTTTTTGTAAAATACCTATGCAGATCAAAACACTAAACACCGAAGCAGCGAATTTCAAATATTTGTTGCAGAATCTTAATCTGACGGTAAATGCCATGTACTTATATTTTTATTTAACTTTTTTTGGAAAATAAAATGAGGACAGTTTTTAGGATTTTCATTTCATGGAGTTTGGAAATTGTATTCATTAGTACCAATGATTGAAAAGCTTCTTAGATAAAATAGTAAAAACACATGCACTTGTTCCCGGTTGATCTGCGCTGCATTCCGGATGAGGTTCTTCATGAATAAATGCTCATAGTTTTTTATTAGATAACGGGCACTGAAAAATTATTTCACGAGTGGTTGCTTTATTCTTTGCAGATAATGACCACGTTACTTTTTGTTTTTATAAGAAGGAGACGTTTGTTATCTCATTAATTGTAAAATTCCTAGTAAGTTAATAGTTACCGTGGTTAATAAATATTGTTTGTCTCAACCAAAATGTCTGTAATCAATTCAACGTTTTTTTTATATACCATTACAATTTCGATATTTTCCATTCCATATTTACCGAGATATAAACATTTTAAAGGCGATGAATAAAAAGGAAGAGGATAACAATAAATAATGGTCGTTCCATTTGCCTTAAAAGTTAAAAATCAAATCATAACGATTTCAGAAAATACTATTCACAATGTCCGGGAACGAGGTCTTATATGAACAAAGTCCCAACTCACTCAACTTCGCAATCGCCTCGAGATAATGGAAATCTAGTAAATTAAACCATTATTCAAATAAAGCCCTCTATACACCTCCTTGCGAACGTGAGGGTTTTTTCTACTGTCAAAGATCGTTGTTATTACTCCGATTTTCGCAACAATTGAAACTTTAAAATATCTTTTGAAATGATATGTTTAAAAGTAATTAAAAATAGTGAATGCACATATTTATGTATTTTACAAACACATACTCAAATACATATGTGCGTACGCAATTCCAACGTATGTGAAAATCTAATTTGGACTCAAGTGATGTGCAAAAGTGTTCAAACGGAATACTTTGATTTTCCAGATATTTCAAGGCTCATCCTTCACGTCCACGCTCACTGGACTTCTTAAGATTGCGTGGCTTACGAACTTTTCGAGACATTTCGGAAATATGAATTTTGCAATAAAAACTTGTAAATATAAAAGTTATTGACAGCCTCCACACATCAACCTAACCGTAACTGTAAACAATATTGGCTTTAATAATCTGATCTCAGCTGCAAACTGAAAAAAGCCTTGCCCTAAGAAAACAAATTGGCAATGAACTTGAATTAGCAAACATACAGTCTTAAGAAAACAAAGTTATCTACTCAGCTGCAATAATAATTCAGACTGCAGGCTTATGCCGCACTCTTGGGCAGATAACTTTAAGTTAAGGCGTGGCACATGCTCATTAAAAATGTCTAGAATCGAGCCATGCCCGACAAAACCTTATAAAAAGTTCTCAATATGCTATTTATCTCCTAAAGTGTATTTATAACAATTAAATTATTGGCACACATTTTTGGAAACAGGCGTTGCAGCGCCTCTTATTTGATCATGCATTGGGTACCGTTTCTGAAGCCATAACTCGAAGACCGTTTGACGTAACTTTAACATTTTTAAATGGGTGTGGCAACCTCTTTTAACCAATGAAGAAGAATTGACCTACTGTAGAAAATCTTGTTACACTTATTTCCTGTACAAAGAGGAATACTTCATATAATAGACGGCCAAAATCAATAATCAAATCAAAAAATTAAAATAAAAGAGCTGTTTGGCAGGTCCCATAAGTACCTAGAAAACTCGTTCGTTATTTCCATATTAATTTCTCCCGTTTATTCAAATAATAAACTTTATATCACTCCACTTCACACATATTAGCCATCATCTAGTGAGTTTTCTAGCTCTGTATCCCGCTCAATTCTCACATCATTGGGAGATTGGAGAAACAGACGCCGTGATATTTTTGTACAAATGAGTTGTAATAGGCAGATATCGCTGCTGTGTTTCATTTAAAACATGTGTATAAAGGTCAAACAGCGACATCTATGTTTGAAAAAGTTTAATATATTAAAGGCAGCGTTGCCAAACTCAAGACAAGAAATTAAAAAATTAATGAGTTTGATGGCGAATAAGGACAAAAGGAAGTACCTGCTGACATCGAGCAAAGAGTCAGCCATAACTTCAAAATAGTAAAAGACTTCGTTTATTTAGGAACCAGCATTAACACAAGCAACAACATCAGCTCTGAAACCCAGCGACGAGTCACTGTTGCCAATAAATGCTACTTTGGACTAGGTAGACAACTGAAAAAGAAAGTCCCCTCTCGGCAAACGAAAATCATACTCTACAAGTCACTTATCGTACCCGTCCTGCTATACGGCGCGGAACATGGACCATGAGAACATCAGATGAAGCGGCTCTGGGAGTTCTCGAGAGAAAAGTTCTTCGAAAGATTTATGGACCTCTACGCTTTGGCGATGGCGTGTACCGAAGAAGATTTATTGATGAACTGTACGAGCTTTCGCAGACATCAACATAGTCCAGTGAATTATAATGCAGTGGCTACGCTCGCCATGTTATGCGAATGAAAGATGATTCTCCGACCAAGAAAATATTTTTATCGGAACCCGCCTATAAAAGCTGAGAAAGAGTTGCGGCCCCCACTCCGCTGGAAATAACAGGTGGAAAAAACGATATAAACTCCCTTGATGTGACCAATTGGCGCCATTTGGCTGAGCAAAGAAGTAAATGGCGCGCCTTGTTGGACAGCCATAACCGTTTAAAGGTTAAGCGGTGTCATACAGTTCATTTAGTTTCAGTTTTTTGACACTCAGTGTTGTCAAAAGGGGGTGTTCATTAAATAACTTTTGCCGATTTTATTAGAATATGTCATATTTATAAAAAAATAAGGACATAGACTTTCTTCACAATAGTTCAATTCTTCTTCCAATATTGGCTATCGAAACGCAGAATAATGAATGGTCTAAGGAGGAGTGGTGAAAAACCTACATATTTCAAATATTTTAGTTTCTTAAATTTCTTGAATTTGAAAGTAAAATACGATTGTTATGAAGATATTTTTGGCAAATATAACACCTTTTACTTTGGTATATGATCCTTTATTAAAAAAAAGTTAAGTTTATAAAATAGGCGTGGTGCTTAACCAATGTGGGCGGATTTTTACTTGATACGTCAATTGGTCTCCTGAAACGTTGGACAATGCTTGATTGAAAAATAGGAAGGGCCACGCCCATTTCCAAAAATTATTGTCCTCTTTCATATTTTTGTTATAAATACACTATAAATAAAACAGCATATTTACAACTTTCAATGGGAATGTGCTACGCCGTACGCTGGTGTAATCTACCTGTGGGGCGGTACAAATTTTTAAGACCACTCTAATATTCATATGTATGTATGTATGTATGTCAAACAAAGATTTTGTTTTTAAATCCGGGTTTTCCAGTGCGATTTTGAACTCCTGTTAAATTTGACTAGAGTTTAACCTTGCCGCTTTTTTCGATAACATAAATTTTGCTGCTCATGTCAGCTTACGCGGCCGAAGTGCCACTGAAAAGCCGGCCTTAGTATGTACATATGTTGATTTTACGAGTATGTATACATATGTATGCATGTTTGAATTTAATTATGTGTATATATAAGCCTTCATACATATACATATGTATGTGACCCGGCCTATGAAAACGTAGCTTATGACTCAAAAAAAAATAATTCAAAAGAAAAACTACTAAGAAACTGAAGAAATGCGTTCTTTATCTTTAATAGCTGTTTCTTTTTTGAGTCATAAGCCACCTTTTCATAGGCCGGGTCACATATGTAATACTCCTATATTGCTACAAAAGGCTAGGTACATTCCCAAACATCAGGGTGCCGATATATTGCCGCTTAAATGTTTTTGTTTTTGTATTCAATAATCGAATGTACCTAAATTTAAATGTTTTCTTATCACACTTATGCTGCTACAATCACAAAAATTTTATAGTCTATCTTGTTTTGATTTCGAATTCAAAACATATTGCGAGCATTTTCTATTCCCCCAGCGGGTAAGGGGGTCAGAATATACCCGCGGTAGGTATTCCTGTCGTAAGAGGCGACTAAATACCAGATTCAAGGGGTGTGTAGCGAAACCCTTCAGGTTGCCAGCGCAATATATAGCTTCTCCAAACCCAATTGTCAACCTCACCTATCCGCGGCGAATCCTGTTTCACTAACAGACGAGGCTCTGGTGACCCCAAGCTCCTCATGGAACTTGGGGGTGGGGAGGGATGGGATGGCCTGAAGGTTTAATGTGGCCACATAAATCGTTCCCGAGATGGTCGGGCTAGCACCTTAATGGTGCTGTGGTACCGGAGCGTACCGGATCTGTATCCGGCAAAGGACCATCACATCGATAACACTCCCCAAAGCCATCGGGGAGCAACCTTATCGCTACAAAAAGAACAACAACAACATCATTTTCTATTAGCAATATAGGAGTATTACATACATATATGCCTTCATAGATATACATATGACGCAAGTATGTAAGTGTGTATATATGTTATTCAGTCTAAACTCAAGTGCGAATTGACTGTATTAATAAACCTTAAAATTTAAATAAACTTGAACTTTAGGTAGTTTCATATTGTTAATGTACATATCTATATGTATCATGAATGACTGTATATGTATTATGTATTTATGAATGCATGTACTATATAAGTGTATAAAAGTTTGTATGATTAGACATTCGTTTCAGTATATGATAAGTTCATGAATATAACGGCTTAATTATAAATTTAAGAGTTCACGAATGTACTTCATACATTTTAATGAAATTACTTCTACTGAACGGATTCTTAATATGTAAATCTCTTAATTATTAATTAACATGATTCTTCCCAGATTTTATTTTGTTCTGTTCAATTATTGTTTTTAAGTATAAACTATTTATAAGCCATACAAATTTTTACAGCATTTTTACTTATATGTACGCACGAATGTACTACCATACAGTACATATTTAATATGTTATTTTTGTTCTTTAAATGAAACAAAATGTTTCTAAACTCCAGTCTGCTTTTGGCAAAGTATTCGTTTGTTGTTTAAAATAATTTAGTACGCCATTTTAAATTTGTTGTGTGTTTGTATGTATTCGACAAGTACCCCCAAACAATCATATAATTCAATAACTGTAAACTACTCAAAACCAGACATGGGTTTTTAATGTTATTTTTTTTTTAAATCAATTAAAATGTGTACGCGGTATAGTTTAGTCTCGCTCTTCAACACTACCGTCTTGCCTTGACCGTCTAATGGAATATTATGAAGAAGAACGAAAGACTTAAAATTTTGATTTTTCTGAATGGCATAGCTGGAAAAAAGGGTTTGGTCCTAAGGACGGTCTGTATCAAAAGCCGGTCTTAAATCTCATCCGTGCAGATTCACGAAGGTTCCTTGTCGAATTACGCCAGGAGAATACATTCCCAAAATTTCCTTGTACATATAAGAGTATAAAGCACGGAGTTTTTTTTGCAACTGAAGTGTTATTATAGAGCACCTTATCTGTGGTACAAAGCTCGTTGAAACTGCTGGTTTCCTTGCAGTTCATTTAGAGGATTTGTCCATTGGGCAAGGAAGTACTTCTGCGACCGGTTTGCATGGATTTTCGAATTTTTTAGTAGTTTTTAAGAAATCAAGAAATTGTAATCGTTTCCTTTGTTACAGCACTTATCAAAATCAATTTAATTTCGTATTTAACCGAAATGAAAAGATATCATTAATGATGAAACGTTAAACCTTATCACGAAGTGTGCCAGCGTACCCATAGCAAACATTCGACTGTGTATGTGAAGTTAAAGTTAGAGGCGAGTGTTTACTAATATTTTTAACGTTAGCAATTGAAACCAATTGTCAGCGAAACGAAATCATTTTGCTTCTCAAAGAACCGAAATGGAATCGTTTCTTTTGGTGAATTTATTGATGCACAATCCTTGTAATAATTACTTGGGTCATACTTGTGACAATTCAAAAGCAATCACGTTGTTTTTAGCTCTTTTAAAGAATTACATGGTGGACTTAATTTTGAGGATAAAAATTGGTCAAACAAATCACCATTAACATTCTGCAGAGAAAAGTAGAAAATAGTGACTGTATTTTATAATATGTTTATAATATAACCACACCTTTATCTAAGCTCTGTTCAGATCATTATTTAAACCAAGGCTTACAACAAATCAATTTATCAACTAACAAAACTTTTTTGTTTCTACATTACGTTCTCCGAAGCTCATTAAATCCTGGACAAAATTGTTGTTAAGACGAAATTTCTCTAGAATATTTCGATTACTCACCAGGAGCAGGACTTGATTACTTTCGGAGTCCTTGAAAATTTTTAAAGTACTTTTGTAAAAGTATTAAAGTCAAATTAAACTATAAGATACAATCATTACTTTCTTTCTCGAATTTCAGACTTACGTTAATAATTAACTTTCAATTTAAATATAACCTTAATTGATAGATCAGTATCTTTTTTCTCTTGTCTAAATTATCTATTTTCTTCAATAATCTCTCACTTTGACTTGTGCAATTGTACGAGTATTATTTGTTTGTTAGTAGCGTGTACTATTGTTATGGTTGATGTCACTAACAACGGGCTCCGAAATGGTGTTAACAACGGCTGTATTATCCATCATTGGTCCCATGCTCTCCTACAGCTATACTAAGTGACCATCCGCATCAGTGTAAGCCAGCGTCGCACCACTTGTTCCATTAAAAGTGCTTAAATTTGCCGGATCATAAGCTCCACTAGTGGTCATTAGTAGATTTCCACTGATGCCCGCAGACGTGGGAATATTTAGAATTTGAAGGCTTCCTGTGGCAGTGGGCACGCCCACACCCACTAAGTTTGCACTCAATAGTTGTTGTTGAGGTTTAGTCCTATTTGGATCCTTAAGAATGCCATGCGGCTGTTTAGAGGTACTACTTGGAATTGTCGACATCATGCTACCATTACCCGTTATGCTTGTGGTCTGAGTTGAGCACGAATTGTTAGATATATTGATTTGATGTAGTTCGTGCAGCATTTGAATGTTGCTTGTACCAACCATGCTGGTGTTTGTAAGCTGAGTAACGTCGGGCGGTGGTACAACGCCACGCATAATTCCACGACGAAGGGTCCCACTACCCCTACCTACTGATCCAATCATTGAATTACCACTAATAATAGATGCCTGCGATATAGGTTGAAGATGTGCCATTGGCAGTGGAGGCACAGTAAAGTCTAATTGAGGAGGATAGTCCTATGAAATAAAATACAGTAGAATTCCCATTAATTTTCTTATTGGTTTATACATATGGTCAAAATATTTGTTATTTGCACCCTACAAACCACATTTGGAGGGCTTTTAATACCGAGCTCTAATATGAGCGTTTTAATGGTATTTTCCAAAAGTGCTAATGTAAATACTTTTGCTACTTTGTCAAGCATTTTACTTCTATCGGGTTGATCGCCTGGATATTAAAATTAAATTGTCGGAAAACATAATTTTTAATGGCCTTGTTTATTTAAAAAATGTTTTGTGAGCTCGAGGCCTTGCTTTGAATAAAATACTATGTTAATATTCATACATTTATTTGGTCGATATTTCGACTTCAATCTGAAGTCATTTTCAAGACTTTTTTATATAAAAACACAACATGAAAGATAGTAAACAGAAATATATTAATTACATCACATACATAAATACATTTATAACACTAGATCGACTTACTTGCATGGAAATGCCTGATCGACTAATCAGGTGTTCTAACAAAATAATAGGAAGAAGGTGGAAAAAGGAAAGTAAACAATTAGAGTACCACAAGTATAAACAAATTTTAAGGAATCGTATAAGTAAACTAAATTACACAACAACAATGATACACAGAGAATTTTTAAGAATAACAAGACAAAATGCAACAAAGCAAAATGTGCATACTATCATCCCCCCCTTTCATTAGTTGTTGTCCTAAATCTTGTTCGCAGCGGGATATTTGCTGGGCTGTGGCGCTCTCTCGGTGAACCTTATGTGATTTGCCCTGTGTGTTCATAATATGGAGCTTCTCCAAAATATTATGCACTTTTTGCTTTGTTGCATTTTGTCTTGTTATTCTTAAAAATTCTCTGTGTATGATTGTTGTTGTGTAATTTTATTTACTTTTACGGTTCCTTAAAATTTGTTTATACTTGCGGTACTCTAATTGTTTACTTTCCTTTTTCCACCTTCTTCCTATTATTTTGTTAGAACACCTGATTAGTCGATCAGGCATTTCCATGCAAGTAAGTCGATCTAGTGTTATAAATGTATGTATGTATGAGATATAATTAATATATTTCTGTTTATTATCTTTTCATGTTGTGTTTTTATAAAAAAAAGTCTTGAGAATTACTTCAGATTGAAGTCGAAGTATCGACCAAATGAATGTATGAATATTAACATAGTATTTTATTCAAAGCAAGGCCTCGAGCTCACAAAACCCTACATTGTCTGAAAACTCCATTAGTATCGACTTTGAACACGTACTCAAATCAATTTAATTGCTGAATGCATTAATCTATTAAAATTATTAAACAAATACTCACCATAGGAGGATAAGAGAGATATCTGTCGCTGTTCATGTTATAATATGAACCGTCTTGTGGAAGTGCTGGTGAAGGGGACGGAATATAAACACCTTTGTTAATAAGAATCTGATCATCATGTGCCCGGTGTTCCATTATATTTGTAATATTATTGTGTCGCGGATGTGGTAGAGTACGAGCATTTACTATAAGAAACAAAAAAATATGTTTATGCCAGAATTAAACGAAGTGTTTTAGGTGCTCTTACTCTAAAGGTATTTAACTTATTTGAGTGTTACAACCCGTAAGGCACAGTTAGCAGTCATATGGCCTTCTTGAATTAAGTCAACCATTTTGTAGATACTTACATTTTTCATTAGTGTTTATGGAAAATATGTGTAGGTATTGCAAAGTGTGAGTTTAAAACCACTATAACTTTATGTCTAGTTCCCATTTTAAAATTATTTTTTCATATATAAATTCGCCTTTTCAAAACGAGAGTACGGCAGTATGGTTTCCTATTAACACATTAGTGTTAAGTTTCATAGAGTGTCACGTTTCATATCTAGGAAACTAGTTTCATTAGTGCCTCAAGATGCTAGAAACAATTATCAAACTATTGATAAATATCCTGTAACATCCTAATTCTTTTTGGGTTTGACATATTTCATTTGACATGAATGATATATGTACTCTAAAGCAGAATTTTTTGATACTTGAACGAAGTTTGTTCTTTAAAAATACTAACTTATTGAAGCATTAAACTTTAGTTTTAAAAACATTCTAAAAAAGTTGCCTTAATAACCGGAATGCGTTTCTGAGATTTATCCACTTATTTCTCCTCGCTAGAACACATTGAAGCTAAATATTTTGTAGTCGCATTCCTTGTTATTATTTTTTCGGATAAATGCTAAAATATAAAGGCAGTAACCGATACTCTTATACCTTTTATAATAAAATCCCGTCAGCAAAAATTATTTCCAGGCTTTTAATTTTTTAGAAACTACTAAATCCGGACTTTCATTTTATGAATAAAAAAATATAAGCAAATTCGGACTTTCATATTTTAAGGACAAGATTGAAGTTCCACGCCATAACTAAGGAACGCCTGGTCCAAATGGAACGAATTGGATGTTTGTTTCAACAGAAAGCGGCAGGCGCGGATGTAGGGGGGATTTTATTTTTCAATAAGTACTTTACAGAACAGAAATGAAATATCCAAAGAAAACAAATATTCAAATGTTCAATACTTAAAGTATTTGAAAAATAAAATTTTGTATGGAAAATCAAGGCGTGGAAAGGAAAATATGTAGCATCAATACTGCGGGCCATTTTTGTCTCAACGGAATATCATACAGAGTAAAATTTTGCGTATGTAGTCTTCCTTGCGTGCAAAAATGTGCCCCAGAATAATTCTTCTTTGCACGGTTTTTGCAACAATTTTAAAAGTAGAAATTTATTTTACAGAAATAAAAAATGGCGGCCACCGTGGAGTGATGGTAGCGTGCTCCGCCTATCACACCGAATGCCCTGGGTTCACACCCCGAGCAAAGCAACATCAAAATTTTAGAAATAAGGTTTTTCAATTAGAGGAACATTTTTCTAAGCGGGGTTGCCCCTCGGCAGTGTTTGACAAGCACTCCGAGTGTATTTCTGCAATGAAAAGCTCTCAGAGGAAACTCATCTGCCTCGCAGATGCCGTTCGGAGTCGGCATAAAACAAATAGGTCCCGTCCCGCCAATTTGTAGAAAAAATTAAAAAAGGAGCACGACGCAAATTGGAAGAGAAGCTCGGCCTTAAATCTCTTCGGAGGTTATCGCACCTTACATTTATTTATTTATTTTTTATAAAAAATGTGATCTTAAAGAGTTTTTAATTACAAGCAAATTGCTGTTTGAATTGTCGATAAAAGTCTAGTTGAGGGGTCGACTCCTAATACGCTACCAAAAATATCGAGAGAGCTGTCAAAAGACGCATATTGACCTCGACAACAATAATCCGTAGGCTGTATCTCTGTCGGGAGATATTTGAAGTTGAAGTTGGCTATTTTCATATGGTTGTTGTAATGTTGTGTACCCACAAAAAAATTGTAAACATAAGTGTTTTGCGCGGATATAGTTTTGGTCTCCAAACCGGTGTTGGAACCACCCAGGGTAATTTTTTGTAAGCGCGGACGAAGGCCGCCAATGCAAAAAGCTGTTCTGCGCAAAAATACTATGGATACCAACCCCGGTTTTGGAGGGACCCGCGGGTCATTGTTTTTGTTTAATATCTTTTGAACGAGTTAAAATTTTTCTTTCTGCCTTCGGATTATTAATACTGAGGTCAATACGCGTCGCTTGACACCTCCCTGGATATTTTTGGTAGCGTATTAGCAATCGACCCCTCAACTACATAAACTTTTACCGAATTGTCAAAATCGGTGGATAGGCTGCTATTCAACTTTAAAAGAAAAAGGACAATTTTTGTATGTTTAATGGTGTGTTCACTTTTACTTGAGATTTTTTAAGAATAATGAACTTGTTATTCAATTATCATTTTGGTTTTATTGCCAGTAAATGTTTCCTTCTTTTCAGTTTTTCACAATAAAACCAAAATACTAATAGAATAACAATTATCATTTAAAGGTGTTAAGCTCATTAATTCTTAAAAAATCTTAAGTAAAATTGAACACACCATTAAACATACAAACATATAACTATATAAACTGAGCACGAGTTTAAATATAATACACAAACAATCTTCTGCAGTGAAGAGGAGTGGTACAATACCAATAACAAAAGGCACGCCTAGTACAAATTAATATAGAGACAGAATGTCTAAAATTGTGCGAGAGCGTATAAATGGGATAAAACTGAAATAAGCCAAGAAAGCAAATACCGCACAACAGCCCAATGGTAAGGCGATTGTGATTTCAGCAGTTTGACCGTGGTTCGATTCCCGGTAAAACCTGTTGAAATAAATAAACATTACGAAATTGCCTGACGATGATGACGTGGCGGCTTTCGAAATAGTACCATCGCAATATGCCAGTAAATGTTTCATTCTTTTCAGTTTTTCCTAATAAAACCAAAATAATAATTGAATAAAAATTATCATTTATCGGTGTTAAGCTCATTATTTCTTAAAAAATCTTAAGAAAAAGGACAAAGAAAATTCAAATGGCGATAATTAAGGATACAGTATTTTGTGGAAAAATCGAAGACGAGCATTTCTTTGTATTATCGACAGCTATCAAATAATATCTTTGTTGCTTAAAAATAAATTATGACATTTTTCGGTGATCACTTTCAGACATTTTCAGTGTCTTTAAACATAACACTTATTTACATTGTTATTATTATATTGTTTTATTAAAATTATATAAGTATGAAATGTACACACCCAGTGATGATAAAAGTAACAAATAAAAATTACAAAAGTTTTAAAGTTTAAAACAGAATACATACATACATACTTTGGAAATAAGCTTTGATGGAAGACGTCCTGGTTTGGGGTAATATAAACAGATCCAAATATCGTTTGTGAAAAGTAAAGTCCTCCATATCTGTCGTAAATAAACTTGCAATCCTGATAATCTATACATACGGACTCACTCACTAAACTATGTAGAAAGTCTGAAAATTGTGGGTGTTTATTTTAGTCATAATTATAAGTGGGATGTATCTACATATAACACACACACTACGGTCTTCCTATTTACGGGCATACCACAAAAGGAAACCTATGGATATTGCAGACAGTATACAACGCGGCGGCCCGATATAGCATAGGGGCTTTTCTTTCCACGCCAATAAGAAACATTCTCATTGAGACAAGTCTAATGACAATAGAAGAAAAGTTTAAAATGCAAACTGCTAAACTGATTCCCAAAATATATATGCCAAAAGAACCGATGTTTTCACGAAATATTCATACCCACAAAATTAGACGCGTACAATTCAATTTGGATCGCATTATCAAAATAGCTCACGAAATGGAATTAGTGCTGAAACTAAAACGAACATACATACATCACTACTAGGCCCGCTTGGATGCTAAAGAATCAAATTTTCCAATCTCTTGCACAACTGCCGAAAAGTTCCACGTCTTCAGCAACATATTTAGCTCACTTTGCCGAGATCAACAACACCCACTCGGACTGGTCTTTCGTTTATACTGTTGGTTCCAAGACAGAAACTGGAACAGATATCGCGGTCGTCGATCAAAAATTCGAAGTATTCAATTTGGCACAATTAAAAAACCACTGCTCAATTTACACAGCTGTAGCGGAAGGAATCTCTTACTCTGTTCAAACATACCGTTCTCTACGTGGCAAATATATAAACGCCATAGAAAACATTCTTAATGAAACCTCCACGATAGCAATAATCAGAGATATATTAATAACGCACTCCAACAAACTAAAGTTAATGTGGATTGCAGGCCATATTGGAATAATAGGTAACCATAAAGCCGACGAAGCTGCAAAATACGCTACCAAAGCACAAATTCTGCTGAAATAAACATACAATATAAATGATATAAAAAGAGCGATCAATACTTACTACCTCAATGAACGCATACATGTATGGAACATCTATCATCATTTCTAAAAGAGAATAAACCCTTGCGGATACGCCCCAAGATATCCGATAGAATGCTCAAGAATAGATATACATAAATACACCCGCTTAAGAATGGGGCACACACTGCTGACAAGGCTCCATATGCTCCTTGTAACCTATGCAACAACACTCCAACCACAGTAACACATCTGATTGACGAATACAACGGGTGAAACAGATACCGTAATAGCACAATCATCAACTTGCTTAAAGACCTTACTCACAATACATTAAGAAAATTGTCCAAACATTATTAGACTCCCACATTTATTATCTATACTTAATTATATAAAAATGCTTTCAACTTGTTATAGAAAATTGGGTTAGAGCTATTGATAGAGGTGAAGGCGTTTTAGCAGTTTTTCTGGACTACAAAAGAGCTTATGAAACAATAAATAGAAATTTGTTGCTGAAAAAATTAAGGGATATGTACAACATCACTGGATTTGTTTATGAGTGGTTAGAAGACCACTTAAGTGAAAGATTTTAAACTGTGAGATTTAACAATAGAGTTTCCAATGAGTTAGAAGTAAGACATGGCGTCCCCCAAGGAAGTAAATCAGGACCGTTGTTGTTTATACTATATTTAAACGATTCGCCAAATGTATTACATAATTGTGAAATAATTTAATTAAAAATTGCACATGGAACAACTAAAGACTCTCCTGAATTAAAAAAATTTCTTAATACCTCAAATCGCGGGCCACCTATATATATATATATGTATGTATGTAAAGTTAAATAAGCACGTTCACAAACATATCCATACCAACTGAAAATAGGTGCACCATTGCGTATACGTAACATTTTATTATTACGTATAAACAAATAAAAAAATTTGCAATAAAATAATACTGCGACTATAAACTGAGATATAACCCACCCTTTGTTTCAAGTTAGATCAAACTACACACGGGGTGCAAAACAAATTCAAAATCGGTTCAGTAGTTTAGGAGTCCATCGCGGCCGAAAATGTTGTGACAAGTGTTTTTTATATATTAAGATAACGTTACTAAATAAAGTGTGTTTTTCATTACTAAAAACAATAGAAAATTCAACATCGAATTTAACAGATACTGCAAGCAGATTTGCACAAAAAAATTTCCTATTATTAAAATGTAAACTCAAAAAATGCTAAAAACACCGTTTTTCGCACATTTAGGTTAGGATATCTCAAAAACCTGACCCTTAGGATATCTCGAAAACTTGGCCCAGCACAAATATGAGGACGGTTTTGAATTCAGCGCGCAAAAATACGTCGGAAATAAATTCCTGATCCAAAACAAAAAAAAAGCCAATTTTTGCAGGCCTGTGTTATCTAGTGTTATCATCTTTACATTAGGAAAACCCTGTAATATCTCTAATACTCTATCTTCCAACTTAATCTTTTCCTCAATTTGTTTAATCACCAAAAACTTTGAATATGCGTCAATACATATAATAAATTTCAAAGATTGAGCATAAAATCTGTGGACGGATTCGGCCTCAGCACGCAAAATACGTCAGAAATGACTTCCTGATCCGAAGCAAAAAAACTTGAAGGGCTTGACCTCATGATATGTGACTTCGACAACAGACCCCAACTTGACTTGACCATATCTCGGGAAAAAAATTGAATCGAGGTGTTCGAAATTGGATTTTGTGGGGAAAGAGTTGTTCTCAAAGATACTGTAAGCAGATTTGCCCAAAAAATTTCCTATTATTAAAATGTAAACTCAAAAGATGCTAAAAACAGCGTTTTACGCACTTCTGTAATATATCTAATACTTTATCATCCAACTTAATCTTATCCTCAATTTGTTTAATCACCAAAAACTTTGAATATACGTCAATACATGTAATAAATTTCAAAGATTGAGCATAAAATATATCCATATGGACCTGTATTCCTTCCTCGTTAGGTATAGGAGCCTCCCCAATCGGTATTTTCTTCGGGTGCCTGTCATATTTATTTCCATTACAAATATCGGTTTCTAATATATTCTCAGAATTGTTTATGCATTTCTGGCCAATAGTACATCGTACAAATTTGTTTTATAATTTCCTCAAAACTTCTGCGTGCTCTGTTATGTGTTTGTTCCATTATCGCACCTTGGTCCTCCTTGTTTGTTCCATCTATAGGAAAATTTCTGGTATACAAAAATTTATTTGTAAACGTTTCCTTTAATTTAGTTTTAATCGCATAGAGATCTTCTGGTCTTCAGTGAATTGAAGTCACAAAATTTGGTTGTATAAATTCTATTAAAATTGTTATCCAATTTTCCAAAGTATCGTATTCAATAAGATGTCTTGTCCTACCAAAGTTTACCACTGACTCATGTATGGCAAAACGTCCTTTACTCAGCAATATCTGCTGTTTAAACTGATTCAAAGGTTTTTTGTATCCGGAATTTCCATACCATCTGAGCTTTCTGCAGAATGCTGCGTAGCACGATCTAATGAGTCATCAGATACCTGATTCAAATATGGCCTAGGTAATGCATCCGCTACTATATTCACTTTACCTGAATTATAAATTATTTTTGGAGCATATTTTTCGATTATGGTGTGCCATCATTTCATTTTAACATTAGGGTGTCTTGGAGAATCCGAAAAAGATAATGGCTGATGATCTGTGTGAACCTCCTAATCTGATACTCAATAAAGGTAATTTCTTAAAGTTGTCAATGCCCAAACTATGGCATTAAGCTCCTTTTCGTTTGTCGCATAATTTCTTTCTGCCGAAATTAATGTTTTCGATATGAAAGTAATGGGCTTTCCTTCCTGACTTAATACTCCTCCCAATGCGTCATTTGAGGCATCTGTTGCCAATATAAATTTTTTTGTAAAATCCGGCTGAGTTAGTTCGACTTGGTTTGCAAGTAATTTCCTTAATCTTTCAAAAGATATAATTGCGTCTTGTTCTAATCTAACCTCGATGTTTTTAGACATATGCTGTGCCACATGTCTATTTTTCCCTGATAAATGCTTCGTCAATGGTTTCGCTATCGCTGCATAATCTTTAATAAATTTTCTATAGTAACCTGTCATCCCCAGAAAACTACGAAGTTGTATCACTATTTAGGTAATGGATACCTTGAAATCGCTTGAATCTTTTCCTGATCAGTTTTAATAATATTTTTTGCTACAATATACCCTAAAAGTTCTACTTTCGATTTTTCCAATGAAATTTTCATATTTGCTTTCTTCAACGTATCAACAACCGTCTTTAAATGCTCCGTGTGCTCCGATGGGTGAATTGTATGGGCTTTTACTTGGGCGAACCACACCATCTTGTAACAAAACCCTGATCTCCTCATTAACAAAGCTAATTGCAGCTAGCGGATATTGATACGTAATAAAGTGATAGTAACGTATTACTGAATAGCCATTAATTGTTTTAACTCTTTTTTGTATAGCCAATTCATTTCTATTCTTATAAATACCTGACTTTATATAACAGCTAGTTGCTCCTGTGTCAACTAAGATTTTAAAATTTTTACCTATTGCTCTGTCAGCAAGAAAATGTATGGCAAAGCTAATTTTGGTCTAAAAAATGATCCTCATTTATATTGTTAACACGTAATGTTTTATTGGGCGGTTGCACGGTCTGCTGCGTGCTTCCACGTGGTCTTTTTTCTATATTACCACTTTGACTGTTATTCTTTTGGTAATTATAAGCAGGTTTTAGCTGTGGCCGATTTTGTACCCTGATGCTGTAATCAACATCCATTGGGGTCGGTCGGGGTTGCACTCTTTCAATTCTTTGGTTAAAATTTCTTTGAGGCTGTTCTTGTGCAAACCTCAGATTATTATTGAAGCTTCTTCTATGGTTATAGTTATTTTGCCCATTATTTGCAGAAGGCGAAAAATGGGTCGGCCTACCGAACTGTAAAGCAAAATTTGCTCGCATATTATTAGACTCCAATTCCATGGCCTTTGCCAAAGCGTTCGGCAAATCACTTGGCGACAATTAAAACAGGATATTTGATAAATTCCAATTCAGTCCGGTTATAAATATGCGTAAAGCATCTCGCCTATTCTTGGCATTAAGTTCCCTAGTGACTGAACAGTCAGTACCATAGGTCGTGATCGTTTTATTTATTAACAACGTTAATTTCTCGTTAACCTTATTGTAATAATCAATTATTGAATTAGAGCCCTGTCTCAAATGCTCATCTCTTGTTCAATGATGTGGGCTGGCCTCTTGTCGGCGTATGCAAAATCTAATCGCTCCAAAATGGCATCAAAATTAAGCACTGTCCATGATTTGATAACAAATCATTGGCTTCCTGGGTGACCTTATTTCTCAATATCGTTAGTGCAGAAAAATACCTACGGCTGCCTTTAACGTATAAACTCATTGTGTTATTAGCGGATTCCCTCCAACTAACATATTTGCTTTGCTTTCCCGTGAATTCGGGAAACGACTTTATTATCTCTAAAGACTCCTCGTATTTTATTTGTTGACTGATAATCTCAGGCTTGTACTCCGCAATAGTAGCAGCCTGAGTCATCCCCTCGATTTCCCTGCGCAATTCCTCCAATTTTAATGAAGCGTTAGTCGCGGCTATTAACCTAGCCACTAGGGCTTCATTTTCACTTTCTAACGACATACTTCTAAATACTTGTATCAACAAATCCACACTTATATATTTTTAGTAATTGTTTTTCAATAGCGTAAGTACAAGAATGAATTTTTAATAAATAGCAAAAAAAAATTAATCGTAATTTACTGCCGTACTGCTGCTCTCACTGGTCCCGTAAAATCAAATTTATATACAGCTTCCATTTTTCCTCTGTTCCTTTTTGAACTGCTCTTCTCGTCTCATTTACTTTTTCCTCTTATTTAATGTTATGGTTGTATGTTTGTTTTGCTGTTGTTGTGATACGAATAGTTTAAGAATTAGGTGTTTAAATTTGCTTTTTGTTTTTACACATCTTATTAAATTTATTTCTCCATAAACTTATTTCGCTGTTAGCTGCTTACTTGTATTTTTTCTTGTCGATTTTCAAATTTCATGCCACGAACATCACATTAAATGATTTAAGTAATCGAACAGCGATTCAACAGGTGATTGAAGCTGTTTACTATTGTTAATGTTGTTTTCAAACTACTTGTATGAATTCACAATGGTAGTTAGTTAAAGTTTTGAAAACAATTTTTTGTTGTTTTACTTTTGTGTTTTTTTTTTGGTGTTTCCCGTCCCGTAACGATACTTATTTTAAACATTTTTTGTTGTTTTACTTTTGTGTTTTTTGTTCTTTCTCGTCCTTTGACGATACTAATTTTAAAAATCTTTGTTGTTTCACTTTTGTGTTTTTTTGTTCTTTCTCGTCTTTTGACGATACTTATTTTTTTCAACGCGTGCCCCACACGCTGGGCGCCAATTATCGTCCTCCTACTTTAGGAGGGGTTTTTTAAAAAATAACAAGTAAGGACGGGACTGTCTTTGGCTATGCCGAAGACTTCATACCTTTCATGAATGGGGCTGAACAATAATCTTATCCCGTTCGTAATCTCCGAATAATCGGATGTATAAGATAAGAAATATCTAGTAAACAGATCTACATACCTAAGCGATTTTTAAGATAAATATAAAATAAAAAATAGGTAGGTACTTTGTGTGAGGATGCAAAGTTTCAGGTTTTTTGTGGTCTGCATGAAAAAACTATGACTACGAATCACGTATTTCAACAATATATGACGTAAACGTAACTATTTGATGAAACGTTATGAATTTTGAAGCTTCTAGCCGTAAAAAAGAGCAAAAAAATACAGTTTATATGGGGTATATAATATAATGCACCACCGATCTCTATGATTTTTTCAGACAACAATATATGCTATATACGTAAGCATTTGGTGAAATTTGAAGCTTCTAGCTGTTAAAATGGGGAAGAAATTGCGCAAAGTTTCTTATCTGAACAATCGGTTGTATGAGATTATATATACCACCGGTCTCTATGATTTTTTCAGACAACAATATATGCTATACACGTAAACATTTGGTGAAATTTGAACATATCTAAACGATTTTTAAGATAAATATAAAATAAAAAATAGGTAGGTACTTTGTGTGAGGATGCAAAGCTTCACGTTTTTTGTGGTCTGCATGTAAAAAATATGACTACGAATCACGTATTTCAAAAATAGATGAAGTAAACGTAACTATTTGATGAAATTTGATGAATTTTGAAGCTTCTATCCGTAAAAAAGGGGCAAAAATGACAGTTTATATGAAGTATATAATACATATACCACCGATCTCAATGATTTTTTCAGACAACAATATATGCTATATACGTAAGCGTTTGGTGAAATTTGAAGCTTTTAGCTGTTAAAACGGGGCAGAAGTTGCGCAAAGTTTCTTATCTGAACAATCGGTTGTATGAGATATATACTATGTATACCACCGATCTCAATGATTTTTCCAGACATCAATATATGCTATACACGTAAGCATTTGGTGAAATTTGAAGCTTCTAGCTGTTAAAATGGGGCCGAAATCGCAAAAAAAAAATATATATACTATATATACCATCATATATATATTATATATATCACCAATCTCTATGATTTTTTGACACAACAATATATACTATATACGTAAGCAATCGGTGAAATTTGAAGCTTATAGCTGTTAAAATGGGGTAGAAATTGCGAAAAGTTTCTTATCTGAACAATCGGTTGTATGAGATATATACTATATATACAACCGATCTCTATGATTTTTTCAGACAACAATATATGCCATATACGTAAGCATTCGCTGAAATTTTAAGCCTCTAGCTCTTAAAATAGGGAGTAATTACAAAAAGTTTCTTATCTGAACAATCGGTTGTGGGGGATATATACTATATATACGACCGATCTCATCAATTTTTTCAGGCAAAATATGTGCAATATACGAAAGTATATGGTGAAGTTTGTAGCTTTAATCTGTTAAATTGAGTAAGATATTACAAAAATCATCTTTTTCTGAAAAATCGGTTGTATGGAGGATATATGCTATAGTGGTCCGATCCGGCCGGTTCCGACAAATGTCTAATCGGACACCCAAATACACCCGCTCACCAAATTTTATCAAGATATCTCAAAAATTGAGGGACTAGTTTGCATACAAACAGACAGACGGACATGGCTAAATCAACTCAGCTCTTCAACCTGATTATTTCGGTATACTTAATGGTGGGTCTATCTATTTTCCTTTAAGGTTTTACAATTTTGGGTTTCGTGACGAAATTAATATACAATTTCATTTTCATGAAAGGTATAATAAGAATTTTGTATGGTTAGTTACAGAATGTAACATTGACACCAAACTCAGAAACCAAACTGACTTTATTTTCCACAATTGCTCTTATTTATAACTTAATTTAATATTTACAATATAAGCATTGCATCGGATTTGCTAATGAAAACCGATGCGTGAGAAATGGAATATTTATTTAATGAAATGCCAGTGGCTTGAGAAATATAATATTTGTTTAATTTGTTAATAAACATTTAATGAAATGCCAGTGGCTTGAGAAATATAATATTTGTTTATAATTATTTAATGAAATGCCAGTGGCTTGAAAAATGGAATATTTGTTTATAATTGCCATAAGGGCACTGTGGGAAGTGTACTGTTAACTTGCAGACCATCAATGCTTAGTCTTACGAGAGCCCTAAAAACCACCCCGACAGCTGCACTGTATGCCATTCTGCACATTCCACCTGTAGACCTGGTAGCAAAGAACATAGCGTTAACAACTGCAACCAGGCTCGGTGCCTCGGGGCAGCTTGAGCGCCGACCATACGGCCATAGCAGTATAGCGTCATCAATCACAAGCCGAAAAGACTACCTGATTCCCTATCTGCGCTTCGAGGGCGATCTTAAGGCCACAATAGAGGTGGACGGTTGGCGCAAGGGTGCTCAAATGGCGGACGAGGCGATATATGTGTACACAGATGGTTCCAAAGTAGTGGAAGGAGTAGGGTCTGCGGTATACTGTGCTGATCCGGAAATAAACAGATCCTACAGGCTGACGGATTACTGTAGCGTTTTCCAAACGGAAATAGTAGCCGTAGCCACAGCAGTAGAAACCCTGGAAGAAAAAAGCCCAAGCTGCAATCGTGTTAACTTTTATATTGACAATCAAGCAGCAATTAAGGCAATAATCTCGCATACCACAGCATCTAAATGCGCGTTAGAGTGTAAGCAGTCCCTGGAGAGAATCGGGACAGGGAGATGCATACATCTATATTGGGTCCCAGGGCATATGGGAAAAGCTGGGAATGAAAAAGCGGATGAATTATCTAAAAAGGATGCATGCCTTGAAGCTTGCTCCGTAGGTGTCCCAATTAGACTGGGCGAAATTAAGCGAAGGCGAGAGTTGCACATGATCGACCAAGCAGGAAAGGCGTGGGTTCAATCGCGGGGCTGTAAAGTGTCGAAGATTATGTGCAGGTCTTACAACCTTAGAATAACAAAGTTGCTTCTATCATTAAAAAGAGAGGGCTGTATAATCATGACGGGTATTCTGACTGGACACTGCCTTCTGGCGTCACAGGCTTGGTCAGTAATAGCAGATGTAGGAAGTTCGGGCTGCAGGAGGCAACGATCGAGCACGTTCTGTGCACTTGCCCTGCGCTTGCCAGGCTAAGACTCCAGCTATCAGACCTAGAAGCAGCAAGTGGCTTAAATCCTAGGAAGCTTCTAGTATTTGCCAAGAGGACGGAGTTATTTTATAACATAGGTCCTGGTTTTTGATAGGGGTTTTCAGTTTGGTCGTTAAAACAAACCTCTGGTAATACTACGGACTTATTCAGTCTATGTGAGGTCCTCATGGACCGGCCAGTTCAACCTAACCCAACGTATACAACATAGGATATTACACTATTACCTTCGTAGCAGAAAAAATACATGACATATGTATGTGGATCTCTTCTTTTAAACTCTACCCAAATAGCAAAAACTCAATAAATTTACGCTTTGCGGCGTAACGGAGTAAGCCGGGTACTTGCTAATAAAATATAAAACTTTACCTGAAGTAACTTTATTAAATATTCGTCTATGGCCGAAGACCTAAATTGTTAGTGCCTAGTTATAAGCTTATTTGCAAAATTCATTTTATAAATAAACTGTATATAATAATAATAATAATAATAATAATAATAATAATCTTTATTATCTTATGCATTCATACATCATTGGCAATAATAGATAAGTACACGCATATAAATAGTTTAATAAAATAATAATTAATGACGTTGATTTTAAAGCTGCCTTCGACAGCACGCTATGTCGGAATTCGGTTTCCCCGCAAAATTTATACGCCTATGCAAAATTACGTTGAGCAACACCATCAGCTCAGTCAGAATTAGGAAGGACCTCTCCGAGACGTTCGAAACTAAAAGTGCGGTTTCTTTAATTGGATGCTGGAGAAAATTATACTAGCTGCAGTACTTAACCGCTCTGGAACAATATTCTATAAAAGCGAGCAATTACTGGCATTTGCTGATGGCATTGACACCATCGGCTTAAAAACACCCGCGCTGTTAGTTCTGCTTATTCCAAACTTGAAAAATGATCGGTAAAGATGGGTTTGATGGTGAATGAGGACAAAACGAACCACGCTACTGTTGGCAGCCATAATTTCGAAATAGTAAAATACTTCGTTTATTTGGGAACCATCATCACCACTAACAACAACATCAGCTCTGAAATCCAGCAAAGAATCATTCTTGCCAATAAATGCTACTTTAGACTAGGAAGGCAATTGAAAAGTAAATTCCTCTCTCAGCAAACGAAAATCATACTCTACAAGTCATTTATCGTACCCGTCCTGCTATATGGTGCAGAAGCATGTGCCATGACAACATCAGATGAAGCGGCTCTGGGAGTGTTCGAGAGAAAAGTTCTTCGAAAGATTTACGGATCTCTAAGCGTTGGCGAGTTCCGAAGAAGATTTAACGATGAGCTGTACGAGCTTTACGCAGACATCAACAGCGAATTAAAACGCAGCGGCTGCGCTGGCCAGGCTATATTATGTGAATGAAATATGACGCTCCAGTTAAGAAAGTGTTTCTATCGGAACCCGCCTATGGAAGCAGAGGAAGAGGGTGGTCCTCATTCCGCTGGAAAGACCAGGTGGCAAACGATTTAAAATCCCTGGTGTGACCAATTGGCGCCAGTTGGCAGAGAGAAGAAGCGACTAGTGCGCCTCGTAGGACGGCCATAACCATTTAAACGGTTAAGCGCCAATATATTTAATAAATACAATAAGATGTTGAGTATTGTGGGGTGACTTGCTTCTCTGTGGGTGGTATATATTGGATTAAGCAAATATCCACTCCTCATAAAAATTTTTTTTTTAATTTTATAGTAGTACAAGTGCCTCACAGGAAGAGTAGTAAGACCAGACGTCGGCAAGTAGTTAAACAATTGTTCGCGCTCAATTAATACGTACTAGTAGTGCCTGTGTTCGAAAATCGACCAACGTGTATTTTTTTCAACTCAGTCTATGCATCAAGTGTTGGAAATATAGCAAATTGGTCTAACTTACTTAACTTTTTCTTTAAAATTTTGAATTTGATCTATGACTTTGTACTTTTTGATTGTATTTTCTTAAATTTTCTACAAACTTTTCACATGTAATTATAACGTTTTGGTATGGAGCTCCTTAAACAAAAATATAAAAATTATGTATCTGTGAGTTAAGCTGGCTCGAGGTCAGGTGTAATAAAACACAAGAAGTTCTTGTATAACCGATATATTTCGATTACCTTCGGTAACCGTCCTCAGGGTAACTATTAACAATAAAAAACAACATGAAAATTATAATCAAACAATATATCACAAATAACAATAATTTTTCTAATTACATACATTTATTTCACTTTTTCACTGTCTGACGTGGAGTATTATACTGTTTATTTTTTGTCAACAAGTGTCTGTACGACTGTTTGTAATCAGATTTGTGTTGTGACAGTCGAGTTTTTAATTTTGCTTTCTTCGGTGTTTGGTATTTTTGATTTTGTTTTATTGAAAATATGTTTTAGAGTGTTTATTGGTTTATGGGCAATTTTTGTTTCTTCGCTATTATAGCAATCTGATTTGGCAAGTCGCTCTGATAAACCAGGCACGTAAATAACAGATTTAAATGTTTTTGGGGTTTTTGGTATAATATCTCGGTTTGTTGATCCCGTTCTTCTTATTAAACTTTTTACAATATTCTCTGGAAAATCATTATTTCTTAATAGTAATTTAATTTCTTCTATATTTTCTTTGTGGTAAGTGTCGTCCGATATTTGTAGCATTCGTCTTATACAGCCCGTTGCTGTATTGATAATCATCGTCTTTGGGTGTTTGGAGTTAAAATTGATGATGCGTCCTGATGATATTGATTTCTTATACCACTTCAATTTAATTTTATTGCCTTCTCTTATTACAAGTGAGTCCAGGTATGGTAATTTTCCATCTTCTTCGAATTCCATAGTAAATTTTATATGTCGATCAAAGGAGTTTAATACGTCAAGTGTGTTTTGTACCTCGGTTTCTTTTACTATCGCAAAAATGTCATCAACATATTTTGCTACAGATCTTGGATTTTGTATTAGCTTTTCAATGCTATTTTCCAACAACTTTTCCATTAATATGTCTTCTATGGTAGGTGAGGTCGGTGATCCCATTGGTAATCCTTGGAGTTGAGTATATATCTTTTCATTAAATTTAAAATATCTAGTTTCCTCAATGCAGAACTTTACTATTTCCATAAACATTTTTTTAGGTATTTTAGTGTACTCTTCTATTTTTGTCCATTTTTCTCTTATTACGTCAAGTTCAAGTTGTGTGACGCTGTCTGACGTGGAGTATTATACTGTTTATTTTTTGTCAACAAGAGTCTGTACGACTGTGCAGTATTATCAATATCTGTTTTGTAGTTAATTCGTATGTTTGAAGGTGTGTTAACGATATGTAACATTTCTAATGTGTACCTCTTCTTCCATTTCTCTTCTTTCTCAATAACTGAAGCCTCGTCGAAGTTCGGACTGTGATAACTGCTGGCACAGTGGGCCATGAGAGCTGTTTTGTGGTTCTTAGTAGAATAACATTGTTTGTAATCAGATTTGTGTTGTGACAGTCCAGTTTTTAATTTTGCTTTGGTTGTGCCCACATAAATCTTATTGCACGATTCTTTATCATTACCTTTGCAAGGAATTTTATATACAACATCGCTTTTTTCGGTGTTTGGTATTTTTGGTTTTGTTTTATTGAAAATATATTTTAGAGTGTTTATTGGTTTATGGGCAATTTTTGTTTCTTCGCTATTATAGCAATCTGATTTGGCAAGTCGCTCTGATAAACCAGGTACGTAAATAACAGATTTAAATGTTTTTGGGGTTTTTGGTATAATATCTCGGTTTGTTGATCCCGTTCTTCTTATTAAACTTTTTACAATATTCTCTGGAAAATCATTATTTCTTAATAGTTATTTAATTTCTTCTATAGTTTCTTTGTGGTAAGTGTCGTCCGATATTTGTAGCATTCGTCTTATACAGCCCGTTGCTGTATTGATAATCAGATATTGATTATACTGCATAGTCGTACAGACACTTGTTGACAAAAAATAAACAGTATAATAACTCCACGTCAGACAGTGAAAAAGTGAAATAAATGTATGTAATTAGAAAAATTATTGTTATTTGTGATATATTGTTTGATTATAATTTTCATGTTGTTTTTTATTGTTAATAGTTACCCTGAGGACGATTACCGAAGGTAATCGAAATATATCGGTTATACAAGAACTTCTTGTGTTTTATTACACCTGACATCGAGCCAGCTTAACTCACAGATACATTATTAAAGGTCACTAAATTAACTTAATATAAAAATTATTCAAATGAAATTGACATAGAATTATGGTGAAATTACTTGAAATTTAATTAAAAAATTGGTTTTTCCACACCACCCGGAAGGTCCCCGTTGGCGCGCTACCGAAGTTAGTTTTGGGAGCTCGGTTCCCCAGTAGGCCAATATCACCTATATACATATATCGCCCATTTACTTCAATAGTGTCATAATTCAAAAAACATGAACTTTTAGTTAAAAACGAAGAAATTTGCTAAAGGAATTTAGCCTATTTCACGCCACCCGTTTAATTTTGTATAAATACATATCTAGTATGTAAGTGTGACACAAAACAAAAATTTCGAGTAGAATAGAGGATACCTTCATAAAAAATAAAATAAAAATATAAAAAAATGATGTAATGAGAAAGAAGGCAGAGTTTACTAAAAAATGTTTAATTAAAGAAAAAAAAAACAAAATAAAGTACTTAAATTGCGAAAAAATTAAGTGAAGTGAACAAACATTTCCATATAACCACGCAATAAGTGCACTTAGACTTTTTCCGGGTTTTAATGTGATCATTGTGGAAATATGAAGATTCTAATGTTCGGATATTTAATGTTGGGATTCCCATTGAGATCTATGTACGTCATTAATTTGTATTAAATTTGTAAACACTCCATTTCATGAATACATATGACCATATCTACCATAAAATATCGTCTGTGAACAATAAATACTAAGATATAACAAAGCTGAATAAATTAGAAAGAAAAGAAAAACAAACAAAAACATTGAAATTATTCACGCAAACATATTTACCAAAATAAAATGTATTTCATAACTTTAAGCGACATAAACAAATTAGGGTTATGGGATCTAAGCATCCGATTAATGGATATATAATCCAAAAAAGTCCTGTAGGAATGAAAACGGCGACCTTGTAACTGATGTCCAGAGAGTGCTTAGATTATGGAGGGAACACTTCTCTGCTCTCCTAAATGGAGGCAGCAATTCACCGCGCAGAGATGAAGAACCCGATCCCGCAATCGATGATGATGGAATATATGTCCCCCCGCCCGATTATGACGAAGTTAGAATAGCAATAACCAGATTGAAAAACAACAAGGCCGTGGGCGCTGATGGATTGCCTGCGGAGCTATTCAAGTTCGGCGGCGAGGAGTTGGTAAGGCGCATGCAGCAGCTTCTTAGCAAAATATGGGCGGACGAAAGCATGCCCGACGGTTGGAATCTAAGTGTTCTTTGCCCAGTCCACAAGAAGGGGGATACTGCAAAATGCACCAACTATCGTGGAATCAGCCTTCTTAATATCGCATATAAGTTCCTTTCAAGTGTATTGTGCGAAAAATTGAAGCCCACCGTGAACCGGCTGATTGGACCTTATCAGTGCGGCTTCAGACCTGGTAAATCTACCATCGACCAGATTTTCACAATGCGCCAAATCTTGGAAAAAAACCCGTGAAAAGAGAATCGACACACATCACCTCTTCGTCGACTTTAAAGCCGCCTTCGACAGCACGAAAAGGAGCTGCCTATATGCCGCTATGTCTGAATTTGGTTTCCCCGCAAAACTTATACGGCTGTGCAAAATGAAGTTGAGCAACACCATCAGCTCAGTCAGAATTGGGAAGGACCTCTCCGAGCCGTTCGAAACTAAACGAGGTTTCAGACAGGGTGACCCCCTATCGTGCGATTTCTTTAATTTGATGCTGGAGAAAATTATACTAGCTGCAGAACTTAACCGCACTGGAACAATATACTATAAAAGCGTGCAATTACTGGCATATGCTGATGACATTGATATCATCGGTCTAAACACCCGCGCTGTTAGTTCTGCTTACTCCAAGCTGGAAAAAGAAGCGGTAAAGATGGGTTTGATGGTGAATGAGGACAAAACGAAGTACCTGCTGTCATCGAGCAAAGAGTCAGCGCATATGCGCCTTGGCAACCACGCTACTGTTGGCAGCCATAATTTCGAAATAGTAAAAGACTTCGTTTATTTGGGAACCAGCATCAACACTAGCAACAACATCAGCACTGAAATCCAGCGAAGAATCAATCTTGCCAATAAATGCTACTTTGGACTAGGTAGGCAATTGAAAAGTAAAGTCCTCTCTCGGCGAACGAAAATCATACTCTACAAGTCACTTATCGTACCCGTCCTGCTATATGGGGCAGAAGCATGGACCATGACAACAGCAGATGAAGCGGCTTTGGGAGTGTTCGAGAGAAAAGTTCTTCGAAAGATTTATGGACCTCTACGCGTTGGCGATGGCGAGTACCGAAGAAGATTTAATGATGAGCTGTACGAGCTATACGCAGACATCAACATAGTCCAGCGAATTAAAACGCAGCGGCTGCGCTGGCTAGGCCATGTTATGCGAATGAAAGATGATGCTCCGGCCAAGAAAGTGTTTCTATCGGAACCCGCCTATGGAAGCAGAGGTAGAGGGCGGCCCCCACTCCGTTGGAAGGACCAGGTGGAAAACGATTTAAACTCCCTTGGTGTGACCAATTGGCGCCGGTTGGCGGAGCGAAGGAGCGACTGGCGCGCCTTGTTGGACGGCCATAACCGTTTAGACGGTTAAGCGCCAATTAAGTAAGTAAGTAAGTAATCCAAAAAAGTTAGCCTAATAATAAATATAGTGGGTAATATACTGCCTATGCAATACGGCCGCCATGATGCCGGTTGCCGTTTTCACCTAAAATCAAGGGCCGTTTTTTTCGTTTAATATACAACCTGAAATTTTCCGATTCAGTCAAGTTGCATTTAAATAATAATAAACTAAGTTGAAGTAAAAGAATATATAATAAAGTAAAATAAGAAATAAAATGAATTAGCATAAAAGACAATATAAAAAATTTAATGTTATATTTTTTTAACTTTTTTGTTTTTTGTTCAGTATAAGACGTACTTTTTTAAAATGAGGATTAAATCTGGAAATGCAAAAACATTTTCGGGCAAATTTGCCATTAATTGTTGTAAATAAATTAGTTTCAACAAAAGTTAACTCATTATTTGTGATTTCATGTTTTTTGAAAACAACTAAAATAAAAAACAAAGAATCTGTTAAATAAAGACTTATGTATTTACGTGTAAGTGAAATTTGCCACAAAAAATGGGCCGGTCAAAAATTCATTCTATTTAAGATTTTTTGGAACGCTACAAATTATTTTGGAAAAATTTTTTAGGATTTTGGTAGAGGCAACAATGGTAAGTGGAAACAATGGTAAACCATATTTGTATGTAGGTGAAACATTTGTGCTTTCGAATTTAGCGGGGATACAAAAAGGTTTAGGTCTTTGAAATTCGCATTAGAACACTTAGATAATTGTTCCCAAAGATGGCGCGCTTGTGCACGAAAATGAATTTCGATATTTTTATGAATTGTTCGAATTTACAAAAAACTTTTTCCATTAATTATAAACAAATAGAGTAATATTTGTTAATAAAATAGGCCTAGGCACTGCGGCTGATCAATACGAATCGATTCATATAACTTTTATATGATTTTACGTATGCTAAGTATGCGAAACAGCCTGTCAATTCATTGTATGGAAATTTTGTTAGCGTATTAATATATAGATTCTTACTCTATTTAGTTTAGTATTCGCTGAGCATTTGGCGCAGTAACATCGATTTGTGTGTCGCTAGCAATGTTGAAGAATGTTGTCCAGATATAGTAGGTATATATTTTATAAACAAAAATATGTATTGGGGATGTATATTCTTCAAAAAAATGTACCTTAGGGTAAACCATTATTTTACTGAGTAGAATTGGTAAAATTTAAAAAAATTATTTTTGTCTTGTTGCTTGCTTACAAGCGAAAGGGCAACGCAAACCGATGCATCAAATTATGAGCGCGATTATCGTGCTCTCATTAACAAATCTGCATTTTCATTTTGTCGACATCTGATTTAGACTTTTAAAAAGACTCATAGTGTGAGCTAGATGGCTAGCGTTACATATTCTTCTTATAAGACACTTCTTCAACGTTAAAAGGGGACGAATTTTAGTAGCATATGCACTTCCCCAGCAAGTTATACCATACCACAACTTAGGCTGTATTAGGCCATAATACACCATTTGCAGTATGTTTAAGTGAGTTGCTTCACTTAAAACACTCTTCCATGACTAACGCTCATGTGAAGAGTCCATGCGTAGTGCGGTGACTCACGTTCCCGCAGTTTTCCCCACATAAATCACATGTATGTGCAGAATACATCCCTGCGTGCACTTGATATCAATTGACAACCCATTGGAACGGGCTTCCAATGTTGAAAAATCTATATAAGCGCTGATCGCTTTTTCCTCTTCCTTTTTTTTCATCAATTAACCACCGGACGGAGCATCTCCCGTAACTGCACGGGATCCTGATCAGCGATCACGTCAATCAGCCAGATATATATAAGTATCAAATGCAATCCCCATTAACTCTCTTTACGTTGTAAATATGAATTTTATTGAATCGCTACATTATTATAATTTAGTAAGTGAATAATGATAATATCTTTGTTAGACTAAGACCAACAGTTGAAATAAATCACACATCATTGAGTTACAATTATTAATCAACTCGTGATTTAACATTTGGTCCTTGCGAGCCAAATTTGAATCAGCAAATTGGCAATGCAAAATTTCACCTAATTTCTTATGCAAAGAAGCAACGTTGACCTTAGCTTTGACAGTGATCACTCGCTGAACACACCCACTCACACATAATTTTTTCGGCAACCGGCAAATCATTGAGTACAATACAAGTGTGTCAAGCGATAAACGTCAAAACTGCAAACAGCCTCGCTCACCTAATGAAAATCTCAGGTCTAGAGTTCCATTTTTGATAGTTTTATAAAACTTTGTAGTATTTACAGATAATATAGTTACAAAATTTATTAAAATTAGAGTCAAAAAAGTCTAGAGAAACTTAACAAAATATAAAGCGAATATGTGTAACATGTTTCCCTCAGGAAAAATTTCATTTCTATAGCTGTTTACACAAATGCAAATGGGCAAAATTATACAAACGCTTTGGTCGCTTCAAAGCAAAGATAACGAAAGGCGTTTCATTGTTTTTCATATGACGTTGTCAAAGCGTAGGCATGCAACCAAAGCGTTTATGTAAATCTTTCGATACTTCGCCCGAAAGGAGGATTTACAACTCTTTCATCGCTTGGCAAGGAATCTCATTCTTATATTATGGACTGCCAAAGCGTTAGATCGATGCAACACAACCAAACCGTCTTTGTAAATCCGCCCTAATTTATGTCGCTGTGAAAGTCTCCCGCAAATAAAACGGTGCTGAGAGTGGAAGCCAACCAAAAGTGCAGGCAAAAATATGAATGAATGAAAGTTTGACTATTAGATATGTTTTTTGACCAGATTCTTGTATTGCACTAATATAATGAACTTGGGTACATAAATCCTAGAAACTACTTTACCAATATACTTTGTTATAGAGTTTAAAAAGTTTTTCACAATAATTTGAAAAAATATATGTTTTCTATGCTTTTTACATTTAGGGGAGTAACCTTATGCAATAAATTAAATTTTCAATGAAAACCAATAACTCTAAACTGAACAGTTTTCACCATGATATAAAACAAAAATGCTGTGGAACAGGAGCAACACTTTTGTGATTACATAAACCCTGTTTCAATCTTTTATGTCCCTGCACAGAACCCTAATTGACCATTTTCAACCAAAACAACAATGGCAACCCAGATTTTCCCGTTATGCTAACTTAAGCGAGTGCCTGTCAGAAAGAAGTTAACACACTTGCACTTATCCACAATGGGCAAAATTGGCACCTCATCGGCACAAGCAGTAACGAGAAAAAATATAAGACGAAAAAGCAAAGAAAAAAGTAGATTAAATAATTAAAAGTTAAATTGAGACGTGGTGAAAGTAAAAAGTGGTTTTAAACTGCTGCCCACAGTGGGACTTGTTAAATATTTTGTCTCCAGCAAAGCCATATTGTTGGCTCAACGAGGGAGCACTACATCAACAAGCTGTACACACGCAATCCCTAAGAGATATCACAACAGGCCATCTGATAAAATAAATAATTAAATGTATGTCCAGGTGAGGCCCAATCTTGGTTCCAACTTTATTCAAACGGCATAAATACAGTTACCGGTACGGTTCTTATGTATATATATACATGGTCTTAGAGGTACTCGCAGGGCCGTAGAGAGAAAATACGGGCCCGGTACTAAACAATTTACGGGCCCCCTATAAAAAATCCACTAATACATTTGATTAATTTGATTAATGACGTCTCATTCATGAATCATTATTGATGGATTACATCGAAAAACATGTTTGCCACATCAACTAAATGATTTTTGGACTAAGAGCTGAAAACAAAATTAACACAGAATATATACTATTTATACTATTTTATTGTAGTTTTGGTATATTTCTGATAAATATAATGATGATTATAAATTTAAATTATTCAATATAGAAGGTTCGGATTTCAAAGAGTGGCTTCTCTTCCTTCTTTCGCTGCAAAATTTTTTATAGTAATATCAAAATTTAACTGTCTTGCCAAAACGGATTCAACACAAAGCGTGGCAAGTCCCGAAACTCGCTCTTGAGATGAACACGATCTATGAAAGTTTTTGATTCTTGCAAGGGCGCTGAAAGAAACTTCTACACTAGCTACAGTGATAAGTATAATGCAAAAGATACGTAAAGCAACACAAATGTTGGGGAAAATCGTATACAGATTTTGAACATATGTAGATGGCATTTAGCAATTCCAATGGTGACAGACCTTTATCAAAATTTGCTTCGCAAATTTGTTTCAACTGAATTAGTTCGCATTCTAAGCTTTGAGAAACGCCCGACTAGTATTTTTTGACAAATTTTGCTGCGCTCGCCCGAACCGTAGTTTCATCCATGTCTTCAAATTGCCACAAAAAGGAAAACTTCTTGTTCAAATTTCTCATAGCTGCAAATCGTTCAGTAATGCCAGTGGTTACCGAATCATTGATCACCAATAATGCATTGTTTTTAAAATCAGACTCTGGATCATCCGTAATCATCTCATTTCCATTATCTTCAAAACGTCTTTTGGGTCTTCTCTTTCGAATGTCCGGAAACTTTGGCGAGATGTTCAATTGAATAGCAATTGTTTTGCATTCGTTTAAAATTGTTCCCATTGGTTCCTGATCAGCTTCAAATCAGCTAGTAAGGCATCTAGATGTCGGACCTCAACAAAGAAGAAAGTAATTGCAGCCGTACAACATTCTGCAGCACCAACACCACATAAATTCAGACTGTGGGTTACACAAGGCGAGTAATCCGCATTCGAGTTTTTGTCGAGAATGTGACGTTGTGCTCCGTTGTAAGCTCCTTTCATATTGGCGCCGTTATCGTACCCTTGTGCACGACAATCTTTTAATGGGATTTCATGTTTACGTAGAGTATGCAAATTAAATCAGCGATTTCCTGACCAGTTTTTTGGTTACAATCCACGAAAGCCAAAACCCGTTCTTTAATTGTGAAATTGTTTGCTTTCGAATTGAAATGGAGGTAGCGCAAAATGAACGTAGCCTGTTGAACGTGACTAGCATCAGGCGTAGCATCAACGATAATAGCAAAATACTTGGCTTTCTTGCGTTGATCTAATATTGTTTCCCTAACGTGTTTTGCACAAATTTCTATAAACTTGTTCTGAATGTCTGGGGAAAGATGGTGAACTTGTAAGCGTTTGTGCTACTGTTTTGAAATCCTAACTTTCTCCAAATGATCTCTAAGTTTCGGATCATAATGGCTTATGAGTTATAAAATGCCCAAACAATTTCCATTGATTCGTTCACCACGATATATACTTTCGCCTCTTAAAGCTAGGCCTCCTTCACCCAAAAATAAAATAGTGTCCAAAATTCCATATAAAATTTCTTTCCACTTTTGAGTTTCAGTGATTAGCTGTTCATTGATAAGTGATCGATCAATTGTAGCCTCATTTTGAATTAGAGTTTCAACTGAGTAGTGATACGCTGAAAACATGTTTGCGTCAGTTGAGTAATAGAAATTGTGTTTTATAAACAGCGTTTTGAGCCAGCTGCCAAATAAAATATGTATTTATTCTTAAATTTTAATGAAAGGGACTTTTCAAATTATTTTTCACACTTCACTATAATATTAAAACGAAATGCAGATATTCGTCGCTTTTGAAATTCGGCTTAAAAATTGCCTATGGCCTGGGTACTCGTCAATAAGTACCGAAAATGTCCAAGGCGAGTATGTCACACATATATGTATATACATACATTTCAGGTTAGATTTACTACTCGTGCTAAATACCCTAGTCCCATAATCAATCAATTCTTCCTATGCAAAGTCCCACAAATATACATACATAATTTTCAAAGCAAAATTTGCTTGCATTTAAATATCTTAATAGCTGTGTTTTTTTTACATCTATAGACGTTTACGCTTAAAGTTTATATGGACAGCTAATCGTCAAACTTTAAATAAACCTCTGAAATTGCTGCGCATAAAATTTTTACTACTAAATTTCAATACGCATTATACTCAGATGTAACTGAAATATGTGTCTATGTTTCACTTCAGCACTAATTCTATGTATCACCTTTAAAAATGGTGTGTATCCACTATTCATCGCAACCGATTCAGCTATATGTTATACATTATGGCCACCAGAGGTTTGTGTGTCCGAGTTTAGGTACACTCTGTTCTGTAGCTAGTTATTTAACCACTGCCGCTAGATGGGTCTCCTAAGATTATCTAAGCGAGGATAAGCGTTTTTTTACGCGCAAACGTAAACGTATACGCGTGTAAAAAAAAAACACGGCTAATATCCATAGAACATACATACATATGTATATGGGAATAAAATATATGGTGGAGTCTTTGTTGTTGTAAATTTTCATTCGAGCATTTATGCTTACAAAAAGACATCGATATATCAGCAAAGAGTTGCGTATCGTATCGACTTGATAGTTTCAAATAATAATTTTCAATCAAATTCCGACTTTCAATTAGTTAATCACTAAACAAACAACAAATTGTGCTATCACAGCAATTATTGCTTTCTCTTAAAATCCCATAAATTTGCAAGTCCCGTACGAAAATATATAACTATTTTTAGTCCCCTCTCCTTTTTCAAATACCATAAAACTACAAATTAATAATCAAAGAGGTTTGGAACGTGGCATTTACTCTATTTTTTCATTGAATTCGGAAAAACTAATTGCGATTTGAATATTCAAGCATACATTTTTTGTATATAAGCTGCGATTAGCGACAACATAACGTAGCGTAGAAGAAATGACCGTAGAAGATATACGTACACTTAAAAGTTAAAACATTTGGGAATTTAACAAAATTGAGTTTGAGATTGGAAAATATTTAACTACAGTAGCGTGCAATGAAAAAGCAACAGTTGAACATATACTCACAGACACGTCTATAAAATTGTAAATTTGCTAAAAATCCCACTTTATACATAAAAATCTCCAAATATCACTTTTACATACACTTTCTCTCAATTTCGAACATTCCCAAAAATCAAGTTCGAAATCTCTTATTACATTTAAAATGAAACCATGGCAACGGACGCTGCAGCAATGTCGGCTTTAATTTTCGCCTCTAATAATTTGATAAATTTTGTTCATATTTTGAAAAGGAGGATCCCGGGGGTTAATACCAACACTTTATTAGAAGTGAAACTTCAAGACCTCACCACATGCTGGGAAACCTTGCAGGCCTCGTATCGCAGTGTAGGTCTTAGAGATGTCACGGTTTTCAAAGAGGAGGCAGCTAAGAAATTTCAACTTTGTACTGATAGTTTTTATATATGTAAATCCCAAATTTTGGACCAGCTTAAGCTTTTCCAAGGCGCATCTGGCGAAAAAAACAATCAATTCCGTCAATCCCTCTCCACATATGTCAATGCCATTTCAGTCCCTTGTATAAAATTACCCTCTTGCAATACCGAAATATTTTACGGTAGCTACGAAGATTGGCCGTCCTTCCGTCACATGTTCACGGCGGTGTATATCAATCATCCCAAATTAACCCTTGCCCAGAAATTGTACCACCTATGAAACAAAACTAAAGGAAAAGCTGGAGCAATCGTGAAGCAGTATCCATTGGTTGATGGGAATTTTCAATTGGCCTGGGAAGCGCTAAAAACAAGATTTGGGAATACACGGTTTCTCATTGATATGCAACTTAAGACTCTTTTTAATATTACTCCAGTCACGTCGGAAAATAGCGAGGGAATCCAAAAAGTATAAAATACCATTAAAGACTCTTTAGTTATTCACAAATCCCAAGGGGTTTCTGTGTCCGATTGGGATACCATTCTGATTTATATGTGTCCCACCAAGCTTCCTGGAAACCCTTTCTTTATGGGAGCAATCCTTAGAATCCCGCAAAGAGCTCCCAAACTGGCCCCAAATGAACCAGTTCATAACTAGTAGGTATGGCATAGTTTAACGCCTACATGGGTACAAAAGTATCCAAACATCATTCGCATGGAAATTTAACTTCGAAATGCAAGCTATGCAGTAATAATCATCCACTGAAATCGTGTCTTGCATTTCGAAGCTAACTGTCGCCGAACGCACGCAGTTCGTAGAGCGAAACGAGTATTGTAGTAACTGTTTCGCCTACAATCATGCATTTTCTCAATGTTCCAGTGTATTTCGATGTGCGTATTGTAAGAAAAATCACCATACAATGCTGCAACCCCAGGTCACTTATAAGCTTAACCCAAAAGAAAACGGTAGAACTTCCTCTACTACATCATCCCAAAATACAGCTTTACTTCACACGGAATCAAATCAGCAGTCCAGGCATCCGATATTTGACCTAACAAAACGCAATTGGCAGGAATCCCTTTCCTCGTCCAAAACTAGTCTAGGCAGTGAGTCAAAGATCCAAGCGAATTATTATTATTATTTATTTATCTCAAAGTACATTAAGACTTGGAGTCTTTTCATTGCACATATTCACGAAGTTAATTACAATTTTTCTTCTTAAATTTAAGCTTAAGCTAACATTAGTTCTAGACAATACGACACAGGCGTGGTAGGTAGGTAGGTTGAACAGGAGGAGGAGAGGGTTAGTGTTTGAAGAGATCTGTTACTGCCGTTTTAAAGCATCCATATGACTTAATGCATTTTATTGGAATAGGTAGAGAATTCCACAATTTCACAGCACTAACAAAGAATAATCTAGAAGCCGCTACTGTGTTATGCCTGGGAACTACGATGTTGTGAGTTCGCGAAGATTGTACAAATTTTAGTTTCTCATAAAGATATCTAGGTTGTTGAAATTTAATTCTTTTATATAAACACAAAACATTTCGGAAATTTAGATAGACTTCTATGCTAAATCCAAGTATATTTTTTGAGTATGGTGAAATGTGGTCAAACTTTCTTTTACAATAGATGAATCTTGCCACGTTGTTGATAGTCAAACTTAGTTTATTTTTAGATTCGCAGTCTAAATCTCCATACACATTTTCAAAATAGCTTATTTGAGGCACAATCAGAGCCTTAACTAATTTAAGTTTTATATTATGAGGTAGACAAAAACAGGTATGCCACAGATTTCTTAAAGTATTGTATATTTTTGATATACTATAGGAAATGTGATGTGTACATGTTAAGCGGGTGTTGACTTTAAAGCCGAGACTAGTAACGACGGATTGATACTGTAATATATTTCCGTCGAGAAATATGGGTGATAGCGCAGTTAGATCAACCGAATCGTGCGATATTGGCAGGACCTGTGCTTTTTCCGCATTCAGACAAAGGCCATTTGTTTCTGCCCAAACTGATATTTTATCAAGATCTTCGTTTAGCCTAAAGACAAGATCTGCTCTAAGTCCCATTGGGCGTGAAAAATAAATCTGAGTATCATCAGCATATAAATGTATTGACGAATTTTGACAGCAATGAACGATGTCGTTGATAAAAGTTGTAAATAGTATAGGACCCAAGATTGATCCTTGTGGTACCCCTGAGGGAATTTTACTACGTTCAGAAATTACTTCTCCACACTGAACTTGTTGTTGCCTGCTCGAGAGGTAACTTTCAATAAGCTTAATTGAAGTTGAGTCAAAACCGAAATAATGTTTCAGCTTCAAAAGTAATATATCGCGATTAACAGTATCGAAAGCTTTAGAAAAATCTAAAAGAATTAAAAATGTATGTAATTTGCCATCGAGACTGGGGCGAATATCATCCATTACTTTGAGCATGGCTGTGGAACAGCTGTGACCAGCTCTAAAGCCAGACTGATTGTCAGCCAGCAGTCTATTCTTGCTCAGGTGAGATGTTATTTGATTAGCAATAAACCTTTCAAACACTTTCGATGAAACTGGTAAAATACTTATAGGCCTATAATTTTGAGGGCAGTTATATTTTTTGCTCTTGGCTATAGGGACAATGTTTGCTACTATTGGTTTGGAAACGTAGATGAGGTTATGGCAAAGTTTATGAGATGTGTGAGAGAGGGGAGTGCAGAGGGCAATGTTAATTTTAAAAAGCGTAGACTAAGTCCATCCACACCCACGGCATCCGACTTGATGTTGTATACACACTTGGCATACACACTTGGCGATCTCATCTTCAGTGCCTGAAACAAATGCTAATTTATTAGAGTGGTTGTATTCTAAGCTCTGATTCACAACAAATTTTGAAACATGGTCATGCCGTCTATTTATTCCTATGAAATACGAGTTCATTAAATTTGCATCAATAACGCAAGCTTTATCAGCCTTCGGACGAACTCCTAACGATTTTAAATTTTTCCACAGAATTTTTGAAGGAACGTTATCATTAAATTTGGTTTTGAGATAATTTATTTTGGCTTGACGCAGTTGTTAATTTGTTTCTTAATTTTTTGTATTCTCTCCACCGCTCAGTAGTAGGGTTACGCTTCCAATATTTATAAGCATTATTACGTTTTTGATAAGCTGTAAGATTCTATTATTGATCCAAGGCTTTTTATTGTCAATTGCATTGGTAGTGGAAATAGGAACATACTTTTCATATAAATAATTTACCAGCATTACGAAATAAGATAACTTATCATCAATATGTGGAAGAAGATAGCAGTAATTCCAGTCCATTACGAAACTTTCATACTGGAGAGAACTAATATTTATTTTTTTAAAATCCCTATACATAAGTTTCACAGCATTTATAGTTTTGCTGAACTCAACATCGTAAGGTAACAAAATTAACTCATGGTCAGAAATTCCAGCTAAAGGAAATTGGTCAATATGCATTATATTTCTGGTGTCACTTGCACCAAAGAGATCCAGCATACTTGGTCTGCATTGAGGCGCGAAACGTGTAGCGTATTTGTTAACAATGGTAATACCAACAGAGTTAAATTTACATAGCAAGTTCCTGGATCTATTACTATCAGATAATATATCTACATTAAAATCCCCACAGTTTAGGACATGTACATAGTGCATTGACAATTCGGATATTTTATTGAAAACTATGGTGAGGTCATTGCTGTTATGGGGGTTGTAGATGCAAACAACTAAACATTTTTGAACATTATCATAAAATTCTACAAAAATACTCTCAACTAGATCCGTACAGCCTGATGCATGTATAACTTTACATTGCAAGTAAGGTTTAAAATAGATGGCTATGCTCTGTTACCAGTGGATCGATCATTTCTTATCAATGAGTAATCACACAACGTATACATTAAGTCTTTCATACCAACCTTGAACCAAGATTCTGTTACGCATATCACGTCCATTTTAACATCATGAAAAATATAATTTAGATATTCGAGCTTAGCGACTGTTAAGCTACGAGGGTTAAAGTGACAGATATTAAAACCTCTGTTGTACTCACATGTTAATTGAAGCGGAACTTTAGATTATCTTGGTTAGTGCTCTCACTGATGTTAATCAGACCAACAAAATACAACAGATGCTTGCTAGGTACAAATATAGAATGGGAAAGAAAGAAAGAATGTACAATGGGAACAGGGCAAAAAGATAGGCGATCAAAGTATTTCTTAAGAGAATAAGCATTGAACATTAATAATATTTTCTTAATCATAACAAAATACATATGATGGCATATTTATGGCTCATGCAGTGGCTGCAATACATTAAAATCGATGTTTTCGCGATTCAAAACCTTTACTGCTTCACTGGTGCGATGCTTTCGTTCATAAATATGCCTACGAATTGTAAATGCACTCACCAAGTGTTTTTGTCTCCTCAGTCGGGTAGCATACTGCATTAATTCTCGATTCTTTTTGGTAAGACATTCGTGCACATACAATTTTCCATCAGCATCTGTTATTTGTTTGAAATAAACTAGCGTTCGACTTGAATAAGAGAGAGCGGTCGTGTGGCGAGTTTAGTTTAAAAATTATGGGAGTAGGGTTTCTGCTCTTGGTATTGTTGTTGCTGCGTATTCTGAAACATGAGCGGATAGTGAGTGGGGCCACTTTAATTGCTTTGCATAGTTGAGAGAACAATGCAGGTAGGGTCTCATCAGTAAGTTGCGGTATTCCATACACAACAACGTCACTAGACACCAATGTATTTTCTAGATCATCGACACTTTTGCAAAGATTGTTTATGTTTTTACTTCGCTCACCGTTTTCGCCACAGCATCCCTCCAACGTTTCTCCACTAAAAATGAGAAAACGCTTCTTCCCACCACCCAAGTTCAAATTGAACACCTAGGTTCGCTTTACACCTTAAGAGCCTTAATTGACCAAGGTTCTCAAAAGACTTTTATATCGCAAAAGGTCCAGACTCGTCTACAACTCCCTACGTCTAAAGAAAATTTTCCAGTCACAGGAATGGGTGGAAAAATTGTCGAAAATGCAACCCGAGTTTGTCAATTTGCGCTGATATCCCAGCGCTACAACACACGCATCAACACCAATGCGATCGTTTTGAAAAAGCTAACGAGTTTTCTACCATCTTTCCAAATCCCTAAACCAGACGTTTCCCAAATTAAAGATCTAGATCTCGCTGATCCCTATTTTTACACTCCCGGCCAAATAGATCTTGTTATAGGCAGTGATCTCATTCCTCCAATTCTTCTCCAAGGCATTAAACATCAGGTACTTGGCAGCTTACTCGCGGAAAATACCATACTTGGTTGGTATATTAGTGGACCCCTATCTTCCACTTATTTTTACACTTTTCATACATACATTACTGGGATCTGCGATGAAAATCTCAACACCCAACTGAAATATTTCTGGGAGATAGAAGAAGGCTCTCGGGCGCAAGCCATGAAGCAAGCCATTCGAATGGAGCATAAGCTCACTAAGAACCCAGATGTTAAGGACGAGTACGAGGGTGTCTTGGAAGAATATCTAGTGTTGAATCACATGAAACCCATCTATCCCAATGAAATTCGGGAAAGCGGCAACTATTTCTCTTATTACCTTCCCCACCATTCGGTAGTTAAGCCGGATAGTAAATCCACCAAGGCTCGAGTAGTTTTTAATGCTTCGAAATCTACCTCCTCCGGCAAATCTCCAAATGACATTCTTCATATTGGTCCCACTTTTCAGTCTGATCTTATGTTAGTAATTTTAAATTGGCGTCTTTACAAATTCGTATTCAACGGAGATATACAGAAGATGTACCGTCAAATACTATTACACGAGGAGGATCAACAATTTCAAAGGATTCTTTTCCGCAGGAACAACGAAGCAAAGCTTACCGATTTTGCCCTCAAGACTGTAACGTTTGAAGTAAACTGCGCGGTGTACTTAGCCATACGCACCTTACATCAGTTGGCGAATGATTCGAGAGTCACTTATCCCCTAGCAAAGCGAATTTTAACAGAGGAAACCTAAGTGGATGACGTACTGTCCGGTGACACGACATCGCATCTTGTATCCAGGCCCAGTCCAAAGAATTGGTTGTTTAATGTCTGCAAGTTTTCCACTTAAAAAGATCACTGCTAATCAACCCGATCTCCTTAGTCACATCTCAGCAGAAGTCTTTCTCGATTCAGATTTTCCGAAATTCGACTGTTCTAGTTCTACTAAAACTCTTGGCATCCGATGGAATGCTTTAAGCGATGACTTCATATACCATTGAGCCAACCCAGCCCCTACTAGAGCAACAAAGAGGCAGATTTTATCGTCGGTGTCGAAACTTTTTGTCCCCGCAGGGTGGCTAGCGCCTGATATGAATGTAAATATATATATACACATGTAAAATACTCCTAGCTGTAAATTACTACCGTTAAGTAGTTTAATGAGTAAGTGATGCATTTTAATAAAGCTAAGTTTTAGTCTTACGCCAACCTTCGCCGTGTTTCTTTCATGTCCGAGTATCCTCATACATATCAGTTTTGGCGACGAGTGTGACTCCGAACACCACGTGTGAAGTTATGTAACACGAAAGTAAAACTTCTTTTGTTCGGTTCAAGCTACATAATTGTAGGATTTCCACAGGAAAAAAAAAGCAAAACAATAAAACTGATAAATATAATAGTCATAAATTGTTTAAACATATGTGATGCAATATGTCTGTGTCAAGCACAGTTGCATTGATTGGGAACATTGAAGCATTCACTATTGGTGATGATTTTAATTTATATGTGAACAGACTAAATCATCTGCTATCATTAAATAAATTAACTAAAAATGCGGATAAAGTCTCATTTTTGATAAGCCTAGGCGGCACCGATCTTTATAAAACTCTCAAATTGGTTTTGATGCCAAAACAGAGTCGGACTTTACATATGAACAAATATTAAAAAAGTTAGAAGATCATTTACAACCCAAAAAGAACATTATTTTTGAATGCTTTAAGTTTTTTAAACGTGAACAACATGCGTCAGAAAAAATCTCTGATTTTATTGTCGAACTAAAGCAATTGGCTCAAGAATGTGAATTTGCATGATTCAATTACTAGAGGTTTGTTCTCCAATGATTACAGATCTTTGACACTCCCAAATTGAAAAATCTTGACGGGTTGCTTTTACGAAGTAAGGAAAATGGGGAATAATTCAATCCCCTTCAGTGAAAATTGTAGTAGAAAACTATATTTTGTAGTATGTTAGTAGTGATAATAAATTTGTAAATGCCAAAAGTTTTTGGGGAAATAATTTATTTTCTACTAAATATTTCGTGAATTGATAAAGTTATTTCAGGAATTGTTTGAAGAATGCCGTACGTTAGAATTTTATTGAAAAATGCAATATCTCAAAATTTGTTTCAAAACCTCCCTATATAAGCATAAGTTTAATGCATATTGTTATAAAAGGGAGTTAATGAAAAGCATTCTGAGATGAAGCCTTCTTCAATCTAACTCTAATATAGGGCGGTTTTGTGACAAATCCTGAATTGGGAAATTTTTGAAAAATATTTTGATATAGCACGATTTTGAACAGGCAGCCGACATGGAGTGATACGCTACTCAGCAGCCGCAATGAACTGACAAAAACAAAAAGAAAAGAAAGTGGCTTATTGTCTTAGAACTTTATATTCCTACCTTGACCTTGACAGAGGAGTTAAGCTTTTGTGCGGTCCTTCTACACAGGGAGTATTCACCTTTTTATTCAGAAATTTCGGAAAGCTCTTTTCCGTTAAGTATTCATGGAAGCGTTCCGGATAAACCGTTAGTATAGAATATTCGGAATTCGTTCATTTGATACTACCTCACGAGATCCGAATATATCAAATAAGTATATACAAAATATTCCAAATTGTATGAACCGATTCCCCAAATTCTTAAATGGAGACGATTGTTCCGAACATACGGAATTAATAGAACAGAAAGTCGAGAGAAGTGTCAAAAGACGCGTATTGACCTCGATAACAACAATTCGAAAGCGGAAATAAAAATTTTAGTTCGTTCAAAAGATATTTACGAAAAACCGAAAAATTACCCCGGGTTGCGTTGGCGGCCTTCACCCGAGCTAATAAAAAATTATCCTGGCCGGTCCACCAATGAGGTGGGATCAAAATTAAATGCGTGCAAAAACCCTTTGTACACAAAATCTTTTTCAGCGCACAAAAACATTACAACAATCACATGAAAATTTGCCAACTTCAACTACAAATATCTCCGGACAGAGGTAAAATTTTTCTTTTCCGCCTTCGGATTATTGTTGTCGAGGTCACCTCTCCCGATATTTTTGGACGCGTATTAGCAGTAGACTCTTGTTCTATACTTTTACGTAAATAAGTTAACATGCCCAATGAGTACATTTCGTTATGGCATCTCCATTATTTACTAATAACATTTTTACGTGAATCGATTTATCAGTCGAGGTTTTGACGTTGAACGATGAATTTTGAATTGATTTAGGTTTCGTATATTCATAGGTTTACGAAAGTGCACAATTTCTTGGTGTCCTCGCTTTTCATAAAATTACCTATGTTCAATGTTCAGCCATACTAATGGATCGCGGCATAGTTAATAAATTCAATATAAAACTAAAAAAAATGTTCTAAGGAAATTATGCAGTTCAGCAGTACTTATCCGGTATTTGTAAACTGGTTGCTGCCTATTTCTACTACTAATATTTTTCGAAAATTCGCAAAGAAACAACACAGTTAACGGATGTCAATCCGATTTGGGAGCAAAATGTCCGCAATTGTCAAAAAATGTGTCTGTCGAGCAAACCTCTTGTGATTGAATCATGGTGAATTTGGTGACTTTTTGAACAGAGCATTGCTAATAAAATTTGTTTGTGGACTTTCGAGTGAGCGAATTCAAACCCGGTTATTGGGTGAGAGTAATTTGGATACATTTGAAAAAGCGTGCCAACTGGCGCTGGCAATTGCAACAACGACCACCAGTATGGAGGTAATGAGAACGGGCGTAGTCCATAAATTGAGACTCGAAAATCAATGCAAAGAGAACAATGCAAGGCGAAAAAGTAGGGAACACAGAAATGGCAGCGAACGCAGAGACAAATATCGGGGGCGAAGTGGTAAAATGTTACTACTGCCAGAAAACGGGTCATATAGAAAGAGATTGTTGGGCGAAACAAAGAAATAGTAAAAACTACAAATATAAGTCAAAAGAAAAGAGTACAAATAAGTCACAAAATAAAATAAAGTCTCTTGATTATTCACAGGAAAGTTCTGACGAGTCAGGTAATGTAAATTATTTAATAAACACAGTAAATGAAGTATTAAGTGTTTCTGCAGGCAATCCAACCAAACCACTTGAAGTTAGTGTTAAAATATGCAAAAATATGTTCACCATGGAAATAGACACGGGAGCTTGCGTTTCTGTATTTCATATTTCCGATTATTATGAATTTTTTAGTCACATTGAAATGCAAGCTGCAAATAAGAGGCTTAAAGTTCTCACTGGGGAAAATGTTGTTGTAGTAGGTGAGATTAAGGTAAATGTACAGTTCGGTAACAAAGTAAATAAGCTAAATTTAGTAATATTAAATGGTAAAACGAGGTTTAAACCACTTATGGGCCGAAATTGGTTATCTGCTCTCATGCCTAAGTGGCGTGAAATGTTTAAAAACATAAATAGCCTGAAAGTAGAAAATGAAACATTCGCATTTGATATTGATAGATATGAAAGTATATTCTCGAAGGAAAGCACTTCAACCATTAAAGGGTTTGAAGCGGAAATAATTTTAAAAGATGATCACTACCCCATTTTTGCAAAAGCGTACCCAGTGCCTTTCGGTTTGAGGAAAAAAGTTGAAGATGAGCTGGATAGGCTTTGTGAACAAGGCGTATTAATACCAATAAATAGAAGCAAATGGGCGAGCCCAATTGTAGTTGTTAATAAAGGGGATAGATCTATCCGATTGTGCGTAAATTGCAGAAGAACCGTCAATAGATTCGTTGAAATGGAACGTTTTGTGATTCCTCGAATTGATGAAATACTCGCGAATTTGTCAGGCTGGAAGTTTTTCTGTAAATTAGATATCACAGGAGCTTATCTTCAAGTAAAAGTTTCGGAACGATCGAAAGAGTTGCTAACAATTAATACCCATAAGGGATTATTCCAATACACGCGGTTAGTATACGGGCTCAAAACGGCTCCACAGTTGTTCTCCAAAATAATAAGCGAGGTTTTAAAAGGGCTTAAAATGGTACAGGTATATTTTGATGACATTTTGGTGGGTGGGGCCGATTTAGACGATTGCAAAAAGAACCTCTACGCTGTATTCGATAAGTTAGTAGAGTTTAATGTAAAAATTAACTTGGACAAATGCAGTTTTTTTTAAAAAGGAAATAAACTTCCTAGGGTATAACATTAATGAATAGGGTATAACACCATCTACGAAAAAAGTTGAAGCAGTTGTGCAAGCTCCGGCATCAACCAATAAGCAACAGTTGAAGTCGTATTTGGGCATGGTAAACTATTACTGTCATTGCATTCGTAATTTGTCGTCCGAGTTGTTTTTGCTTCATGAACTGACAAAAAATAATGTTAAGTGGAAGTGGACAAAGCAACACCAAGAAGTTTTTGACCGCAGTAAGCAATTAGTTCTTGATATTGGAATGTTGGCCCATTATGATTCATCGAAGCCGATTGTAATTTCGTGCGATGCGAGTCCCTATGGTGTAGGAGGAGTTTTGTCTCATATTATTGACGGCAAAGAGCGCCCTGTTTTGTTTGTATCAAGTACTCTTAAACCGGCGGAGACAAACTATTCACAGTTGCATCGAGAGGCATTGGCGATAGTAGTAGCAGTACGGAAATTTCGTAAATATTTATATGGTTTGCACTTTACTATCGAAAGCGATCATCAACCTCTTAAAGAAATTTTTGCAGGCAGAAAGGATCTCCCAGCGGTTGCCTCAAATAGACTTCAGAGGTGGGCAATCTTTTTGTCAATGTATAATTACACTATTAAGTATAAAAAGGGTTCCCAAATGTGTCATGCAGATGCCTTATCACGATTACCATTGCGGCAAAGCACTAATGATGACACCGATAGCATCAATATTTTCAGTTTAGTGCATGACTTACCTATTAAAATTGATAATGTTTATAAACACTTGCAAAAGGATGAAGTATTCAAAAAGTATACGAATTTGTAGTAAATGGTTGGCCGAAGAGGGTCGAAAAAGGGTATTTGAATTATTATACGAAGCGTATGTCGTTGGGTACTGAAAATGGATATCTATTTTACGGGGAGCGTATAGCAATTCCAAAAAGTCTTGTACGGCATGTATTGGATCTATTGAATAGTGAACACATAGGAATTGTGAGAATGAAATCTTTGGCAAGGTCATATGTATTATGGTGGGCAGGGATAGATGCTGACATTGAAAGTTTTGTAAAAAGTTGTGTGGAATGCGCACAAAGTCAAAACGCTCCAAAGCCATTCTTAAATTCATGACCCAGTCCTTCATACCCATTCATATCGATTTCTATAAAATCGACGGTGCTACCATTTTAGTTAGTTTTGATACGTTTTCTAAGTGGATAGAAGCCAAAGTACTAAAATCTACAAGTGCACAAGTTTACGAACATTTTTTTTTTTCAAATTTTGGCTTACCTAAGCAATTAGTGAGCGACAATGGTCCCCCCTTCGGGTCTAAAATTTTTATTGACTTCTGCAAAAGTAATTGTATAGAATGCTTAAAGTCCCCACCATATCACCCCCAATCAAACGGGAGTGCAGAACGCGGCGTAAAAATGATTAAAAGTGCACTAAAGAAGTTCTTATTAGATCCAAAGACAAAAACGAAGTCATGGAATTTCAAAATAAATAACTTTTTGTTAAAATATCGATTCACACCAACTACAACAACATTTTCGTTTTACCATTTAATATTACTAAATCTAGGTTATTTACTTTGTTACCGAACTGTTCATTTACGTTAATCACACCAACTACAACAACTAATTGCATCCCAGCTGAGCTCGTTTTCAAATACAAACCGAAAACTCTATTAGATCTCCTAAAACCAAAGATTGCAAACAATCGTAATTTTAAAGAAGGAAAAGAGAAGAAAGAGATAACAAGTTTACATAAAAGAAACAAAACTTTTAAGGAAAAATTTTGTACTAATGAAAGGGTAAGGAAAGATGCTGAAGAATTTAAAGAATTCAAACCAAATGAAACTATTTTGTATAGGAACATCTTAAATAATTATTGTAAATGGTATTTCGGAATAGATGGTAAGAAATTGAGTAGATTTATAAAAATAAATAAAATAACTAGAGCTGCGCATCTGGATCAATTGAAAAAATTTCAAGGCAAAACAGTTAGATTTAATCCCACTCTTATTACGTACAAACAAGTATGTGCCCGAAAAAGACGTCATAGTGAACACTCAAGTGCTGAGCCAGTAGTCAGACGATCTGAACGTTTACGGAGAAAGCTAGATAATTCTTAATTCGAATTTAAGCTGGAGACATTGGTGCTTTATCGGTAAACTTTTAACAGCTGATTCGACCAACCTTATGAGAATCAATGCAATCGATTATTGGTGCCGCTAAAGTCGTAACCGTATCGTAGCCAACCAATTGGGTTTTGGTTTACCGTCGTAACGATAAACAGCTGATTACGTTAGGGATACGGATACAGCGATACGACAAACGGCACCAATGACTCCAGCTTTAAGCTGAGTTATAACATTGAATTGTAGTTCATTTAGTTAATCGGTGGAGGGATGATATGAATGTAAATACATATATATATATATATATATATACATGTAAAATACTCCTAGCTGTATGTTACTACCGTTAAGTAGTTTATTGAGTAAGTGATGCATTTTAATAAAGCTAAGTTTTAGTCTTACGCCAACCTTCGCCGTGTTTCTTTCATGCCCGAGTATCCCCATACATATCAGCGCCCATTCTTATTCAGGCGCAAATATTGTTGCAACAAATATGGAAGGCACGGATTGGGACGAATGTGTCAAACGATTATCTCTCCAAAAATGGCTAAAATTTTTAGCAGATTTCCCAACGATAGAGCAAATTCGAATACCGAAATGGAATCAATTTTCCCCTACTAATAACATACAAATATATGAATTTTGTGATGCTTCAGAGAAAGCGTATTGTGCAGCCGTTTACCTTCGTTCACAGTCAAACAGCAAAGTCTCGTCTCATTTACTTTCTCTAAAACTAATGTTGCGCCATTACAAACAGTGAGCCTCCCGCGCCTTGAGCTGTGTGGAACAGTGTTACTGTCTAAATGCATCAAAAATGTCTTAAAGCAACTTCCCTTTGGAAATATGGAACTCTTTTTATGATCCGATTCATCGATCGTGTTGTTATGGCTTGAAATCCCGCCATGCACATGGAAAGTCTACGTGGCAAATGGCACGTCCCCGATAATACAAAATGTTGGAAACATCAAATGGCGTCACGTATCCACAAATCACAACCATGCTGATCTCAGTACTCATGGGTGTAATCCAACTACAACTTTGGTGGAAAGGCTAGGACTGACTGCTAAAACCTTCTGATCAATGGCCTATTTCGTCCAGACAAAAGATAGCCCCTCCAGAAGAACGAAAAATGCAAGCTGTACTTACTTTGGATAGTGAACCTGATATACTTGATTTCTTCTCATCATGGCCGAGAGCTCTCCGGGTGATAACTTACATGTTTCATTTTATACATAGAATGAAGCCGATACCGGCCACTCAATCAATAAATTATGAATCCCTAGTTATCTGCCAAGCAGAAATTCACTGCGTCAAAGCACGTCTGATTAGGCTCACTCAGGAAAGATATTACCATAGTGAATATGCCAAACTATCGAACCAACTACCGATTTCCAACAAAAGTAAACTTTTGCCTTTGAAACCTTGCCTCGATGAAAATGGCCTTCTTCGAGTAAATGGTCGATTAGCCAACTCCAATCTCCCACACAATGAAGAATACCCAATAATCATCTCTGAATCTTCACGGTTTTGCCATCTTTTTCTCCAATTTGTACACAATGTATTGATGCATGATCAGGACGGTGAGACAAGAGTATTTATATATGTATTCGCAGTTGCAAGACGTGCACCATTTTTAAGAAGCATACTCAATCATGCCAGCGTTACCACCAGAACGTTCCAACTTCTCCTTACCATTCACATTTACCGGGTTGAAATTTGCAGGTCCCTTGGATATAGGGTCCTCAGCTCTCCGAAAATCGTCCATAATAATGGGACATGTCTGCGTCTTTGTATGTTTTCAAACAAAAACAATTCACTTAGAGTCTTGTTCTAACCTTTCCAGCGAAGCCTTCGAAGCAGCGTTTCTGCGATTCATTGGAAGGTGTGGGCTACCAAAATGTGTATATTCCGACAACGGGAAAAATTTTGTCGGTGCAAATCGAGCCTTTCAAAGGGATTTCGGCCGGTTCCTCAAATCCACGTCGGTTGATATTTAAGCAAGACATGGCATACATGGGTTCGAATGGCAGTTCTTACCACCGAATGCACCTCACATGGGTGGCCTGTGGGGGGCAGCTGTCAAAAGCTTCAAATTGCAGTTTAAACGTGTCGCTGGAAGCCATCACTTCACCTTTGAAGAATTGGCTACATTGATCGCGCGTATCTAAGCGGTGCTCAATTCCCGTCCGCTATCGCCTATGTCGGACAATCCTAACGAATTGCTAGCCTTGACACCAGGGCATTTTCATCGCGGTGCGCCATTGCTGGCTCCCCCAGAACCCCTAGTAGATAATCTTTCACTTCAGAATCGATGGGAAAAACTAAACTAAAGATTCTTCACCAACAATTCAGCCAGAGATGGAAGGATGATGACTTACTTCCCCTTCAGGAATGGCGCTTAGGCCGAATTGAAAAGGTCTGCCTTGGAGTGCATAATCGCGTCAAAGTTGCGGATATTCGTAAAAGTATGTCCCCTAACAATTTATTCCGATGCGCCAAATCCCTCAACTCCCTAATTTCATATTCACTAACTTCGCAGTCTCTCACAACCAGCTTCAAACACACATATTTCAACTTATCGCTTTATTGAATTGTGATTAAAACCATCTTTATTTACAGACGATCCCAACAATTTCCGTCACCGATTCGGGCGCCACGAAACCCAAAGCTTCACATGTGTCAGCTTTGTCAGCGATATCACGCCTTGCGCTATTGTCCGAAGTTTCGGGATATGGAGCGCTTTCTTTGTGTACGACAACACAAGTATTGCCCAAATTGTTTGGCGCGCACCCATTACAACGTACGCAAGTGCTCGTCGCCGGAAACCTGCAAAATTTGCCATGAGCCAAACTATACGCTCCTACACCGTCCACAAGCCGGCGAAGATCCGGCTCCGACCCAGCTACCACGCAGAGCACGGCCAACACCGGTAGACGCGCGTACCCAATTAAACCGGGTTATTACAGATTTCGACCGAATAAATGACAGCCTTGCCGGTGCAAAGGGGGTGCGATGTTTAAGTGAGTTGACCACTTAAAACACTCTTCCATGACTCACACTCATGTGAAGAATCCTTGCGTATTGCGGTGACTCACGTTTCCGCAGTTTTCCCCACATAAATCACACGTATTTGCAGAATGCATCCCTGCATGCACTCGTTATCAATTGACAACCCATTGGAACGGGCTTCCAATGTTGAAAAATCTATGTAAGCGCTGAACGCTTTTTCCTCTTCCTCTTTTTTCATCAATCAACCACCGGACGGAGCATATCCCGTAACTGCACGAGAACTTGATCAACGATCGTGGCAATCAACCAGATATACATAAGTATCAAATACAATCCCCATTAACTCTCTTTAGGTTGTAGATATGAATTTTATTGAATCGCTACATTATTAGAATTTAATAAGTGAATAACTAAAATATCTTTGTTAGACTAAGGCCAACAGTTGAAATAAATCACACATCATTGAATTATAATTATAAAGCAACTCTCCTTGAACATATTTTTTTAGACTATAAAATGATCTCACGGTTGATAGCAGTTATTTTTCATAGCAGATATGTGCGATGACTAACACAAGTTTTGATCGATTATAACTCCTAGGTTCCTTACATTAGATTCTACTTCGATATGGAAACATCTACTGTCACAATCAATTTCCGATTCATAGTTAGCTCGAGCCCCCGATGCGTATAACAAGCATGACTACATAGAATGTGCCGCTTGCAGTTTGCAGAATGAAAAATAGTATCACCACATCGTACTTCCTTACCAGACGGGTTGAAATACAATCATTTTGTCTTACTGCTTATAATGAGCTTATGCCTAGCGGACCACTCCCTTAGCGAGTGCACATCATGATTAATATCTATAAAAAGATTGAAAGCATTATTTGATCCATAAGCAATCGCCACGTCATCGGCAAATGCTGTGACTTTTCCCACGAAAGGTAAAGAAAACAATGAGTTGATATAAATCAAAAACAGAATAGGCCCAAGGACTGAACCTTGCAGGAATACCAAATCCAATAGCCTTGTTGCGATGAGATTATTGTTAATTTCACCCTTTGCCTTCTCGAAGTTGAATATTATTTAAACCAATCTAGAACGTTGCAACTAAAACCAGGTGCGTGTAGTTTACTTAAAAGAATACTATGGTCAACTGTAGCGACTAATCCTAGCAAATGAAACTCAAAGGAAATAAGTATTACTTGCTATTAATGGATTTATTTGACAATATTAAAATTTGATGTTTTCTCGGCGGTGTCAATTTGTGAATGGTATAATTTGCACAGTTCTTCGAATCAATTCAGTTTAACTCTAACGGAATATATTTACAGGCAAATGGGGATGTATACACGTACATATGTGCGCTATAATATGAGCAAATGAGAGGATTCGAATATTTAAGTGAGAATTCATGAATATGTATACATATGTAAGAAATATAAATGATCCAAAGTTGCATTTGTATAAAGATAAATTAGGGTGCACCCCATTAGCATGAAGTAAAATTGTAAATTATATTGCGGTAGCAATAACATTCCACCTCCAGGTGAATCACTAAGAGGATTCACAAACATCAAATGCGGCTAGCTTATTGGCTGGTCGTCGTAATACGCCCTGGCTGGTTTGTACTAATGCGGTTCTAACTTGGCCGTCTTTAGCAGTGACTACGTCTTTTATTATACCTTTTATCCATTGGCTACGGGGTAGACCAGAATCGCAAACGATGACAACCTGGCCTGGCTTTAAAGGTTCCACCTTCTCTCTCCATTTGGGTCGGCGTAGTAATGATGGCAAATATTCTCTTACCCATTTCTTCCATAATTTGTCTTTTAAAGCTTGCGATATTCTGTATTGTTTTCGTAGACATGTATGTTCTTCCTCGAAATTCGGCGTTTGAGTAGAATTAAGGCTACCCAATAGGAAGTGGTTTGGGGTTAACGGCTCCGGGTCATTCGGAGATACGGGAACATCCGTAAGAGGGCGACTATTTAATATTGTATAAAAAAGAAAGGCACACGAGTATATGTATATCATATATTCACAACTGCTGTTTTTATTTTAAATGGAAACCAAAATATAAAGTTTAATCTAATTAACTTCACTTATATAAAGAAAATAAAACTGCGCGATAGCGGGCGGGCGATGAAACAAAAAACGATGCGATCTATGCGTAGCGAACGGGTTGGTAGTTATTGATAAACTGAAAACAATGAGAGTGAGAGCCGTGGTGGCTGGCAAGCCACAGCTGACCTGCACTGCCTGCGCTTGGCCGCACTGGCCGGGTGTTGCCAGACGGAGGGGGGCGGACTTAGTCCGAAAATTGGATCATGTCTTCAACATGCTCCCCCCCCCCCCCCCGCCCGACGCGTTGATGGGTTCAGGGCGGCATCAACCCTATCTAAGGCTGCTCGTGCCTCGGCTACTAATTTACGAAGTTTGTCGTCGCGCTGTCTAGCCGACCGGCTTTGAGTTGCCCGTTGGCGATGTTGGGCTGTTGTTGCGCGCTGTAGGCCGCTGTCAGTGCGACGCTGGTTGGTGGGCGTGCGTCGAGCTCTGTGTAGGAGCGTGTGATGGCCGAGGGAGCATTTTCGGCAGCTGGACGGGGAGTCACATGCCCCGGTGCTGTGTGACACTGCCAGGCAGTTGATGCAGTACCGGTGGTTCCTCGCGCACTCGTAGCGCTCCTCAGGCTTCATTGCGAGGAACGCCCGGCACTGCCTTAGCGCGTGTCGCTGCCCACATAGCCGGCATTTCTGGGTCCCCATAGATTTGCGGGTCCTGTAAAGACAAGAAAAGAAAAAATACGTATTTCTCAAAAAATGGGTTAGAAAAATACGTTGGGGAGAGTAGCTTATATGTAGATTGCTAGGGGCATGAAGCAGAGGGTACCAGAGGTAGGGTTGGAACTGCTAGGCAGTTGGTAGCACGCACAGTTTGGCAATATTTCGGGTTATTAGTCCGTTTTGTGTTTTGAGTTCCACAACTCGAACATGGTTATCCGATCCAGGGTGTAAAGTGATTACCCGTCCCAAACGCCATTCGTTCGGGGGTAGTAAATCATCCTTTACCACGACTAAATCTCCAACTTGAATATTGCGTTGAGGGCATTTCCATTTGTACCGCTTATGCAGCTCCTTGAGGTACTCGTTCTTCCATCGTGTGCTGAACTGGTGGTGAAGCGTTTTTAGTTTCTGCCATTTGTTGACCAGGGTGAGATGCTCTGCAGTTGGCTCCGGCAGTGATAAGAGTGGCGCGCCTCGTAGGAAATGCCCTGGGGTTAGGACTAGGGGATCCATTGGATCTTCGGACATAGGGGAGAGCGGTCGGGAGTTGAGGATCGCCTCTATGCGTACTAAGAGGGTAGTAAGCTCTTCGAAGGAGAACTTCTGGTTTCCTGCTACTTTCGTAAATTGTATCTTGAAACTTTTCACGGCCGCTTCCCATAGCCCACCCATGTGTGGAGCGTATGGTGGGATGAATTTCCATGAGAATCCGTGAGTTGCATATTTTTCTGCGACGTCTGTAGCGACTTCCTTGAGAAATGTGGTGAATTCCCTTTGAAATACGCGTTGTGCGCCGACGAACGTCTTTCCGTTGTCAGAAAATATCTGATGGGGTAGGCCACGGCGACCAGTGAATCGGGCAAAGGCTGCGTTGAAGGCATTCGTGGTGAGATCAGAGCACACTTCTAAATGAACAGCCTTTGTGGAAAAACAGACGAACACACAAACGTAAGCTTTGACATACGAAGCTCGGCGAAGGGGAGAAGTTTTTACCATAAATGGTCCAGCAAAGTCGACTCCTGTTGTATGAAAGGGTAGGGAATACGTTGACCTCTCGGGTGGCAAGGCTGCCATTATCTGCGTTTTCATCTGCTGTTTATAGATGGTGCAGGTTTTGCAGTGGAAGACGAGCTTTTTGACCTTTTGCTTCAAACGTGGAATGTAGTACTGTTGCTGTACCATTCGGATCATCAGCTGTTTGTCGGCGTGCAGCAAGTTCGAATGGAGGAAGTCTAACAGAAGAGAACAAAATCGAGAGTTTTCGGGTATGATAATTGGGTGCCGCTCATTAAAGCTATAGGTGGCATATGCTAATCTTCCAGAAACTCGCATGATTCCTGAGTCATCTAGCATGGGGTTTAATGTCAGAAGGGTGTTCTTTTTGGGTAAGGGTCCTGACGTTTGAAGCAGCTCTATCGTGTCTCCGTAATGATTCCGTTGAGTTTGAATGATGATTTTGATTTTGGCATCATTCACTTCGGCGTGGGTGAGGTTAAGCGTGGCTGGAACTTTCAGTTTCCTTGCTTTCTTGATAAACCGCAACATATAGGCCACGACTCTAAGCGCTCGAGAAAATGACGAAAAACGGTCGATTATATCTATATTTTCTTCCTGCAGGGTGTGGAATACTTCCACATGTCGTTGTTCGGGGGGAGTTGGGTGGTGAGGTGTATCCTTTGGCCACGAAGTTGATGGATTGATTAGCCAATTAGGTCCTTCCCACCATAGCGGACATTGGACTAAATCTTGAGGCTTGCAACCTCGAGTGCCCAAATCCGCTGGGTTATCCTTACTGGAAACGTGCCTCCAAGTGGCGTTGTCGACGTTCTTAAGAATTTCAGAGGTTCTGTTGGCGACATACGTTTTCCAGGTATGGGGTGGTTTTTCTAACCAGGCCAGTACGATGGCAGAATCGCACCAGAGAATGAGTTCGTGTTGGGGTAGATTCAGCTCACTTCGCAGCTGTTTCACTAACTTGGAGAGTAAAACTGCTCCACAGAGTTCCAACCGTGGAAGACTCACGGTTTGGAGGGGTGCTACTTTGCTTTTAGCAGCTAGCAAATGGGATGAAAACTTATTTTCATGGGTTTGTACTCGTAAATATATACAGGCACAAAATGCTTTTTCTGAAGCATCTGAGAATCCATGCAGCTGGATTAGTTTATCGGGGGAATACTGTACCCACCTAGGGATTTTAATGTCTCTGATATGAGGTAAATTTTCATATATTGAGGTCCATTTTTCGAGAGCTCCGGGCTTCACGTTCTCGTCCCAATCCGTTCCTTCCATCCAGAGTTGTTGCAGCAACATTTTGGCAAGAATCATTATTGGTGAAAGCCATCCTGCGGGGTCAAACAGTTTTGCGACTGCTGATAGAATCTGCCTTTTTGAAGTTGTGTTTTCTGCTGATGGTGGATCATACGTGTAGGTGAAGGCGTCGGTTAGCGCGTTCCACTGAATTCCAAGAGTTTTTGTGGAACTCGAATCATGGAATTTAAGGAAGTTGACGTCTAGCAAATCAGGGTCGGGAACGGGTTTTAAAATTTCAGGGTGATTTGCCGACATCTTCCTCAAAGGGAACCCTGCCGATTTTAAGGCTTCGATAACTTGAGTCATAGAGTTCAAAGTGGACTGTATATTATGACCGCCTGACAAAATATCGTCAACATATGTTTCGTTTAATAAAATGTTTTTAGCGAGCCGATATTCGTCTTGACAATCGTGGGCGAGTTGGTGTAGGGTTCGAATCGCCAAATACGGCGCGCAATTTACACCAAAGGTAACTGTTTTTAGTCGAAAATCTTCTATCGGCAGAGTTGGGTGTTTTCGAAAAACGATTCGGTGAAAATCTTTATCTTCTTCGTGGATGAGTATTTGGCGATACATTTTCTCAATATCGCCGTTGAAAACAAACTTATAAAGTCGCCATTTGAGTATGACGAGCATTAAGTCATTTTGTAGAATGGGGCCTGTATGAAGCACGTCGTTCAACGAGTTGCCAGAATGCGACATTTTTGATGCGTTGAAGACGACTCGCACTTTTGTGGTTTTGCTGTCGGGTTTTATGACAGCATGATGGGGTAGATAAAATGATAAATATTTACCATCTCTAATTATCTCTTGTTGGGAGGCGGGTTCCATATGATCCATGGTTAAATATTCATTAAGGACTTCAAAATATTTGTCTCTTAATTCGGGTTTTCTTTCGAGCGTGCGTTCGATGCTGATGTACTGCTGTTGTGCTGCGGGTCGTGAATGACCGAGTGCCAGATTGGCTGGAAATTCCAATTTGAAGGGTAGTTTGACTCTGTAGCGTCCATCTTCCTCACGAATTGTGGTTGTCAGGTAGAGTGTTTCACAGTATTCATCATCTGCTGATCGTTGTTGGGTTTGGTGAACTTCTTCCTGTTCCCAAAATTGTCTCAAAAGTTGATTGATGGGGTCATCGGTGCATTCATTGACATGAGTGCTGAAGGTTGATACCTTTTCAGCTACAGGGCCGCTTAATATCCATCCGAATATTGTGTTTTGGGCAAGTAATGTTCCACTCACGTTTCGTAGGAGCCCCTCGGTGAGGATTTGCGGGGTGATATCGCTGCCGATTACCACATCGATTTTCGATGGTATCGAATACTGTGGATCGGCTAACGGTAAATGGGACAGTTCTTCGAGATCGATGCTTGAAACTCTGACTGTGGGCAAGAACTTAGTTAGCTTCGGCAAAATTATTGCTTGTGCGTCTATCATTTGGGTTAAGTCTGCTGAACAGAATGTTATCTGGCAGACTTTATTGGCATTTTTCACAACCGTTCCACCCATTCCAGATATCTGGTATAGAGACTCTTTTGTGGGTAGACCAAGAACCTTTTGTATACGGGATGATACAAAAGTTTTTTGTGAACCTTGGTCTATTAGGGCCCGAATTTTATGAAATTCGCCAGCAAAGTATACTGATACTATTGCTGTGGGTAGTAGGGTGGTTCCATGATTACTCGAGAAGAGTGAAGAAACCGGGTTTTTGTCTTGAGACTGTAGGGAGGAGGTGGCTCTTGCGGCGGCTTTCGATGTTGAGGCTCGCTCGTCGTCCATTCTCCTAGGGGTGCCGGCTTGGGCATTTTGAGCTCTGGGGTTTGGTTGTGATTGTTGGGGTTTGGGCTGCAAATGCAGTAGCGAATGATGACGCTTTTGGCAATAAACGCACGTGAAACTACTTTTACATTCGTTCTTGGGGTGTGACGTAGACAAACAGTTTTCGCAATAACTATTTTCTCTCACAAATTTGATTCGGTCTGATACCGATAAATTTCTAAACCTAACGCAAGATTTGACTGCGTGGTATTGATTGCATAATCTACACGACGCCGTTTTATTGAACTCCGTGTGATATGCATGGGTTCTATTATTGTTAGATTGGGTCGAGTTTTGATTCACTGTTCGTGGCGTAAAACTCGAAAATTGGGGTTTCGCCTTGCCTGGTCGATAGGTACTTATTCTCTCTACTACCTCGTATCTGCTGGTCAAAAATTTATTCATATCCTCCCAAAGTGGGAGTTCTTTTCGGGAGCTGAGGGATTGTTCCCATAGTGAAAGGCTTTCACTTGGCAGCTTGGATGAGCAGAGGTAAACGAGGATTGGGTCCCAGTCCGTTGTCGGGATTCCTTGGGTGTTAAGGGTTGACATGCAGTTGTTGATTGTTGTCTGCATCTTCTGTATTTGTTCTCCGCTTTCTGCGAATATTGTGGGTAGGTTGAACAGCGTCTTCAGTTGGTTGTCGACGAGTATCCTTTTGTTCTCGTACCTAGATCTGAGCGCTTCCCAGGCAAGCTCGAAATTATTATCGCTCAGTGGGTATTGTTTTACAATAAGCCCAGCTTGTCCTTTTGTTTTCAGGCGTAGGTGGTATAATTTTTGAGCGGGTGATAATTTAGGGTGGTTTTTATAGACTGCCGTGAACATATCTCTAAAGGATGGCCAGTCTTCGTATCCACCATGAAATACTTCGGTGTCGCATGGTGGTACTTTTAAATAAAAACCGTTTGCGTTTGAATCATTTAATGGGTGGGCGGGTATTTGTTGTTGGTTGGTGCTAGCAGTATTAAAAAGCTGTAAGGCTTCTAAAATTTGTGATTTGCATGTTTGGAACGTTTCCATGCATTTCGCAAATTTTTGCTCAACCGAGCCGCTGACATCTGTATAATTATCAGAGAAACTTACATCTCGATGGGACTCTAGCACCTTTGCCCATATTTTATCAAGGTCTTCTAATTTGACCTTAAGCATACACTCTGATAAATCGGTAGCTTGGGAGGGTGACCATCTTGAGCAGTAAACCTCTAATTGGTTACCGTCGTATATGAATTCCTGCAGGCATTGGTCTGCAGTGGTCAATTTGTGGGTTTCGTTGGTTTTTGGCATTATAATTTAATGTGATTTACCAAGAAATGGGAGCTTTTATTAAGCTGTGAAAATCGAGAAGAAAAAAAAAATTTTGTCAAAAGGCCACAAACAAAATTTTTTTTTTTTTTTTTTTTTTTTTTTTTTTAAACCAGCTTAATGTGCGCTTGGTTTTAATACGAGCTTGGCTCAGCGCTTCTGAGTACAAGTAATGTGGGTATAATAATATAAATATTATAATATTTGTGTTCACTGGGTTTTTATTTTTTTATTTTTTGAGACCGGCCTAATGTGTACCGGCTTTTTGCTTTGTTATATGTACTTGTCTCAGCGCGTCTGAGCACAAGTAATATGGGTATATAGTACGTATGTATGTATTTATATATATGGGTGAAATATATTTGCCGACAAACTGTGGTGTACCAACAACCTTTTGTTTGCCGTGCCAATGCACTTGATCTATTGTTAACAAAGTAAATGCATGAATATGTAACCGATGATCTTCTTGGTTGATTCCTTCTATTATGTTGTTACGTATGTATGCTCATGCAATTACTTTGTTGAGGGTGGGTTTTTGGCTTATGCAAAAAGATATACAAGTGCGTGTGGGTATTATGGGTGCATATAATTGTAGGTTTGTATGCAAAATTAATATTGGGTGCACCGGTAAAATAAACTTTTGGAAAAATGACAAAAATTTGGCAAAGTTTGTTGCTATGGGTTTTTTATAAAATATATATTATGTAATATATGTATATAAGGGTAAACTGGGCAGCGGTGCTTTTCACGCTGGAGAAATATGTAGCTCGGGTAATATTACTGAGCTAAGTGGGTATATACATATATTACATATATACGTATATATTTTTATAATTATGTAGATGTTTAGCGCAACGAACTTATTGGGTATATAGAACCGGGCAGTGGATTTTCCGTTGGTACGGGAATGCAAATTTACTTGTTGAAAAATTTATATGGGTTTTTTGATGGGACTGTACCTGTTGGTAACAGTGAGTAAGCCAATGAAATATTTTGCCGTTTAGGCTTTTTGATTTGGGTTATATACCCAGGGTCCGGATCTTTAGATCGGAGGGGTATATAAATTTTGGGATTTTAGATTTGGGGTCCGTACGTTAGACGGAGGGAATATATATATGGGAATATATTGGGTAACGAGAGTACTTACTCAGACATTTTTATATGAGCTGTGTGTGACTTGTTGGTTTTGTGTTGTCCTTTAACTTTGGTTGTAATGTGCTCCTCGTTGATATGCTGTGTGTCTTTTGTGTAATGGTGTAATTGTAATATATGTCTTTCTTTCTTAATTAAGTTTTAACAAAAAAATTTTTTCCAAAATGTATTTTTTCTTTTTCCAAAACCTTTTTCCTTCTGTATATTTTAATGAAATTTTTGTTGCACTAAGCACTTTTGTATTTTTTCTTTTGTTTTGCGGGCAAAAATATTTAAAAAATTCCCACTTTCTTTTTTCGTTATTTTCCAAAAAAAAACTATTTTTTCCAAATAATTATATTTTTCTTTTCTTTAAAAATTTTTTTTGTTGTTTTTTTTTTTTTTTTTTTTTTTGACCAAACTTTTTTCCAGCACTTTATTCTTTAGTTTTTCTCCGTTGTTTTCACCAAATTTTGGGTTTTGTTTTAAATAAAATTAAAATTTTATCAATTTACCCTTTTTTGCTCGTATTTCAGATTTTGTTAACTTTTATGTTGTATTTGTATGTAAAATTTTCTCTTTTTGTTTTATTAAATTTTTTGATTTCTCAATTTTTTTTCCTTCACACCTTAATTTTTTGTTTTTTGTGCACATATATGTATGTATATATGTTTTGTCCAATTTATTTGAAATAGTTTTTGGTTAAGCACTTCTATAGTTTTGTGGCCGTACCGAACCGCGTTTTATGTAACAATTGTTTTTGTCTTACTTGTTTTTATTATATTTGTGTTTTTTTTTTTTCACTTTTTACTTTTTTCTTTTGCCGCTGGTTACCTTTTTTGGCACAAAAGGACCATGTATAAAAAAGAAAGGCACACGAGTATATGTATATCATATATTCACAACTGCTGTTTTTATTTTAAATGGAAACCAAAATATAAAGTCTAATCTAATTAACTTCACTTATATAAAGAAAATAAAACTGCGCGATAGCGGGCGGGCGATGAAACAAAAAACGATGCGATCGATGCGTAGCGAACGGGTTGGTAGTTATTGATAAACTGAAAACAATGAGAGTGAGAGCCGTGGTGGCTGGCAAGCCACAGCTGAGCTGCACTGTCTGCGCTTGGCCGCACTGGCCGGGTGTTGCCAGACGGAGGGGGGCGGACTTAGTCCGAAAATTGGATCATGTCTTCAACAAATATGTTTTCCGCTTCGATGAGCGTACTTCTAAAGGTTTCCAAACGTGGTGACACTTCTTTTAGGACGTGGTAAAGCAGACGGTTTACGCAACGTACTAACCTTTCCCAGCACCCGCCAGCTGATGGATTGGCAGGACAGTTAAATACCCATTCAATGCCACGCTTGGTACACTCTTGTTCGATCCTGTTGAAATCAAATAGGCTGTTCCCGGACTGCAGGATTTTCTGGGCGCCAACAAAATTAGTACCGTTGTCACTTCTAATTCGGATTGGCGTTCCCCTTCTGTTGACAAAGTTTCGTAAACATATCAGAAATGAATCGGTAGACAAATCTTCTGCCACCTCCAGATGTATAGCTCGTACGGTGAGACAAGTGAATAGAGCGACCCAACGTTTTTCACGTCGTCGACCAATGGCTATTTGGAATGGACCACAATAGTCGACCCCTGTGTAACTAAAAGGGCGAGTATATGGCGTTAAACGGTCGATTGGTAATTGTCCCATCATTGGCGTATTAGGCTTTGCGGCATTCATTTTGCACGTTGGACATGATCTTTTTACGGACTTCAATACCGAGCGGATGTGCGGTGCCCAGTACTTTTGCCTGACTTCGTTTATGGTTAAGTTGTCGTTTTGGTGGTGAAACATTTTATGGAAATGATCAACGATCAAGCGAGTGAAATAGTGATTTCGCGGCAATATAACTGGACGACGAGCTGATACTGGGAGACAAAATGCTGCATCGATACGACCGTTGACCTTTATTAACCCATCGGCATCAAGAAATGGAGTTAGTCCGTAAATGTGACTGGTCTTATCGACTCTTTGTTTGGATTGCAATTGGAGAAGTTCGGCAGCGAATTCTTCCTCCTGGATACGATGACATATGGCATTTTCTGATTCAGCAATTTCGAAAGGTTTCAGTTCCCCTGTACGTCGTTGGAAACTTTTGACGTTGTGTATAAATCTCAGTACCCAACCCATGACTCTTAGTACCTTAAAAAAAGATGAAAATTTATTTAAATTCAAGATATACTCATCTTTTGGCAACACGAGCAACATAATGTTCTTTTTCTCTTCGTTGGCGCATTTATCGGATGTGAAATCAGCGGGTTCTGGCGGCCATTCTTCCTCTCCGGATTGTAAAAATTCTGGTCCCTTTATCCATCTACCGTTTGGATTAATTTCTGACACAGGTTTACCTCGTGTGGCATCGTCAGCCACATTTAGCGATGTTGGTACCCACCTCCACTGACACGGTTCTGTTAAAGCAAGAATTTCAGCTACTCTGCATGCGACAAATTGCTTATACTCCCGTGTGGTTGACCTGATCCACAACAGCACTGTTTTAGAGTCACTCCAATAGACGATTTTATCAATGTTAAATTCATGGCAATCTTGTACGGATTTTGACAAACGGCACCCTAAGACAGCTGCCTGAAGCTCTAGACGAGGTACCGTCATACCTTTCAGCGGAGCGCATCGTGCTTTAGCTGCAACAAAGGCGACATCAAGGGTACTATCTTTGCACATACGCAAATAGGCAACGGCTGCATATGCACTTGAGCTAGCGTCGACGAACACGTGCAGCTGGATTTTATCAGCTGACATTAGTACGGGTGAGTAGCACCTTGGTACGGAAAATGACGACACATTTTGAAAACTTTCCCACCATGATATCCATTGGTGATTGAGCTGTTGTGGTAGTGGATCGTCCCACTGCGTTTGACATTTCCAGAGTGATTGTAGAAGCAGCTTCATGTAGATGGTAACATTGGCTAAAAGTCCAAATATATCGTAAATTGCCATTACGATACCTAAAAGTTCACGCTTCGTTGGTGGACGGTTACCGCTCAACACATCTCGAGCAATTTTATGAAATTTGATGTGGAATTCGAAAGAATCATTGAGTGTGTTCCAAAATATACCCAAGACCTTATCTACAGTAGGCTCGTCCTCCATGTTCACGAACGTCATCGGCGTCTCTATGTCACCACATAGTATACTTTGAAGTGCCTTATCGTTTGACAAAAAGTTTCGTAATTTGAAACCAGCGGCTAAACTTATGACAGTGGCTTCTTTAACGACTTTCTCGGCTTCAGTGGGATTGTTAAAGCTGATTACTAAATCATCGACGTACATATTGTGGATTACGGCTGCGGAACCCTGTGGCATGGTTGACTTAAACCTGGCAGCGTTTGTATTTTTAACAAATTCGGCACAGCATGGAGAACAAATTGCTCCGAAAATCATTGACGACATTACATATGTCTGAATCGGCTTTGTCGGATCACCGTTCCGCGACAAAAATCGCTGCGAACTTTGATCGTCATCTCTTATTTTAACCTGCGAAAACATCTCTTGAATGTCGGCTGCTACTGCCACGACACCCTGTCGGAATTTGTGAATAATGGCAATGAGTGGTTTCGCATGGTCAGGACCTTTTAACAAAACTGAATTTAAGGAAACATTGGAGGTGGCGGCCGCGGCGTCGAAAACAATACGTAATTTGTTTGGTTTATGGGGATTAACCACCCCAAAATGCGGCAAATACCAGGTAGTAGGTCTTGACTTTAACCTTTACTTATATACGCGTCTATCTCGTTTTTATATCTCTCAGCAAAACTAACATCCTTGAGCATTCGTGTCTCCAGATTTTTTAAACGATGACAAGCCATATCATAACTAGGCGGTAGTATTGTTGTATCACTTCGCCATAACAAACCTACTTCGTATTTTTTACCAATTTCTTTAGTGGTGTTTTGTAAAATGGCCCTTGCTCTACGGTCATCATCTGACTCCATCACGACGTCCGTACTACGTACCCCAAAGTTCTCTACCGAATAGTGCTCTTGCACTAACCTATGCAACTCTTGTAATGACTGTGACTGACGAACGTGCAACACTCTTGGTTGCGAAACTTGCTTATGTTGGCGGGGTCCATACACCACCCACCCCAATCGCGTGGCTGTAGCAATTGATTGCTTCGGACCTGCCTCTACCGTGCTGTCACCTATACCAAGGTAACTGTTGTCCAGACCTAACAACAATACCGGCTTAACGTTTGTATAACTTTTTATTCGCAAAGACTGCAAATGTGCAAATTGTTGTTTATCAAAAGTTTGATTTGGCAAATTCAGTGACTTGACTGTATGTACTTTTTTAAGATAAAACTCTGTTGTACTACCCTTAATGGCAACCGATACTTCTCTGGACTGTTCTTTGACTTGACTTTCGCCATACCACTGCAATGTAAGTGGCATGGTCCTACCACGAAGACCTAATTGGTTGGCAATATTTTCTTCTAATAACGTGATTGACGACCCTTCGTCGAACATTGCGTATGCAGACAACTTTCCGTTTGGACCGTATAATGTGATGGGCACGATTTTATAAAGTGTCGACTGCCCATCGGAGGAACAGTTTAAAACACGTTCTACCTCTTCGGTGGCCACGGGAGCGGATTCGGATGCACTTTGATGTAGCGACGTGTGATGCATGCGCTTACAACCATCAACCGTACATTCTTTACGTTGGCGGCAATTGCCTAAACTATGGCCTTTGCGCAAGCAACCAAAACACAAATGATTATTTTTGACAAAGCTCCACTTTGTTGGGAGATCAAGCGAAAGAAATTGTTTATATTCACCTATTTTATGAGGCTGACTACATTTTAAACATACACCCTTCGTTTCCGGCTGCACTTTGTTATGCAATACACGACGTGCATTATTTGCACTAGAACGAATAACGCTCTTTGACTGCGTAGTCGACGCTGCCTGCATAACGTTGGCTTGGATGGAGCGGAGCGATACATCCGACACACCTGGCAACAATGACACAAATTTGGCAATTTCACTAAGCCATTCCGCAAAATTTTCTACGGTAGGAAAGGGGGTAATACCTGCCGCGCGCTGACTCCACTCGTATTGCTTCGATGGAGCCAATTTCGCAACTAAACACTCAAGCAATGTAGGATTCATTAGATGATGAGCACATCTTGCCGACTTAAAAAATGCAACCATATTTCTGGTGCGGTTAGAAAAATATAAAATCTGATCTAACCGACTCTCATCTATAGATGTAAACCTCTGTACCATCTGTAATTGGGCTTTTATTAATAACTCAGGGCGGCCAAAGTTAAACTCAAGTTCTTGAATAACCTTTGGAACATCTTCGGGATATATTAGCAGCAACGTAACTGCTCGTTTCGCGGCGCCTTGCAAGGCTTTGTGAAGGCGCATCAGATTTTGTCTGTTACTATATTGAAACTCCATGGTTGTGTCATTATAATTGGTTAAGAAAAGTGGCCAGTCTTCCGGATTACCATCAAAATTTGGCAACGGAAAAAGCTTGGCGGCAGAATTGTCCATAAATGTTAGCGTACCTGTATTGAATGTTTGCGTTGGCAGCATTCGTGTTGGCAAATATGTAGATGACAAAGGCTGTTGTATTTGTGGTGGTATATGTATTGATGACGAAGGCAGATGTCTCTGCGATGTTAAATACGTTGATGACGGCAGCGGCTGCTGGAATTGTGACGTCGAATAAGTTGGCATATGGATTGACGACGAAGATTGCTGTGTTGTTAAGAACGTTGACGATAGTGGCTGCTGTGTCGGTGCTGGCTGCTGAACAACATGCGGACGTAGCTGCTCTGCTGACGATTGCGTTTGCGGTGACGTTTGTAGCGGTGGCTGAGCATTGTCGGACCGAACAGCGTTGGCAGAGCTGTCTCCGACCACATGCTTACTACGGGTGGCGTCAATTCGCAACTCCTCGACACATTCACGAAGCGATTTAATGCTGGACACCAATAACGCTATTTGATCAGCAGGAAGCGCTATTGGATGACTTCCACCTGCAGCTTCTTGCTGTGCTTCATCCTTACCTGGTCCCTGTTGTTCTTCCGCGTCCGAGTGTTCACTTATGGATTCTGAGCTTCCTGTTAGCTTTTTTGCGTTTCTTGTAAGCGGCATTTTGTAAATGACACCGAGAAAACAAATTTTAAACAAATGTAGCGACTAATCCTAGCAAATGAAACTCAAAGGAAATAAGTATTATTTGCTATTAATGGATTTATTTGACAATATTAAAATCTGATGTTTTCTCGGCGGTGTCAATTTGTGAATGTTATAATTTGCACAGTTCTTCGAATCAATTCAGTTTAACTCTAACGGAATATATTTACAGGCAAATGGGGATGTATACACGTACATATGTGCGCTATAATATGAGCAAATGAGAGGATTCGAATATTTAAGTGAGAATTCATGAATATGTATACATATGTAAGAAATATAAATGATCCAAAGTTGCATTTGTATAAAGATAAATTAGGGTGCACCCCATTAGCATGAAGTAAAATGGTATGGGTGTAATCCAACTACAACTTTGGTGGAAAGGCTAGGACTGACTGCTAAAACCTTCTGATCAATGGCCTATTTCGTCCAGACAAAAGATAGCCCCTCCAGAAGAACGAAAAATGCAAGCTCTACTTACTTTGGATAGTGAACCTGATATACTTGATTTCTTCTCATCATGGGCGAGAGCTCTCCGGGTGATAACTTACATGTTTCATTTTATACATAGAATGAAGCCCATACCGGCCACTCAATCAATAAATTATGAATCCCTAGTTATCTGCCAAGCAGAAATTCACTGCGTCAAAGCACGTCTGATTAGGCTCACTCAGGAAAGATATTACCATAGTGAATATGCCAAACTATCGAACCAACTACCGATTTCCAACAAAAGTAAACTTTTGCCTTTGCAACCTTGCCTCGATGAAAATGGCCTTCTTCGAGTAAATGGTCGATTAGCCAACTCCAATCTCCCACACAATGAAGAATACCCAATAATGATCTCTGAATCTTCACGGTTTTGCCATCTTTTTCTCCAATTTGTACACAATGTATTGATGCATGATCAGGACGGTCAGACAAGAGTATTTATATATGTATTCGCAGTTGCAAGACGTGCACCATTTTTAAGAAGCATACTCAATCATGCCAGCGTTACCACCAGAACGTTCCAACTTCTCCTTACCATTCACATTTACCGGGTTGAAATTTGCAGGCCCTTGGATATAGGGTCCTCAGCTCTCCGAAAATCGTCCATAATAATGGGACATGTCTGCATCTTTGTATGTTTTCAAAAAAAACAATTCACTTAGAGTCTTGTTCTGACCTTTCCAGCGAAGCCTTCGAAGCAGCATTTCTGCGATTCATTGGAAGGTGTGGGCTACCAAAATGTGTATATTCCGACAACGGGAAAAATTTTGTCGGTGCAAATCGAGCCTTTCAAAGGGATTTCGGCCGGTTCCTCAAATCCACGTCGGTTGATATTTAAGCAAGACATGGCATACATGGGTTCGAATGGCAGTTCTTACCACCGAATGCACCTCACATGGGTGGCCTGTGGGGGGCAGCTGTCAAAAGCTTCAAATTGCAGTTTAAACGTGTCGCTGGAAGCCATCACTTCACCTTTGAAGAATTGGCTACATTGATCGCGCGTATCTAAGCGGTGCTCAATTCCCGTCCGCTATCGCCTATGTCGGACAATCCTAACGAATTGCTAGCCTTGACACCAGGGCATTTTCATCGCGGTGCGCCATTGCTGGCTCCCCCAGAACCCCTAGTAGATAATCTTTCACTTCAGAATCGATGGGAAAAACTAAACTAAAGATTCTTCACCAACAATTCAGCCAGAGATGGAAGGATGATGACTTACTTCCCCTTCAGGAATGGCGCTTAGGCCGAATTGAAAAGGTCTGCCTTGGAGTGCATAATCGCGTCAAAGTTGCGGATATTCGTAAAAGTATGTCCCCTAACAATTTATTCCGATGCGCCAAATCCCTCAACTCCCTAATTTCATATTCACTAACTTCGCAGTCTCTCACAACCAGCTTCAAACACACATATTTCAACTTATCGCTTTATTGAATTGTGATTAAAACCATCTTTATTTACAGACGATCCCAACAATTTCCGTCACCGATTCGGGCGCCACGAAACCCAAAGCTTCACATGTGTCAGCTTTGTCAGCGATATCACGCCTTGCGCTATTGTCCGAAGTTTCGGGATATGGAGCGCTTTCTTTGTGTACGACAACACAAGTATTGCCCAAATTGTTTGGCGCGCACCCATTACAACGTACGCAAGTGCTCGTCGCCGGAAACCTGCAAAATTTGCCATGAGCCAAACTATACGCTCCTACACCGTCCACAAGCCGGCGAAGATCCGGCTCCGACCCAGCTACCACGCAGAGCACGGCCAACACCGGTAGACGCGCGTACCCAATTAAACCGGGTTATTACAGATTTCGACCGAATAAATGACAGCCTTGCCGGTGCAAAGGGGGTGCGATGTTTAAGTGAGTTGACCACTTAAAACACTCTTCCATGACTCACACTCATGTGAAGAATCCTTGCGTATTGCGGTGACTCACGTTTCCGCAGTTTTCCCCACATAAATCACACGTATTTGCAGAATGCATCCCTGCATGCACTCGTTATCAATTGACAACCCATTGGAACGGGCTTCCAATGTTGAAAAATCTATGTAAGCGCTGAACGCTTTTTCCTCTTCCTCTTTTTTCATCAATCAACCACCGGACGGAGCATATCCCGTAACTGCACGAGAACTTGATCAACGATCGTGGCAATCAACCAGATATACATAAGTATCAAATACAATCCCCATTAACTCTCTTTAGGTTGTAGATATGAATTTTATTGAATCGCTACATTATTAGAATTTAATAAGTGAATAACTAAAATATCTTTGTTAGACTAAGGCCAACAGTTGAAATAAATCACACATCATTGAATTATAATTATAAAGCAACTCTCCTTGAACATATTTTTTTAGACTATAAAATGATCTCACGGTTGATAGCAGTTATTTTTCATAGCAGATATGTGCGATGACTAACACAAGTTTTGATCGATTATAACTCCTAGGTTCCTTACATTAGATTCTACTTCGATATGGAAACATCTACTGTCACAATCAATTTCCGATTCATAGTTAGTTCGAGCCCCCGATGCGTGTAACAAGCATGACTACATAGAATGTGCCGCTTGCAGTTTGCAGAATGAAAAATAGTATCACCACATCGTACTTCCTTACCAGACGGGTTGAAATACAATCATTTTGTCTTACTACTTATAATGAGCTTATGCCTAGCGGACCACTCCCTTAGCGAGTGCACATCATGATTAATATCTATAAAAAGATTGAAAGCATTATTTGATCCATAAGCAATCGCCACGTCATCAGCAAATGCTGTGACTTTTCCCACGAAAGGTAAAGAAAACAATGAGTTGATATAAATCAAAAACAAAATAGGCCCAAGGACTGAACCTTGCAGGAATCCCAAATCCAATAGCCTTGTTGCGATGAGATTATTGTTAATTTCACCCTTTGCCTTCTCGAAGTTGAATATTATTTAAACCAATCTAGAACGTTGCAACGAAAACCAGGTGCGTGTAGTTTACTTAAAAGAATACTATGGTCAACCATGTCAAAAGATTTTGTTATGCAACAAAGAAACTCGCACAACTTTTTTTATCATCAGTTGCTTTATATATAAAAGAGCAAAATTCCAGAAGAGCGTCTTCAGTAGAAGCTCCTGACCGGAAACCGAATTGCATTGGACTGAAGTCCTTATTTTTTTCTAAATATGCCAATGCTCTGCACTTCATAGCCTTCTCAAAAACTTCGGAGATTGCTGGCAAGAAAGAGATAGGTCTGTAGTTGTTTTTATCTTTTCTATTACCTTACTTTTAAAGTTGTATACCTATAGCACATTTAAGTTCCGGTGGAAATACCCCTGCGACTGTACTACAGTTAAACAAATGCCTCAAAATGTCGACAATACAGAGGGCAATGTTCCTTAAAGTGAGACTTGAAATATTATTAAGTTCATTCATTATGAACAGTGCTGATTAAAATCTTGTATATGGAAGTGCAAATCACAATACATGGAAAAAATTGTATGTGCACGGAAACTTTTCTTGTTTTTAAAAAAATATATGTAACAATTTTAATTGTTTGAGGTTGGAAAAAGTTGATTGTTTGGTTTAAGTTAAAAAATGTTTGCTTAAAATATTACGTAAATAACTATATCATCAACATACAAGAACCAATAAATTTAATTCTGAAAGTAGCGAAGAGTTACATTCACCTCTAGCCTCAGTTTTTGTAGGATCATATTTTCTATAATATAAAAATAAGTCCGGTTTTCTTACCTGACGCTATAACTCCAGAACACACGAACCGATTTCCACGGTTTTGCATTCGTTGGAAAGGTCTCTGGCTCCGTGAGTTTCCTAGCAAAGAACATTCAAGATCGACACAAAGGGTCTCGAGATATAGGCCAAAACGTGGACCCAGGTACCCCTAGAATTTGTTTATATAATATGGATATCAAATTAAAGCTGTTGGTGAGTGCTTTAGTAGAGGGTAATTTTCATACCCCTGGGTGACTAAGGTCTCGAGATATAGGCCAAAACGTGGACCCGGGTATCCCTGGAATGTGTTTATAGAATATGGATAACAAATGAAGGCTGTTGAAGAGTGCTTTAGTACAGGGTAATTTTCATACCCCTGGGTGACTAGGGTCTCGAGATATAGGCCAAAACATGGACCCGGGTACCTCTAGAATGTGTTTATAGGATATGGATATCAAATGAAAGCTGTTGATGATTGCTCTATTAGAGCGTAAATTTTCATACCCCTGGGGCTAGGTTCTCGAGATATAGGCCAAAACGTGGACCCGGGTACCCCTAGAATGTGTTTATAGAATATGGATAACAAATAAAAGTGTTGATGAGTGCTTTAGTGGAGGGTAATTTTCATACCCCTGGGTGACTAGGGTCTCGAGATATAGGGCAAAACGTGGGCCCGTGAACGCCTAGATAGTGTTTTTACATTATGGGTATCAAATTGAAGCTGTTGATGAGTGCTTTAGTACAGGGTAGTTTTCATACCTATTGGTGACTAGGGTCTCGGGATATAGGCCAAAACGTGGACCCGGATACACCTAAAATGTGTTTTTACATTATGGGTATCAAATTGAAGCTGTTGATGTGTGCTTTAGTACAGAGTAAGTTTTACACGGCTGGGTGATTAGGGTCTCGAGATATAGGCCAAACCATGTACCCGGATACCCCCGAATGTGTGTATTATGGATATCAAAAGAAAGCTGTTGCTGAGAGCTTTAAAGTAATTTTCATTATGATATTCGATTTAGTCGCATCAACCTGGCAAAACTGATAAATATGCATGCGAAGCCGAAATAAAGACATGAATTAATAATACCCACATATCTGTTTATATACGCCTTATTCGACTTGCCTGAATTTTGTATATAAATTTGCCTATATTAGTATTTATTTCGATGCTTTTTTCCGGGAAGTTGACCAGACTGGGAATGGGACTGGCAATAAGATATGAAGAAGAATAAGAAAAACTTGAGAGAAGAGAAAAGAGAGAAGGAGACTGAGAAAGAGATAGAATGAGACGAAGATGGAGATAGATGAAGCGAAAAATACGGAGGGAGGAGTGAATACAAAGATTAGGAAAAAGTGTAGAGGGGCGAGGGCAGAGTTAGACGGAAAAAGCTTATTAAAATGTATGCAGATAGACCAAATTTAGGGCAGAGCACCGTCCGCCGGGCCTGCTAGTTGTATATATATCGTCGGAATTTGGTTTTCAACAATCATTTAGTTTGAAAACTTTCGAAATGCCAAATTAGAGGTTTCCGCGTGGTTTGTTTTAAATTTGTGTACAAATTTGCATATTGTAACGAATTTTAGGGATCTCCTGGTAATTATGCACCTTCTACAAACGTTCGAATCATTGAATAAATAACTCCAATATTCAGTATTGCCCAATGGTCTTTATTTAGACTACTTTTGGGCGTAGTACATCACAATTATACTTCACAACTAACAGCGTGTTTAAATCAAACTGATTAGTTATTCCGCAGCTTGCGCTGCTTTTATACTCTCTGTTGCCTCGTTCGCATATTTCTCCTAAGGCCTAGTTGTATCTCCTGCTTGGTTATTTAGTTTTATGCGTGTGTAACAACTCTTAGCTGATGACTACATGTATGTATGTGAGATATCTCTATACTTCGAGCTGCTGGTTATGTGTGTGCATGTCCAAAAATTTGGCTGCTTGCTGTATTTGTTGTTGTGATTGTTTACTAACAGCAAAGTGATGCTAATATTCGCCACACTGTCCTCCGCCTAAGTCCGATCTAAAAGCTACCAGTCTTTCCAAGTGAAGCACTTAAATTTTGTTTCGTGGTTAGCCAAATCTACTTCCCAAAAACCTTCCGAAGTAATTGCTTTATCGTATCTGGATTTCGTCTTTTTGTCCAAGTTTTTCGAATACCCAATGTCTTACACATTTCTTGGAACACAGCTGATTCAAAATTCCTGCCTTGATCAGAATGTAACTCCATTGCTAGACCATACCTTGCAACCCAATTGTTTGTAAACACTTCTGCTACTATTTCCGCTTCTTGATCTGGGATTGGGTATACCTCTCACCATTTGCTAAAATAATCCATAACCACCAGTACATATTTGTTTCCGCGGTTGCTAGTAGGAAATGGACCTGCGACATCCATAGCGATCCTTTCAAATGGTGCACCTGAGTTATATTGCTTCATCTGGCCATGACTTCGGGTTTTGAGCCCTTTCGCTCTGCTTGCAAACCTCGCAATTGGCAATCCACTCAGCTACCGACTGACTGCAGAATTTTCTCGAGCATCTTCGTGATTCCAAGATGACCTCCACATGGACCATTATGTAGCTCGCTAAGAACGTCAGGAATCCTTTTCCTGGAAAGAACAATCAGTTTCTTCTTGCACTGACCATCCTCACTCTCCCGTATTCGATGCAGGCAACCGGATATCAATTGTAAGCTGTTTTACTGGGCACAATATGACTTCGCAATAGGACTCTCTGCTGACATCTCTTTATTTGTTCTTTCGTTTCGTTCGACCCCTTGCATAACATGTGTAAGATCTGTATCTTCTAGCTGAAACTTTTTTAGTTGTTCCATGTCCCATTAATCCGAACACGTTATAGTCATAAGCTGGACATCTATGACGTCTTCCTTAGCCTCAGCTTTCGAACAGTGTTTGCATTCCAAATAACATGGTTTTCGTGACATTGAATCGGCATTCCCTACCCGGTACTACCTTTTCGATACTCAATGGAAAAGTCATAGCTTTGTATTCGCTCGGTCCACCGTGCCCATTGACCTTCTGGATTACGGAACTGCAGGAGCCATTTCAACGATGCGTGATCTGTCCTGATGCGGAATCGCTGCCCGTAGAGGTACTTGTGTAAATTTTTAATGCACTCTACCAATGCCAACAGCTCTCTCCGTGTTACGCAATAGTTCCTCTCGGGTTTTCCAATTGATCGGCTGTGTAGTCCATCGCCCAGTTGTGATAAAACGCCTCCTATAGCATTTCCACTCGCATCAGTATCTAGAATAAATATCGCTCCTGACATCGGATATGCCAACATTGGGGCAGTGCACAAACGCTCTTTCAATGTTTGGAAAGCCACTTCTTGCTGCTTCTTCCATTCAAATGCTTTATTTTTTCTTGTTAGCTCGTGGAGGCTATGGGCTACATTGGAAAAATTTGGTACAAATCGGCGGTAATAAGTGCAGAGCCCAAGGAGACTTCTCAATTCATGTAGGTTTTGTGGTCTTGGTCAATCCTTTACAGCCTCTATCTTTTCGTTCGCAGTGCAGATGCACTCTGTCGTTACCTTGTGCCCCAAATAATTTTCTTCCTTTTTAAACAGCGCACAATTTTTGGGACTTAACTTCAGACCAGCGCCAGCTATTCTCTGGAAAACTTCCTCCAAGTTCTTATGATCATGTGATTCTTTTGAGTTGCCATCGTTTAGCCATCTCTTCTGTTATGAAGTTCAATTCTGAGCAGGAATCCAAAAGAGCACGAGCAGGCTGCATTTTACCAAATTTGTCTTGGATGTAGATTAAAGCAGTAGGTATTAAAGCTGTTTTATGTGAGCGAGCATTTAATGAAACTGCTGAATTGGTTCCGGATTTGTATGACGACTTGGTTGAAGTCGATAGTGGTGTGAATTGATTTGTTGTCGTTAATTGCATTCTAAAGTTGTTGCTGAAACCGGGGGAAAGTGTAAATTAGAGTGATGTGACTGTTGAGATACAGGGCAACGAGAGTGTGATGAACATTTAGACACGATGTGTCCGGTACGCAAACAATTGAAAGAAGCTCCGTCTTGCTTTATAAAATCAAATCGTTGCTTAGGTCACAAGGCTAGAAATGATGGGCAACGGTTGACAGGGTGGCAGGGTGGTCAACGTTTTTGCAATGGAGATAGCTTGATTTAGCACTAACAAAAGAATTAGTAGTTCGCTTGCCGCTTGGTTTGCTTTCTAGAGGGTATACCTTCCAATTTTCCTTTTTGGAACATGTTTCTAAATATGGGCAATGACGACTTAGCCATATGTAGGGTTTCAAATCCTTGCTTCTGATTATAAGCTGCATTCGAATCCGAATCTATTTTGGATAAAACGATACATATAAGCATTGTGTTTATTATGCCTTTTTCAGATCCTAACGAAAGAAGGGAACCTCGAAGTGCAGCAACGATATCGATAACGTATCACAAGCTTGCGGCGTCTGAACCTTTCATAATTGAAATGATGAGAAGTGATGCAATATAATCGCGAAAAATTAGAACGTTTTATCATACCGCTCCTTAAGTCGTTGCAGCGCCTTCGTATAATTTTCTTCTGTTACCTGGAATACCTCAATAACACTTAAGGCAGGTCCTGAAAAACAGTTCAAAAGGTAGATAATTTTATGAACCTTTCGTATTAGTGGGTCGTCGTGCACCATATTGGAAAATGTGCGGATAAAACGCTTATATTCCGCATACTTTCCATCGAACTTTGGCAGTTTTAGTGTGGGTAGACATTTGTGATGAGGATTGAGCCCCAATGAAGTAGAATTTAAAAGACTAGTGTTCAAGTCACTGACGCGGTTTCTAGAATTAATTAGCGACAGGATTTTTGACTTGGTTGAAATATAAGTTTCTTCAATTTCCGCTACAGAAATATAGGTAGGGACTATGGTCTCAATATTGCTGTGTACTTCGGAAATCTGTTGAAAATATGACTCAACGATCTGCAAACGGCATTCGAGTACGGCGGTATCGGGTTCTCCATCTTCACCGCAAATTGGATCTTGCATGTTACGTATATTGCGAATAATGATGGTGGTACTCATTTGCCTAAGTGAGGGTAGATAGGCTTGATCCTCAGCGGAAAGTTCAAGTATGCTTTGCGTACTGTAAGGCATTATGATGAGAATTATACTTAGCTGTATAGAAGTATGATTACCTTGAAGATCGTGTAGTAATAGTAGATCGAAAAAAAGACAAATTATTTATGTAGGAATTTAGAAATGTATGGTAGGTCATAAAATTTCAAAAACGATAGTCGATATTTTGCGAAAGTTGATGATGTGAAGTTGGTATTTGCTCCAGTATGCTTACAGCAGCTGGTCGAATAATGCTAATTCTGCTAAGTTGATGAAAAAACGAAAGATGATTAGCGAGTTAGTACTCCAGTAACACAGCAGCTGGTCGAATAATGTTGATTATGCCAAGTGGTGTTTGGAGTAGCAGCGACGATAAAAGGAAAGATGATTAGCAAGTTAGTACTCCAGTAACACAGCAGCTGGTCGAATAATGTTGATTATGCCAAGTGGTGTTTGGAGTAGCAGCGACTATAAAACGAAAATTGATTTGCGAGCTGGTGCTCCAATAGCGCACTGCAATAACTGCACAAACGTCGAAAATGATATCCAAGATGGAAGTACAGGAGGTACGTATTTCAGAAATGTCATCCCAAATGTCCTCCCAATTGGAATCCAAGGAGACACGCATAACATTCGAGATTGAAGCACAGGAAACACAAATTCCATCACAGCTGTAAGAACAAAAGACATATATGGTATCTCAACTGAAAGAACAAGAGACACGTATAACATTAAAACTATAAGCTCAAGACGCGCATATATAAATTGGAGTGGACTTCTTGATCGACCAAGGCATCAAGATCGACATGCAAAACAAGACGATGCGATATAAGAACATGGATGTGCCACTTAACCTCGGCTACGGGAAAGACTACAGCAGTAAAGGAGTGCTGCTGGTGGAGAATCAGCAAATACCACCAAAATGGGAGGCAATCATCTGGGCAAAGGTTGATGAAGATTGTGCGGAAAACAAATTGTGGGTTGTGGAAGCAGCAAACAAATCAACACCAAACGTACTTGTAGGAAAAACCCTGGCTATAACAAAACAGGATGTACGTATTCCGGTAAGAGTACTCAGTGAGTTCAAGTCACCATTCAAAATGACCAAAGGAGATATATTGGGTAGATGCCAAGATGCTGAAGTAGTCATTAGTTGTGAACAGCTCCAGGAAAACGTTTCAACTGGAAAAATTAATATTTCAAATGACATGGTCGGAGGGGCTAGAGGAAGACTATCAGAGTAAGGCAAAACAACTGCTCCTAAAGTACGTAAACATATTTGACCAAGATGGCTCTAAACCAGGTCGCAGCGACGTGGTGAAACATCAAATTGACACTAGAGATGCGAGGCTGATCCGTCAAGCTCCACGTAGTGTTCCACTGGCGAAGCGGGAAGTTGTGAGTTAAATCATACAAGAAATGAGCGATAGCGGCGTCATCGAACCATCAGCTAGTCCGTGGAGCACACCGGTGGTACTTGTGAAGAAGAAGGATGGAAAAATCGCTTCCCAAGGCCGTCCGTTCTATGTACCGGAGCGACTCGGAATTTTTCCCGACCAAGGACTGCCATTTCAGTGTAACCCCATTTAATTTGGTGCGTCCCTCCCACAAATTGTCATCCTCCCAGCAGCTCCTTGCAGCGGGAGTGCTCCATATTCTCTTGCTCCGGGAAGGTATCGGACCCAATCCAGGCCCGTCTCCTAACCCCGGTCCTGAGAAATGGTTTTGCTGCATCTGCCGGAAAAGGATCTTTTTAAGACGGTCATACTCTTGTCAGTGTGTCTCCTGTAAGGGATGGTTGCATCGGACAGGTTGTTCTGGGCTAAACCCCAAAACCAGACGTCCACGTAACTTTTATAAATATGTTGTGGCTCCTTGCTGTTCACGTCCTAGGACGTTCCGTAACCTGCGCCTTAGCTCCCTATCGAATCCGCCAAGGCACAATGACAATATATAATGCATTCTACAGTCGGCAAATATAGACGGATGGCCAACAGACACGCACATAAACATAAATTCAGCGCGTCACCAATTACCATCACCGCCAAAGAGGTTGAGGATGCCATCGATCATGCTAAACCATCCGAAGCAGTGGGCCCTGACGGCATAGCCATGCCGATGCTTAAAAGCCTAGGGAAAGAGGGTTTCAAATATTTAGCACATGTCTTCAACCTGTCTCTTTCCACCTTTGTCATACCCGAAAGATGGAAAATGGCTAAGGTGGTCCCGCTACTAAAGCCTGGGAAACCAGTTAACATAGGAGAGTCATATCGCACGATATCTCTCCTATCGCCAGTAGCCAAGGCGCTTGAAGCCATTTTGCTCCCCTATTTCAAAGCAAATTTGCAGCTAGCCTGCCATCAGCATGGCTTCAGAAAACTCCATAGCACCACCACCGCGCTAAATGCACTTGGGCAGAAATTACATTTGAACAAAGTATTTTTTTTCTCAATTACAAACAAAAAATTTTTTGTACTTGAGCCTCAAAAAACGAAATTACTTTTGGTATTTTTTTTTTAGGAATTGAAATGTAATCAATTCCTTTGCTGTGGAGGAAAGGAATTGATTACTTTCCTCAAGTACATGTAATGGGGAATCTACGGGTATTGATTACCTAAAGTAATCATTACTACCCAGCTCTGGTATTTATGCACAAAAGTTTTAAACTACAAATAAAATTTTGATTTGTCTGAAAAAATTAAAAAAAAACAACCGAACGCCAAAAAACCTAACGAAATACAAACTGGCTCGTTCATTTTTAACAAAGTAGATTATCTTTTTCTTGTATTTTCTTTGTTTGTTGGAATATAGCTTACACAGTTACACCAGTACTGAAGCCGTATTAGGAGGGACTGCGACAAAAAATTGAAAAAATACACGAAAATAATGTAATGTCATATAGGTATAAGGGCAATATTTTTAAAGTATTTTCACCAGCATAGTTTTAATGAATTAAATTTTGGATTTAACGTGAGTCAAAAGAGATACAATTCAAGAGTTGGGGATGGAGGAACTTTCTGAACAGCATCAAGAATTGGAGACCTACAGGAAACATCGGTAGACTTACGATCATTATCAGCAATGTTCACGTTAGTTCTGATACGAGAATCATCTGAGTATTTGAAAGACTTAAATCATTTTCATGACCACGGTTGCTCAACCCCTATACACTTGTAGAACTTTTGTTTTTATTTTGCCTTAATCATAGGCACAGATACAAATTCACACTTCAAATATAAAAAAAATATTGGTCTCACTACCATATGCCCTTACATATAATTTCGAATCATATGAAAATGCTCGAAACTTTTATGAAAGTGCCAAGAAAAAGCTCTCTCGGATGAAGCTCAGACACTTGAGTATGATAAAAAAAATTTACACCAACAATTTGAGAACTAAAAATTATTCAAAAATATTATAGCCCTGAAAAAAATTTGTAATCAAAATTGATTCATAAATAGAACTAAAATAGATAATTGATGGCGGAGCTGAAAAATATGGGGCATATGACCAAATAATATAAGCAAAACTGTACCAAAAGAAGAGGAGCCTATTCTAACTTCATGTGATATTAGTTAATTACCCTCAAGGGAAGTCAGTAACTAGTGATACAAAATTCTGGGTCGGAACTAGATCTAGAGTGCCAAATAAGCACTATTTTGTTAGTAGCTAGATTTTCAGTTATAAAAATCGACAGTTTCGATTGCCGCCAACAAAAAACTGCTACCAGCTTTAAAGAGCTGCGACTACATAACCAGCCGCTCGAAGTGAAGAGATATCTCACATACACACATGTAGTCATCAGCTAAGAGTTATTACTCACACATACACGCATCTTATATATTATTTCTAATTGCAGGTCCCTTTTTCGCTCTTATTGGAATCCAAATCTATAAATAAAGTTTTGGTTGTAAAGATGGGGATTCGTGTTTGTTTAGCTATATTTTATTAAAATAATTTGTAAAAATAAACGATTGTGAGCACATAATAAAATCTATTTCTACTATGGCACTATTGTGAATATTTGATTAGCACTAACACTGCATTACCGTCAGTTGCTGACATTTGCCAGATGGCAGCGCAAGCGCATTTAAGTTTATAGATGGTTGATTGATAGAACAGCTGATTTCTGGTGATATTTGATATGAGACTTTATATTTGTTGCGCAAGATGCGCACGGGTCCGGCTCGTATAACTCAATAACCAAGCAGGAGATACAACTATTTTAGAAGGTGAAACGCCTAGACCTTAGGAGAAATATGCGAACAAGGCAACATAGAGTATAAAAGCAGCGCAAGCTGAGGAATATCTAATCAGTTTGATTTAAATACACTACCAAATTAGTCTAAATAAAGTCCAGTTTGCAATACTAAATACTGGACTTATTTATTCAACGGTTCAGTGATTCGAACGTTAGTAGAAGGTGCATAATTACCAGGAAATCCCTAAAATTCGTTACAATGGGTGTCAGAAGAGTAATTGTTGAATAAATTCCGGAGTAGCGGAAGACAACAAAGACATGGCCTAGCTGAGTGAATGGAAGATCCAGCAACTGAAAAAGGAGTTGGAAGACCGTGGATTGAATATTACTGGCAATAAATGCGAGCTACAAACACGACTAAGGGAAGCTATGGAATTGGAAGGAATAGACGTTGATGAACACACTTTTCATTCTGATGTGGAAGAGTCAACAACAAAACTAGAAGAAAACAAGTAAGGAAGGCTAAGTTCGGGTGTAACCGAACATTACATACTATGAGAGCTATGGAGACAAAATAAGGAAAATCACCATGTAGGAAAATGAACCTAGGGAAACCCTGGAATGTGGAAGGTATTAAAGAGTATTTTAAGAGAGAGTAGGCCATAGTTCTATGGATGGACGCCATTTAGGGATATCGCCATAAAGGTGGACCAGGGCTGACTCCAGAATTTGTTTGTACGATTGGGTATCAAATGAAAGGTGTTACTGAGCATTTTAAGAGGGAGCGGGCCTTAGGTCCATCGGTGGACGCCTTTTCGAGATGTCGCCATTAGGGTGGGCCAGGGGGACTCTAGAATATTGTAACGAATTTGCTGCAAATCCTCTTATTTGCAATCCTCTACTAAGTTCGAATCACTAAACTGTTGAATAAATAACTCCAATTTGTAATAATGCAAAATGGCCTTTATTAAAGTACTTCACAATAACAAACTGTGCAACGAATAGCTTGCTTAATAACCACACTGATTGATAGCTCAATGAAACTCTACTATTCAAAATAACACTGCTATTGCTCGCTAGATATCGTCTTAATCAAACTGCTTGACAACACAAATCAAACTGAATTACTTCTTACTCGCCTGCCCCGCTTTTATAATTTACGCTGCATACTTCTAGGCTCTTCGATTTCCAGAAGTTACTAGTTAGTTCGGCTACAAAATCGCCAGCCACAACTACGTGCACAAATTATTGCTCTCTCTTGTGACAACTCAGATAAGATATATGCATGTATTTGTGCATTGCCGCTCAGATGTTCGTATACGTACATATGTGTAGACGCAATTATTTATTCGTTTATGTAGATACATAATGATTGAATTATTGATGTGCATTCACGTCACTGGTTAGCATCGGCTTAGAGACGATAGCATCGCTCAGTGCTGCTAACATTCGTTACAATATGTTTGTACGATATGGGTATCAAATGAAAGGTGTTAATGAGTATTTTCAAAGGGAGCGATCCTTAATTCCATAGGTGGACGCCGTTTCGAGATATCGCCATAAAGGTGGACCAGGGGTGACTCTAGAATGTGTTTGTACGATGTGGGTATAAAATGAAAAGTGTTAATGAGTATTTTAAGAGGGAGTGGGCATTAGGTCTATAGGTGGACGCCTTTTCGAGGTTTCGCCATTAGGGTGGGCCAGGGGTGACTCTAGAATGTTTGTACGATATGGGTATCAAACGAAAGGTGTTACTGAGCATTTTAAAAGGGAGTGGGCATTAGGTCTATAGGTGGACGCCTTTTGGAGATATCGCCATTAGGGTGGGCCAGGGTGACTCTAGAATGTGTTTGTACGATATGGGTATCAAATGAAAGGTGCTAATGAGTATTTTAAAAGGGAGTTATCCTTAGTTCTATAGGTGGAAGCCTTTTCTAGATATCGCCATAAAGGTGGACCAAGGGTGAGGGAGTGGGTATTAGGTCTATAGGTGGACGCCTTTTCGAGATATCGCCATTAGGGTGGGCAGGGGTGACTCTAGAATGTGTTTGTACGATATGGGTATCAAATGAAAGGTGGTAATGAGCATTTTAAGAGGGAGTGGGCATTAGGTCTATAGGTGGACGCCTTTTTGAGATATCGCCATTACGGCGGGCCAGGGGTGACTCTAGAATGTTTGTACGATATGGGTAAATAACGAAAGGTGTTACTGAGCATTTTAAGAGGGAGTGCGCATTAGGTCTAAAAGTGGACGCCTTTTCGAGATATCGCCATTAGGGTGGGCCAGGGGTGACTCTAAAATGTGTTTGTACGATATGGATATCAAATTATAGGTATTAATGTGGGTTTTAAAAGCGAGTGGCCCTTAGATGTATATGTGAAGGCGTTTTCGCGATATCGAACAAAATGTGGACCAGGTGATCCAGAAAATCCTCTGTCGGGTACTGCTAATTTATTTATATATGCAGTACCACTAAAAGTATTCCTGCCAAGATTCCAAACGCTGTTGATTTCGCCTTGTAGAACTTTTTCATTTTCTTCTACTTAATATGGTAGGTGTCACACCCATTTTACAAAGTTTTTTTCAAAGTTATATTTTGCGTCAATAAACCAATCCAATTACCACGTTTCATCCCTTTTTTCGTATTTGGTATAGAATTATGGCATTTTTTTAATTTTTCATAATTTTCGATATCGATAAAGTGGGCGTGGTTATGGTCGGATTCCGGCCATTTTTTATAGCAAGATAAAGTGAGTTCTGATAAGTACGTGGACTAAGTTTAATAAAGATATATTGGTTTTTACGCAAGTTATTGTGTTAACGGCCGAGCGGAAGGCCAGACGGTGGACTGTGTATAAAAACTGGGCGTGGATTCCACCGATTTCGGCCATTTTCACAGACAACAGTTACCGTCATAGAATCTATGCCCCTACCAAATTTAAGACGGATTGGTAAATTTTTGTTCGACTATATATAGTAGTAGTAGTAACGTTCCTGCCAAATTTCATCATGATATCTTCAACGACTGCCAAATTACAGCTTGCAAAACTTTTAAATTACCTTCTTGTAAAAGTGGGCGGTGCCACGCCCATTGTCCAAAATCTTACTAATTTTCTATTCTGCGACATAACGTCAACGCATCTACCAAGTTTCATCGCTTTATCCGCCTTTGGCAATGAATTATCACATTTTTTCTGTTTTTCGAAATTTTCGATATCGAAAAAATAGGCGTGGTTATAGTCCGATATCGTTCATTTTAAATAGCGATCTGAGATGACTGCCCAGAAATCTACATACCAAATTTCATCAAGATACCTCAAAATTTACTCAAGTTATCGTGTTAACGGACAGACGGACGGACGGACGGACGGACATGGCTCAATCAAATTTTTTTTCGATACTGATGATTTTGATATATGGAAGTCTATATCTATCTCGATTCCTTTATACCTGTACAACCAACCGTTATCAAATCAAAGTTAATATACTCTGTGAGCTCTGCTCAACTGAGTATAAAAATTAAACACCGCAGACAGTGACGAACACAAACATAAACATGTGCAATAACTGCACAAACGTCGACAATGACATCCAAGATGGAAGCACATGTCCTCCCAATTGGAATCCCAGGAGACGCGTATAACATCCAAGATTGAAGCACAGGAAACACAAATTTCATCACAGCTGTAAGAACAAAAGACATATATGGCATCTCAACTGAAAGAACAAGAGACACGTATACCATTAAAACTAAAAGCTCGAGACGCGCATATATAATCAAAGCGCGCATGGACGAAAAAATAATGCAGTTTGAGGAAAAAATTGAGGCCGATGTGGATGCTTTGAGAGGTCGTATACAGGAGTGCACCTAAATCGCCCAGCTATTCCAGCGAACAATCAGAAGGTAAAAACTCCATCTTTTGACGGATCTGTTTCTTTCCAGGTATTTAAGCTTCAATTTGAGAAGCCGTCAGCAGTGAGCAACTGGAATGTGGAAGATAAAATTCCTGCACTCTTCGTGGCATTGAAATGGTCTGCAGCTGAAATCTTACAGACTATTCCAGAGTACGAATGGAACAGTTATGAAGCATTGATGGCCGCTGTCGAGAGATGTTACGGAAGGGAGCATAGGAAACAGATATACCAAAAGAATTGCAAAACCTTTACCAAAAAGCTAATGAGACTCTGCAGGAGTTTGCTTGGGATGTTGAAAGGGCTCATCTCGCAAATGCGGACGTACCCGGGGAATACACAGATGGGGTTAAAATTCAGAGCTTTATAAATGGAACACGGGACGTCGAAACGAAGCGGGCTACATATGCAAACCCGCAAAAACGGTATCACATGCATTGACTCAGGAAACTGCCTCCCTATTGACTAAACCAGCATGTAAGGCTCATCGTGTGGAAGTAGAAAGACCAGAGTGGGTAGACACAATTTTGGAAGCATTGAAGGAAACGCAGCAGACGAATAATGATGTAGTCAAATACTTTAAGTGTGGGAAGCCAGGGCGTACGTTTTTGCAGCATCAATCCTAATAGTTCCAAAAACGTGGGTGAGCGTAAACGCAGAGCTGAAGGAGATGCGCAAATCTCCAAGTCCACTCAATCGTTAAACTAAAGCGAGTGAGTCGCAAGAGGCGACAGCTGGCTCCCGCAATTGAATGCCCCAAAATCTCTAATCTCGCAAATTGGAAGAAGGTCGAGCAACCTTACTGTCGGAGGACATGTGGATGGAAAGGAACGGGTACTGACTATAGATACCCGCGCATCTCATTCCATCATTCAATCAGATTTAAACAACAAAAATGTAAGACCATTGCATGGAGCAAGATTGCGTACAGTCACTGTAGAGGACACCCAGGTAATTGGGGAAGTAGCATGTGCAGTCGCAATTGGGAACGTCAAGGTCCTACACAATTTTATAGTGGCAGATATTGTTGATGAAATCATAATTGGAGTGGACTTCTTGATCGACCAAGGCATCAAGATCGACATCCAAAGCAAGACGATGCGATATAAGAACATGGATGTGCCACTTAACCTCGGCTACGGGAAAGACTACAGCAGTAGACGAGTGCTGGTGGTGGAGAATCAGCAAATAGCACCAAAATGGGAGGCAATCATCTGGGCAAAGGTTGATGGAGATTGTGCGGCAAACAAATTGTGGGTTGTGAGCTGCGAATGTAGTCGCCGTTCGAAGTGAAGAGATATCTCACATACACACATGTAGTCATCAGCTAAGAGTTGTTACTCACACATACACGCATCTTATATATTATTTCTAATTGCTGTTTTTATGTACAGGTCCCTTTTTCGCTCTTATTTGGAATTCAAATCTATAAATAAAGTTTTGGTTGTAAAGATGGGGATTCGTGTTTGTTTAGCTATATTTTATTAAAATAATTTGTAAAAATAAACGATTGTGAGCACATAATAAAATCCATTTCTACTAAGGCACTATTGTGAATATTTGATTAGCACTGACACTGCATTACCGGCAGTTGCTAACATTCGCCAGATGGCAGCGCAAGCGCATTTAAGTTTATAGATGTTTGATTGATAGAGCAGCTGATTTCTGGTGATATTTGATATGAGACTTTATATTTGTTGCGCAAGATGCGCACGGGTCCGGCTCGTATAACTCAATAACCAAGCAGGAGATACAACTATTTTAGAAGGTGAAACGCCTAGACCTTAGGAGAAATATGCGAACAAGGCAACAGAGAGTATAAAAGCAGCGCAAGCTGAGGAATAACTAATCAGTTCGATTTAAATACACTATTAGTTGTGAAGTATAATTGAGAAGTACTACTCCCAAAGTAGTCTAAATAAAGTCCAGTTTGCAATACTAAATATTGGAGTTATTTATTCAACGGTTCAGTGATTCGAACGTTAGTAGAAGATGCATAATTACCAGGAAATCCCTAAAATTGGCTACAATGGGTGTCAGAAGAGGAATTGTTGAATAAATTCCGGAGTAGCGGAGGACAACAAAGACATGGCCTAACTGAGTGAATGGAAGATCCAGCAACTGAAAAAGGAGTTGGAAGACCGTGGATTGAATATTACTGGCAATAAATGCGAGCTACAAACACGACTAAAGGAAGCTATGGAATTGGAAGGAATAGACGTTGATGAACATACTTTTCATTCTGATGTGGAAGAGTCAACAACAAAACTAGAAGAAAAAAATTAAACACCGCAGACAGTGACGAACACAAACATAAACATGATATAGGCTGCAATAACTGCACAAACGTCGACAATGACATCCAAGATGGAAGCACAGGAGGTACGTATTTCAGAAATGGCATCCCAAATGTCCTCCCAATTGGAATCCCAGGAGACACGCATAACATTCGAGATTGAAGCACAGGAAACACAAATTTCATCACAGCTGTAAGAACAAAAGACATATATGGCATCTCAACTGAAAGAACAAGAGACACGTATAACATTAAAACTATAAGCTCAAGACGCGCATATATAATCAAAGCGCGCATGGACGAAAAAATAATGCAGTTTGAGGAAAAAATTGAGGCCGATGTGGATGCTTTGAGAGGTCGTATACAGGAGTGCACCTAAATCGCCCAGCTATTCCAGCGAACAATCAGAAGGTAAAAACTCCATCTTTTGACGGATCTGTTTCTTTCCAGGTATTTAAGCTTCAATTTGAGAAGCCGTCAGCAGTGAGCAACTGGAATGTGGAAGATAAAGTTCCTGCACTCTTCGTGGCATTGAAATGGTCTGCAGCTGAAATCTTCCAGAGTACGAATGGAACAGTTATGAAGCATTGATGGCCGCTGTCGAGAGATGTTACGGAAGCGAGCATAGGAAACAGATATACCAAAAGAACTGCAAAACCTTTACCAAAAAGCTAATGAGTCTCTGCAGGAGTTTGCTTCGTATGTTGAAAGAGGTCATCTCGCAAATGCGGACGCACCCGGGGAATACACAGAGAGGGTTAAAATTCAGAGCTTTATAAATGGAATACGGGACATCGAAACGAAGCGGGCTACATACGCAAACCCGCAGAAACGGTATCACATGCATTGACTCAGGAAACTGTCTCCCTATTGACTAAACAAGCATGTAAGGCTCATCGTGTGGAAGTAGAAAGACCGGAGTGGGTAGACACAATTTTGGAAGCATTGAAGGAAACGCAGCAGGCGAATAATGATGCAGTCAAATACTTTAAGTGTGGGAAGCCAGGGCGTACGTTTTTGCAGCATCAATCCTAATAGTTCCAAAAACGTGGGTGGGCATAAACGCAGAGCTGAAGGAGATGCGCAAATCTCCAAGTCCACTCAATCGTTAAACTAAAGCGAGTGAGTCGCAAGAGGCGACAGCTGGCTCCCGCAATTGAATGCCCCAAAATCTCTAATCTCGCAAATTGGAAAAAGGTCGAGCAACCTTACTGTCGGAGGACATGTGGATGGAAAGGAACGGGTACTGACTATAGATACCGGCGCATCTCATTCCATCATTCAATCGGATTTAGTCAACAAAAATGTAAGACAATTGCATGGAGCAAGATTGCGTACAGTCACTGGAGAGGACACCGAGGTAATTGGGGAAGTAGCATGTGAAGTCGCAATTGGGAACGTCAAGGTACTACACAATTTTATAGTGACAGATATTGTTGATGAAATCATAATTTGAGTGGACTTCTTGATCGACCAAGGCATCAAGATCGACATGCAAAGCAAGACGATGCGATATAAGAACATGGATGTGCCACTTAACCTCGGCTACGGGAAAGACTACAGCAGTAAACGAGTGCTGGTGGTGGAGAATCAGCAAATACCACCAAAATGGGAGGCAATCATCTGGGCAAAGGTTGATGGAGATTGTGGGACAAACAAATTGTGGGTTGTGGAAGCAGCAAACAAATCAACACCAAACGTACTTGTAGGAAAAACCCTGGCTATAACAAAACAGGATGTACGTATTCCGGTAAGAGTACTCAGTGAGTTCAAGTCACCATTCAAAATGACCAAAGGAGATATATTGGGTAGATGCCAAGATCCTGAAGTAGTCATTAGTTGTGAACAGCTCCAGGAAAACGTTTCAACTGGCAAAATAAATCTTTCAAATGACATGGTCAGAGGGGCTAGAGGAAGACTATCAGAGTAAGGCAAAACAACTGCTCCTAAAGTACGTAAACATATTTGACCAAGATGGCTCCAAACCAGGTCGCAGCGACGTTGTGAAACATCAAATTGACACTGGAGATGCAAGGCTGATCCGTCAAGCTCCACGTAGTGTTCCACTGGCGAAGCGGGAAGTTGTGCGTCATCGAACCATCAGCTAGTCCGTGGAGCACACCGGTGGTACTTGTGAAGAAGAAGGATGGAAAAGTCGCTTGCCCACGCCGTCGGTTCTATGTACCGGAGCGACTCGAGATTTTTCCCGACCAAGAACTGCCATTTCAGTGTAACCCCATTTATTTGTTGCGTCCCTCCCACAAATTGTCATCCTCCCAGCAGCTCCTTGCAGCGGGAGTGCTACATATTCTCTTGCTCCGGGAAGGTATCGGTTCCAATCCGGGCCAGTCTCCTGACCCCGGTCCTGAGAAATGGTTTTGCTGCATCTGCCGGAAAAGAATCTTTTTAGGACGGTCATACTCTTGTCAGTGTGTCTCGTGTAAGGGATGGTTGCATCGAACAGGTTGTTCTGGGCTAGACCCCAAAACCAAGCGTCCACGTAACTTTTATAAATATGTTGTGGCTCCTTGCTGTTCACGTCCTAGGACGTCCCGTAACCTGCGCCTTAGCGCCCTCCCCCCCCCCCCCCCCCCCCCCCCTGCTACCTTCCAGCAGCCCCGCTGCTCAGCAAGCCACAACAAGTACCCGCTGTTGCTCGCGCCCCTCGGGGCCACCAACTCACACGGCTGCTCCCACTCATACCTACAATCTCAGTAGTAGAGTCGGGAGCAATGCCGAGCATCAGCCCCTGCCTCTGTCTTCTGTATGTACATAGGTCAGGGAAACAGACTCTTAGTCCCTACCTCCCTTTGCACCGTTTGCCAGCACAGAATATATACGTTTGCGACATCCGCCCAATGCAGCTCCTGCCATGGACGGTGCCACTTTCCTATATGTTCTGGTCTCCGCGACGGCAACCCCCCTACGGGTTTCATTGCGCCATGTTGCCAGGCCGTATACCCAAATACACCGGGTACCCCAATGCTTACCCAAGGACGTCCAGTCCCAGGGCCACAACAGCAGTCGCGTGCTGGCCTTCCACAACCAAGGCGTAGTCCACAACCAAGGCCTAGTCACCCGTCACTTACTCCCAGAGTGACAACGTCTCCCCCTGTGCACTTCAGAATTCTGCAGTTAAACTGTAATGGATTAACTGGGAAGATCACGGAGATAGTCGACTTCATGAAGCGGCACAACATCCGCATTGCTGCGATTCAAGAGACTAAACTCACAGCAAGATCTGCATTGCAGACCTGTTCTGGGTATAATGTCCACAGAAAAGATCGCGAGAGCGGAAATGGAGGTAGCCACTCGTTTATCATACACCACACTGTGCAATATCATATGTTTGATCCCGACATCGACCGCAGGGGCAGTGTCTTAGAACGTCAAGGATTATCTGTCCGGTCGGGCGATGCAAATCTAGAAATCATCAACATCTACATCCCTCCTGTCACCTATTGCCCCAGTGGATACCGCCCTGATATTAGCGGCGTACTCACTGGAAACAATCGCAATATCTTAGGCGATTTCAATGCCCATCACGATCTATGGCATTCAAACTTGCGGGTGGACAGTAGGCGTGAGATGTTAGCGGATCAAATTGAAGAAACGACGTTCTGCACAATAAACGGAGACGCCCCCACACGTATGGTAGGAAGCTGTCACAGTACGGATATTTCAATCGTGAGCGCAGAACTCGTAAACTGCGTCAACTGGCAGCCGATGGTAACATTGGCATCCGACCACCTGTCTATAGTTATTTTACTGAGCGTTCCGCCGAGTTCATCGTCGCAGAAAAACGCACTTTCACTAACTTTAAAAAAGGAAAGTGGGACGAATTTCAAATCCTTTACAGACAACCGCTTTGCTGCCCTCCCTATCCCAACTGATGCCCGCCAAGGGGAGCGTGCTTTCCGCAAGGTCATTGAATCCGCCTCGGCTCGTTTCATTCCCGCCGGTAGAATTCCCGAAATTCGGCCCCACTTCCCGGCAGAGGCCGCGAGTTTAACGAGAGAACGTGACCTTATAAGACAGCTCGATCCCGGCGATCCCTAAATAAGGGCTATACACCAACGCATCAGATTGCTTGTGGATAAACACAAGCGGGCGAAATGGGAGGAGCACCTAAGCGGTTGTAACCTCTCTGCCGGTGTAGGTAAACTTTGGTCCACGGTAAAGTTCCTATCGAATCCGCCAAGGCACAATGATAAAGTTTCCATCGCCTTTGGCGATAGAGTGCTGTCGGATGCGAAAAAATGCGCGAGCGCTTTCTGCCGACAATATATAATGCATTCTACAGTCGGCAAAGATAGACGGAGGGCCAACAGACACGCGCATAAACATAAATTCAGCGCGTCACCAATTACCATCACCGCCAAAGAGGTTGAGAATGCCATCGGTCATGCTAAACCACCCGAAGCAGTGGGCCCAGACGGCATAGCCATGCCGATGCTTAAAAGTCTAGGGAAAGAGGGTTTCAAATATTTAGCACATATCTTCAACCTGTCTCTTTCCACCTTTGTCATACCCGAAAAATGGAAAATGGCCAAGGTGGTTCCACTACTGAAGCCTGGGAAACCAGTTATCATAGGAGAGTCATATCATATCTCTCCTATCGCCAGTAGCCAAGACGCTTGAAGCCATTTTGCTCCCCTACTTCAAAGCCAATTTGCAGCTAGCCTGCCATCAGCATGGCTTCAGAAAACTCCATAGCACCACCACCGCGCTAAATGCCATCAGCACCCAGATAACTTGCAGTATAAATCAAAACCCCCACCATAGAACAGTACTCGTAGCATTACTGCAGGACCTGGAAGGGTCTACCCTTCCCCCATGTCTTAAAAGGTGGACCGCAAATTATCTGGGTGGTCGGCAGGCATCGGTGCAATTTAGAAATGAAACATCAAAACCAAGAAGAATTAAACAGGGGCTGCCACAGGGTGGTGTCCTATCCCCACTTTTGTTTAATTTCTACATATCTAAGCTACCTTCGCCACCAGAAGGAGTTACTATCGTTTTCTACACCCAGGCCCAGGGATCGGTAAGCTTTGCAACAGAATAAACGGCTACCTCCCTGATCTCTCCAGTTTTTTCGCCTCACCTGGCATTATCACCGAATAAATCCTCCGCGACCATATTTTCAACATGGACGTCCCAAATGTCGACCATCTTGAACATCCACGTCGATGGCATCACGCTACCGTCTGTCTTACACCCCAAAATCTTTGGTGTGACGTTTGGTCAGGATCTACATTTTGGTGAGCATGCAGCCGCTATTGTATCAAAAATCCAGAGCCGTAATAAAATCCTCAAATCCCTTGCTGGCAGTACTTGGGGAAAAGACAAAGAAAAGCTCATTACCACTTACAAAGCAATTGGCCAGCCGATTGCATGCTACGCGTCGCCTATATGGTCGCCAAGCCTAAAAATAACCCACTGAAATAAGCTACAGGCCTGCCAAAATACTGTGCTCAGAACCGCCACGGGCTTTCTTCCTATGACCCCAGAACACCATTTACATAATGAGGTGAGAATACTCCCCTCAGGGAGAGAAATGAGATGCTAACCAAACAGTTCCTGTTGAATACCCAGAAACCTGGGCATCCCAACAGACATCTGATTGATGAGCCAACACCGCCTAGGGAGTTAAGGAGTCATCTCCGTAAGCATTTTGAATAAATACGGCACCTGAGAACTCAGCCGTATGAAACAAAAAAACACAAGCAGGCTCTTGGTGAACTCCACAAACAGGCGTCGGACCTTTATGTCAGGAATTGCCCGTGAATCCAGTACTCAGGGAACAGTACCCAAACCTTGAGGAAGAGGAACGCATACTCCCCAGGGAAACGCGAGTCACTCTGGCTCAACTTCGTTCTGGATACTGTAACAGGTTAAACTCTTACGTATCCAGAAACAACCCCGAAATCAAAATGTATGCCCCGCTTGCAATGTGTCCCCACATGGCACCAACCATCTCTTTAATTTCTAATGTGGAACCAACGCCTCTAACACCCCTTTCATTATGGTCCACCCCTGTCGAAACAGCAAGTTTCCTTGGACTCTCGTTAGAGGATATTGATGACAATTTGTGATCGGTCGCAGCTATGAGGTGGTGCGAAACATTGCTACAACAACAACAGCAAGGATGGAAAAATGAGGTTTTGCATGGACTACCGAAAGTTGAACGACGTCACGAATAAGGATAGCTACCCATTGCCAAGAATTGACGACACTCTGTACTCGCTATCTGATACGAGAAGGTATTCCAGACTGGTCTGAAAAAGCTGCTACTGGCAAGTGTAGGTTAAGGAGGAAGACAAAGACAAAACAGCCTCCAGTGCCGGAGATGGTCTTTGGCAATTTAAAGTGATGCCTTTTGGACTTTGCAATGCACCACCTACTTCTGAGAGACTCATGGACCAGGTATTGAAAGGACTACATTGGAAAATACATGTACATTGGTGTACATGGGCGACATCATCGTATTGGGAAATAACTTTGATGAACTATGTTTGGTCAGATTCAGCCCACTGTGTCATCGCATCATACTTAGTTTCATATTTACATACATACATCATCTCTTATTTAATCATTTACTTACGCTGGCTAATTACATATGTACCTATGCTCAATCGCTCTCATATCATAATTTACTTGCATTTATTTTAACTAGCCTCCTTTGCTTGTCACCTACAAATTTACTCGCATTTGGGCTGATTACATTCACGACGGTGGTGTAGCTGCCACATCTGTCATATTATTTTTACACATGTTCTTATGAGTGTCGTTGTGGTTCACAGCTTATTTCGTGCATCTACAGAACAAAACTGTAGAGCTATATAGAAAGGAAACTAGTGACGATGTCAAAAAAATTCAAATGCACAATTTTAATAAAAATATGCTTTTATTTGAACAAATACGTAATTTTTATGTGTTTACACGTTTCTGCTAATTATTTAATAAAAACTAAAATTATCTTAAAAACTAAGGTCACGGCTTATTCCGTGCACTGCGCCCTGCCTTAGAAAAAAATAATTTTTATTTAGTTTAGTACCTCGTATGACCACATTTTTGTTAAATAACATCTTCAAGATGATTTTCCATAGATGCAATTAGTTTTTGAGCGGCTTCAGATGGTACCTTAAGGGCCCATTACTGATACTTATCATAGACTTGAATTGACTTGAGAACTGTCACTTACAGTTCTGTTAAATGAACATTGCATGTTACTGATTACTCAAAACTTAGCAACACTTAACTTGACTTAGAAGTCTGTTGAATTTTGATTTTCTATGTAAGTTCTAAGTGACGGTTACATTTTGAGATGCCATTTGTTTGTTTGCATTTCATTTTGATATTTTGTCATACAAATTGACATTTATTGATTATGATGCCAGATTGTATGCGCTAAGTCGGGTATAGTCGTGGCTAAGTTGCCAAGTTTACGTCAAGTCAAGTCAGGTCTATGCTAAGTATCAGAAATGGACCCTTTATGCCTTTCTTCGACAAGAGTAGTTTTTAAATCGCTAATCTTACTAATCTGCCTTTACCGTATAGCCGATTCCAAAACTGAGCGCAATTTTCAATGGCATTTAAGGCGAGAGATTGTGGAAGTAGATTCATGAGGTGTGGACAGTTCCAAATTACCCATGCCTGCACAATCCTGGATTTGTGTTAAAGGTATTTGCCTTGGTTATTGCGAAATCTATCACATACACCTAAATTAGGGGCGATTCGCAACAAATTGCCTTTCGTAAGGTTAGATACAAATTTTTGTCCATTGTGGACTCAAAGAAAGTTTTTGCCAACTCCAGAGGCAGCCAAGTAGGCCCAAACCCATCACACTTCCACCGCTATACCATACAGTTGCCTCCAGTTTTTTATTTTTGAGTTCTGGAACTGCTTTTTGAGGTCTGTATTTGCTTTACACCTCACTTTAATAACGCCAGTAAGCCAAATATATAAAAATATTGATTCAGAGATGATACGTGCGATGTTAAGCACAGCGTCCTTTTTATTTTGTCCATAAAAACTAAAATATAAGTAAATAACAGATAATAAAGGCTAAAAACATTCTTTTGGGCGTTTTTAAAACATAATTAATATTTTTTTCTAAATAAATTGAGTAAAAGAAGAAATATGAAGAAAATTTATCATCACCAGCAATTGGCGCTTTGCCGCCAAGGAGATTTTGGCATTGCAGTTGCGCAAGTCAACCTAGCTATCCCGGCTTCAACATAACTGACACCAGTTGCGAGCACCAAGGGATATCAAGTCTTCTTGGCGGAGGTCTTCCGCTTCGTCTTTTTCCAAATACGGATGCAGGTAGGAACACTTTCTGTGCGCAAACTTTTCATGAATTCCCATAACAAGACCTATCGGCTGGTTCGACGGAGATGACCATAATTCATCGGCACGACTTTTTTCTTGAAAAGGGTCATGCCATCGACTCTCGATACCGGAACTATGATGAGAGATTAAGAGAAGGTTTTAGCATAAAGTTGTTTTCCTTGTGATTTCTAAGCTAACATTTCAGAGAAGGCAGAAATAACTGAAGGAATGTCTGCGCACAAAATTGGAATATCTGGAAAAAACACAGAAAGCATGATATTTAGGTATCGAATACACTCTCAATCTCACTCCGATGGGAGGAACCCGTGAATAACCCTGTGGCACTGCCGAGCTTTTTTAGCGGCACAACCTGGGTAAACAATAATAAGGTGTATATTTCACTCATAATCATGTCATATTACGGGATCTCTTTATATGATACAGAAAAATAGAGCCTAAGAACTTAGCCATAGGAAATAGGAAATCACTTGAATAAATGAAATTGCCAATTCAACACCGCCAGGGCGTTTTTTCTTTGGCTGCAAAATTTTTGGCGAACGTGACAGGACAAGTCAAATTCATACTTATCAATTTTAAAAAAACCATAGAAAACACATCCCATTCCTGGACATTAACTACCAGTTCGAATTTTATTCATCACTCCTGGTTCTGCAAACACCACTTGGCATAATCAACATTATTCGACCAGCTGTGCCTTCTGGAGGAATCGACCCATCAGCATTCCTATTGATCATACAAAATATATATATATAACTGAGCATTTTTTTTTCAGCTTTGACTTTCTCCGTTAGATACGGCTACTATTTTAGTATTTATGCTTGCGAGTTTTTTCTTCGTATTTCCTCGCGCACTTTTTTTATACCGATATATAAATTTGTGTTTAAAACCAACCCATCGTCTGGAATATAGGGTGGAAGGGGGGTGAAATCAGACCTTTTTCCTAACCCCTAACTGCCTTACGTTTGGCTGTAAATAAACGTTGTTTTTCGAATACTAGGATTTGACAAACTACGACCTAACAAATAAATTTTTTTTTTACCGAATCATGTTTATGTTTGTGTTCGTCACTGTCTGCGGTGTTTAATTTTTTTCTTCTAGTTTTGTTGTTGACTCTTCCACATCAGAATGAAAAGTGTGTTCATCAACGTCTATTCCTTCCAATTCCATATCTTCCTTTAGTCGTGTTTGTAGCTCGCATTTATTGCCAGTAATATTCAATCCACGGTCTTCCAACTCCTTTTTCAGTTGCTGGATCTTCCATTCACTCAGTTAGGCCATGTCTTTGTTGTCCTCCGCTACCCGGAATTTATTCAACAATTCCTCTTCTGACACCCATTGTAGCCAATTTTAGGGATTTCCTGGTAATTATACACCTTCTACTAACGTTCGAATCACTGAACCGTTGAATAAATAACTCCAATATTTAGTATTGCAAACTGGACTTTATTTAGACTACTTTGGGAGTAGTACTTCTCAATTATACTTCACAACTAATAGTGTATTTAAATCAAACTGATTAGTTATTCCTCAGCTTGCGCTGCTTTTATACTCTCTGTTGCCTTGTTCGCATATTTCTCCTAAGGTCTAGGCATTTCACCTTCTAAAATAGTTGTATCTCCTGCTTGGTTATTGAGTTGGAGATGCGCAACAAATATAAAGTCTCATATCAAATATCACCAGAAATCAGCTGCTCTATCAAACAAACATCTATAAACTTAAATGCGCTTGCGCTTCCATCTGACGAATGTTAGCAACTGCCGGTAATGCAGTGTCAGTGCTAATCAAATATTCACAATAGTGCCATAGTAGAAATAGATTTTATTATGTGCTCACAATCGTTTATTTTTACAAATTATTTTAATAAAATATAGCTAAACAAACACGAATCCCCATCTTTACAACCAAAACTTTTTATAGATTTGAATTCCAAATAAGAGCGAAAAAGGGACCTGTACATAAAAACAGCAATTAGAAATAATATATAAGATGCGTGTATGTGTGAGTAACAACTCTTAGCTGATGACTACATGTGTGTATGTGAGATATCTCTTCACTTCGAGCGGCTGGTTATGTAGTCGCAGCTCTTTAAAGCTGGTAGCAGTTTGCCCAGTTTGTCGGCGGCAATCGAAACTGTCGATTTTTATAACTGAAAATCTAGCTACTAACAAAATAGTGCTTATTTGGCACTCTAGATCTAGTTCCGACCCAGAATTTTGTATCACTAGTTACTGACTTCCCTTGAGGGTAATTAACTAATATCACATGAAGTTAGAATAGGCTCCTCTTCTTTTGGTACAGTTTTGCTTATATTCTTTGGTCATATGCCCCATATATTTCAGCCCCGCCGTCAATTATCTATTTTAGTTCTATTTATGAATCAATTTTGATTACAAATTTTTTTCAGCGCTATAATATTTTTGAATAATTTTTAGTTGTCAAATTGTTGGTGTAAATTTTTTTATCATACTCAAATGTCTGAGCTTCATACGAGAGTGCTTTTTCTTGGCACTTTCATAAGGGTTTCGAGCATTTTCATATGATTCGAAATTATATGTAAGGGCATATGGTAGTGAGACCAATATTTTTTTTTTATATTTGAAGTGTGAATTTGTATCTGAGCCTATGATTAAGGCAAAAAAAAAACAAAAGTTCTACAAGTGTATAGGGGTTGAGCAGCCCTAGTCATGAAAATGATTTAAGTCTTTCAATTACTCAAATGATTCTCGTATCAGAACTAAAGTGAACATTGAAAGAAAATACAAGAAAAATATAATCTAGTTTGTCAAAAATGAACGAGCCAGTTTGTATTTCGTTAGGTTTTTTGACGTTCGGTTGTTTTTTTTAAATTTTTTTAGACAAATCAAAATTTTGTTTGTAGTTTAAAACTTTTGTGCATAAATACCAGAGCTGGGTAGTAATGATTACTTTAGGTAATCAATACCCGTAGATTCCCCATTACATGTACTTGAGGAAAGTAATCAATTCCTTTCCTCCACAGCAAAGGAATTGATTACATTTCAATTCCTCAAAAAACAATACCAAAAGTAATTTCGTTTTTTGAGGCTCAAGTACAAAAAATTTTTTGTTTGTAATTGAGAAAAAAAAATACTTTGTTCAAATGTAATTTCTGCCCAAGTACTTTCGAAAGGAATTGCAAATGTAATTGAAAATTTTCCAATTACATTAAAAGGAATGGAAAAAGTACTTTCGAATTTCCCATTCCTCAAAAGAATTGCAAAAGTAATTGAAAAAATAATATAGCAAAAGTAATAGTAGAAAATATTTTTGGGACTCAAGCGGTGATTTTGTGAGGCCATAGTAACTTTCTGGACCATAAGAAAATGTTTTTAAAACACAAGCACTTCTTTCAGTGACTTGCAATTCATTTCTTCTCGCCATATTTGAGGAAGGTTATGGTATGATTGTATCATCGTAGTTTAGATTTGCTGTTGAGTGGCCTGCCAATTGCTTTGTACGTAGCTAGCAACGTTTCTTCACCTTTTCGCCAAGTGCTACTGGCAAGTGACTTGAAGATTTTGTTGCGGATTTGTACTTTAGATACAACTTCGATGGCATACGTCTTGAAGGTGAGAGTGTGATCGAATGTTACTCCTAAGATATTTTAATGGCTGACGATCGGTAGAGCAACACCATCGACATAAAGGTCCAATATTCCACGTCGCAAAACAGTGACCTTTGATTTGGCCGGCTAAGTTCAGATAATTTGCAGTTTATCTTTTTATACAAAGGGGAAAGGGTGAATCTTATATATCTTGGAGTATAGTATCGTGGTTGACTGTGGCAAAAGCTTTTGACAGTGCTGGTAGCGCTATGTATTTTGCGGAATCCGTGCTGATGAGTGGGTAGGCGAAGATTCGCACTAAACTGACGGGGCAGGAAGGTTTCCAATGTCTTCGCTACTCGCGAACGGAGTGATACCGGTCGTTATAACTCACCTTCGTTAGCCGGTTTCCCAGGCTTGAAAACGTGTGTCAGGTAGCTTTCTCCCTCAGCTCCAAGATTTTTTAGCATTGGCATGACTACTCCATTTGGACCTATTGATTTAGAAGGTTTGGCGTTTTTCATGGCTCCTTCAACCATGTGGGGTGATGGTAACGGGTCACACGTCGTGTTTGTGTCTATGTTCCCCTCATCCGGGGAATTAAAAATTCCCGGCAAAAACCGCTCACGCATGTCTTCGAGTTACCAGAGTTGTATCGCCAAAGGCGATGGATAAATTACACAGGCCGACAAAATTTAACCAACATTCAGACCCAGATACCGGACTATATATCGGATATCTCGAAAACCAGAGCTGATAGAGAAATTTTGAGGCCAGATTTCGATTCATAGCATCAAAATCCTTCGAAAATATATAGCCCAGTTTATGGGTCTGAGATGCTGTCGGCCTGTGTTATCATTGTGTTTTTTGGGTTAGATAAGGACTTTACAGAATCTTATAATTAATTTTTAAACATATATCAGGTGAGGTCGAATCATAGCGCTGAGCCTGGTGATATTGCAGCACAACGGAAATCAATGTAAAGATCCCAGTGTTCAATCCTGTGTAGGTATATTCGGATTCTGATTCTGCATGAGTCGCAGTATATCCTTCGACTTAATTCCGTATGGTATCCATACTTTAACTTTTGGTATCGTGGCGATTTGCGCTTTATCCAACACCTCGAACTTCGTGTTCGTGCCTTGGCTTTGGAGGTTTGGAACACTTCCTCCAGCCACAGCAAGCTCGCGAACCCTATCATCTTCACACAAGGGCCTTACGTAGTTGTTCCTATATCATCTTAAGCATTAAGTAAATAAGCTCCCTTTCTACAGATCTCCACCTTTCAGTAGTCATCTGTCTGAAAGGATTCCTACGATCAACCAGCTCCAAAGTCAGTGACTACCTTGCCACATCATTCATCTTCTCGGGAAAAGCCGGAGTCTTAGGTTTTTCTCCCTTTGGCTTATATCCTACTTCCCTAGTTGGAACTTCGCCACTTCATGTCCTTCCTATGACTTGCAGCTTTCGAGGTAGTTGCTAACTCGCTATTGGGGCCACCTGTCCTATAGCTTTAGGCCTACTTATCTTGTCTATGCGGCTGCCCTGCCTCGCGGCTCTGGGACGGGGTGCTTTCAGACTCTTGAAAGCAGACTTTTCGCCTTCCGCCGAACGTTGCCTCCTCATTCTGCCATTCGACACTTCTTCCTACTCGTACGGGTTGCAGTGCCGAGAGTTTCTCGCAACAAACCTTTTGAACTGCCTTCGACCTACTTCTACCGCCTCATGAGCCCATTCCAAGCGCTCGATCTCCACTTCTGTTGGGTCGACCGCTGCTCCCAGGCGTTGGAAAATTTTTAGTGCTGATCAGTAATGCGACAGGGCTCTCTTACTTCCTCTGCCCAGTACCCTTCTCCACTCTTCTAATCCGTTTTCAGTTGTATGCTTTTACAACAGGGAGTTCATTGAATCAGCACTACTCTCGTTCCCCGGGTTCGACGCATCGCTTAATGCGTTTTTGGCTTGTGACTCAGTCCTCCCATTATCACCGTTCTTATTAGAATTATATAATGCGTCGTTCATCTTCGTCGTATGACCACCTGCCCGACAGGGCGGGCTCAGCGGTTCAGTATTATGTACGTGGAAAGAACCGTCCTTCACAGCAGCGCCCCTTACTGTGGTAATGCCATCAATACTTCTCGCGTGGTCCGGTATCGGGAAAGCTTCGTTCAAATTTTTCCCCTGGCTGCAAATCGTCCAATAGGCATGGTCCGAATAACGCCGTGAATTTGGGAGATGGCAGTTCTTGGTCACCGACATTCCCCCGCCCTCCTATGAGACGAAACGGCTTAGATGCCAGTCCTAAACCGCTGCGCCTCATAGTCGGGCGCTATGGTGTTAGGCTAAGCCCTCACACAAACGACAAAGTGTCTACCTTAGTGAGGGATATTAGAAGCATACTTCCCAACCCTTTTCCCATATAAAGCCAGGTAATTCATGCGAAAAATTTACAATTTCATCAACACAAATTGTTTTTTATTGAAATAAATTTTACTACTGTGCCGAAATCCTGTTTTCTGTATTGAATTTGTGAAATATGTAACAACAAAAGAAAACGCCAGTTGAATGTATCAAAGAAAATTAAAAAGTATGCTGCTTTCCTTTAGCCACCACCCTTTGATAGCCGAGGAAGGAAAGGAGATGCCCTTACTTAGCTGTGAATTTTAAGAGGATAATGATTTTATATTCATTGGTGTTTCCAAATGCTTTCAGTTACCACTCACAAGAAAAATCTGATGAAATAATGAAAACTGTGACCCGAAATGCCACCCACATCAACCGGAGTAAGTTCCTATACACAGACTAACTTGTAGTTTTTCAATTACTTTCGCAATTCCTTTGAGGAATGGAATGGGAAATTCGAAAGTACTTTTTCCATTCCTTGTAATGTAATTGGAAAAGTTTCAAATACAATTGCAATTCCTTTCGAAAGTACTGGGGCAGAAATTACATTTTTGCAAAGTATTTTTTTTTTCAATTACAAACAAAAAGTGTTTTGTACTTGAGCCTCAAAAAACGAAATTACTTTTGGTATTTTTTTTTTGAGGAATTGAAATGTAATCAATTCCTTTGCTGTGGAGGAAAGGAATTAATTACTTTTTCTAATTACTCAGAAATGTACTGGGTAATGTAATGGAATTGAATTTACCCAGCTCTGATAAATACACAACTAAAATGAATTTTCGTGTGAAATAAGTGACCCACCCATTTTTCCGTTTATTTGCATGGTCTTTGTTGTAAAAAATGTTAATGAAAAAATAAAATTTAAAACATAAAAAAAACCTTTTCAAATTATTTTATTTTAGGACAATATTGGTCTCTCTTTCTCTTGTTGGAATTTTGTAATTTCACTTTCCGATAAAGTTTCATCAGTTTTTTGAGCTTGGAATCCAAGCAAAAATAAAGTAGTGTCATATAGGTCTTAAACTGTAGGCAAAATACAATTGATTTTAAATTTTTGGATTTTTAACTAAAAATAAAAATCAAAAAGCGTTATTTTTTAACAAAGAATACAACTAACATAACTATAAAATTTCTCTGTATAATAACAATCTAAAAAACCAACCAATCATTTTATTTCTGAGAGTGTTAGAAAAAGTTCGGTTACGCACCTATATTATTTGGATACACAACCGGCATGGTACCATCTTTTTGATAACGTGGGGGCGGCATATCCGTACTTTCGACTAAATAAGTCGAAACAGCTTTCTTACGTGCCTCATCCTGAAAATAAAAATTTTATTTTTTATTATATTAAGCCAAAGTTCATATATACTTTATGTTAACTCAGTGATAGCTAATATGCTTCGTATACATAACCGGTTCTACGTATAGAGCCACACCCGAACAAAGCCTGCTCAAGTCGCCACATCTCATTCTCAAATTTATATCGAACCAAAATATCCTGCATTTCTCGAAATAAGATTTACTTAAAACTTTCAAAAGAAATCATTCAAAAGAATAAAATACGTGGTGTAAGTATTATTAATGATGAAGAAGCTCCAAAATGTGAAATTTGTTTTCGAGGAAATCACGTACAAGCTCCATATAAAATATCATTATCTTAAAGTAAAGATATCTTAGAGCTTGTATATTAGACTGGGTCGATTTATTAACCGATATCGTGCCATCAATTCTTCAATAGGATTTGGGCTCAGGAAAAAAGTTCAACTACGCATACCCAAAAATATAATTTTCGAGCCTGCGAAATTATTTTTTTTTTACTTTTTTTTGACTTTGATTTTTAAGTTTTTCATGACCTACTAAAAAAATTTTAATTTTATTGATAAACAAATATTTTTTTTTTGTTCAAAAAACTTATCGACAACGTTTTTAGCGGGCATTTTTGGGTCGGACAGGGTATACATATGAAATTTTTTTAGTAGGTCATGAAAAATCCTTAAATATCAAAGTCGAAAAAAGTAAAAAAAAAAAAATGAAATTTCGCAGGCTCGAAAATAATTTTTTTGAGTATACGTAGTGAAAATTTTTTTCTGAGCCCAAATCCTATCGAAAAATAGATGGCGCGATATCTGTTAACTTTCGTCCATACAAATCGACCCACCCTGTTGTACATACCGATGTTTGTGGACCTATGCGAATAAACTCTATTGGGGGATCACGTTGTTTTGTCACATTTATTGACGATAAAACTAAATGGTCCGAGGTATATATTATAAAGCATAAAAATGAAGTTGTAGATAAATTTAAGGAAAACAAGAATTTAGTAGAGAAACAAACTGGGCAGAAAATCAAAACATTGAGATCGGACAACGGGATCCTTGGTCAAAATGAGAAGATAGAGAACTCGGGAAATAAGGTTTGTAAAATTAAAAACACACTATACGGACTTAAATAATCAGGAAGGCAATGGTATAAGAAGCTGGATGAAAAACTGAAAGAATTTAGTTTGAGTCCACTAAAAACGTAACTTTGTGTTTATATTAAGAAAACAAGTAACTTTATTATCGTAACAAATTACGTAGACGATCTTATATTGGCATCGTATAATTCGAGTGAATTAAACAAACTAAAATCCGAACATGCCAAATCAACTGAAATCAAAGATGTGGGAATTTTAGACTACTGGTTAGGTATTATATTTAATTTTGAGCAAAACCAGATTCTAAGGACACAAACTAAATACATAAAAGATATGTTAAATCTGTATGAATTAAGCAGTGATTTCCCTTATTGCTTTTAAATGTATGACAACATTTATTTGAAGCTATTCTTAATTTATAAGTTATTGAATAATTTGGGAAATATTTGAACAACGTGACATCAGAACGGACAAGGCGACAGCTGTTTCAATTATACCTTGTAAATCTCTTCAAAGCCTTTTCTCCCGGGAGTGGGATTTGAATCCACACTCCTACGACGGTTGAAGTGTTATAAACGCTTTCAGCCATGTCGTGCCTTAGTTGTTCTAAAGTTCATCCCAATTTCCTTCCTTGCATATTTTATTCGTTTGCATAGTACATACTTTGTGTGTAATCATGTGTTAAAGTTATGCATTTTGCTAGTGGCGGTTTCAAAGAAACTAGTGTTCAAATCCCTTTCCCGGGAGAAAAGGCTTTGAAGAGATTTACAAGGTCACGTTGTTTAGATTTTTCCCAAATTAAAACTTTCGAATAAATTGTGTCCTAAAAAGTTATCAAGAGGAAGAAGTTATTCGAATCCTTCATGAAATTTGATCCATGGCGGAACCAGAAACAGTTGACTGCCGGAAATCAGCTGTTGGTACTTTTAAAATATCATTTGAAACTTCAACTCCCGGCGTAGTACGATTTTGACATTACCCCATCGATTTACAAAAACAAAGGTTATGGATATTTTATTTATGTTTGTAGGTATGACACCGTGCTGCCACCTACTATGGTTCCGCCATGATTTGATCGCTTTGCAACATGAGTAAGTCGGCGAAGAAATCTAATCGGAGCGCGTAAAAGATAAACTGAAGAACTAAAAAATAATTAATTGGTGTAGAACTAAAAGTTAAAGCAAATGGTTTGTTAGTTAGGTTTTATTAATAAACGGATCAAATAAAAAGGTGTGGGTTTTTAATTGAACAAAAGAAGAAACTTAGTCGTGTAAGTGGCGTACTGGATTAGTATGTGTGTGCGCTTGGTCAGAACCACTAATAATAATTTTCGTTTTGAACTGTCATTTGACGGGAGGTATTGGAACTTATGCAATAAGTTGTTATATATACCTACGTTTATATCCTTACAAATGAGAACCTTTGTAGATTAATATTATTTAGATCATAATAAGCATTGTCTCAATATATTATAAAATGTTCTGAATAAAATATTATTCGTCTTTTAAAGTTTAAAATTACACTTAGTCATGATCAGAAGAAGTAGTACGCCAAATTTTATCGCAATACGTTTATTAAAATTAAAGTAATTGTAAAAAATGGGCGAATGGAAGAATGAGCATTGTTAACTTTTACTTTCATTCGATTAAGGCTACCGTTGAGTTACCAATTTTTTCGCCTGACTTTAACGAATGCTATATATGTACATACTAGCAAACACGCGAGTTTGATCTGGATTGTAAAAAATTAAACTTTCACTTATCCGTGTTAGCTTATAAGCCAATGTACTTCGTATTCTCACGACACAACTTATCTCTTCAAATATTAAACGAAGCAAACTTCTAGTCTAGCTCAAAGGACTTCACTGTTACAGCATACCAACTCGATATTTAATTACATGCCTTATATGTAACGTAAATGGAAAAAACAAAAAATTTTTAAGACTTAGAAACAAAATTAGCTTTCCATAATTGTTATGTCAAGATTATTGTATATCAGAGCTGGTGAAGAATGAAATCATTTGCTTTTTGAAATTAGAGTTTTTCTACAATCAGTATTTCACAATTTTTTCTTCATACGAGAATTATTCTTTCATTTTTTTAATTCTGCAATCATGCAGAGAAATAAGGATTTCATTCAGCACTGCATGCATGTGAAAAGAATGCTAAATCAGACTGCAAAAATAAATATACTGAAATTAATTAGTGCACTCAGGTGATTTCACATTTTTGGTGTGTGAAGTCATGCATTCAGTACCAATCACTTACTACAAAAATGCGCAAATAATACCTAAAATAGTACGAAAAAATTGTAAGTTCCTTTTAAAGAAAGCTTAGTTTTAAAAATTGGTTGAAAAAGTTTTTATGAAGATATTTAGCGTGGGAAGAGTAAAACAACTTGCTCATAAGCATTAAGTATGACAATTTTAAAAGTGTCGAGTTATATTGAAAAAAATTATCATTCCGGCAAGTTGAACATTCCTGTCTTTCATATTAAATTTTTTATTGGATTTGCTGATATTTCGGTTTTTTTACTTGGGCAACCCTCGGAGCCCTTTAATTTCGCTGTCACATCTTTAAAAAAATAAAGCTAAATGGAAAATAAATGTTTATACAATTTTTTTTTTTTGGAAATTTTCATAGACAAAGTGCAAAACCACCCAAATAACACAAATCGAAAACGTAAGATTTTACAGCTCTGAACCCCAGACACCCCGCTCTATACATAGAAATCATACATTTTTTATTTGAACCTTAATTTTGAGAAATAATGGTTGAATAATATGTTGCTTTCATAAATGCAATAGACTCTTTCAGTAAGCAGAAGCATTTTTAAATTTAGAAAAATTATTACTTATGTTCTTATGGTAAAAATTGGAAAAGAAAAAGTTGTCTACAGTAAGTTTTCTACCCACGTGTAAAGTTTGCATGTTCGGTTTCAATCAATTTTTTTCCCGTGATCATTTTGATACATGTAAATCTTAATTTTCTCGATTAGATTATGCCATTACGATGCAGAGTGACAGATGAAACCAATAATCTTATTATCTTGGGTAGAATAAAGTAAAACAGATATATCCAAAATTTTACATCATTTGCGTACCATACATCAACATATGACACATTTACTCGTATATAAAAATTTGTGAAAATCGGCATGATATCGAGCAATTTATTTAAGTGCGCTTTGGGTGTAAACTATTTACTTTAAGCTGTAGTCGTTAGTGCCGTTTGTCGTATCGCTGTAGACGTATCCCTAACGTAATCAACTGTTTATCGTTACGACAGTAAACAAAAACCAATTGGTTGGCTACGATACGGTTACGACCTTAGCGGCACCAATAATCGATTGCATTGATTCTCATAAGGTTGGTCGAATCAGCTGTTATAAGGTTACCGATACGGTTACCGATAGAGCACCAATGTCTGCAGCTTTACTGCAAAATTTCTAAACTGTACCTACTCGCTAAGAAGCATGGCTCTTACTGATTTGGTATTCTTTATTTACGTTTTTTGTGCTCTTTTTTTATAAATAAAGTTTCTTGCACTTTTACTGTTTTTTATGGTATTAGTAAAATATACATATATATATGTACTCACTGTACAGGTATCTGAGGTCTCGAAGACTAGTGTTTTAGATAATTTTTTCTAGTTTCCGAATAATAGCAACATATGCCGCCAAATGGGTTAAAGAATATTCCAAAATATGTTAAAACTTCACTTTATATTAGTGATGCCAATATTTTATAATTTCGGAACCCCGGGATTTTCGGGACCTTGTATTGTAATTAATACCGGGATTTAGATCTTATTAAATTTCAAAAGCGTAACCTACGAAAGTGCACAATATTATTTGGGGTAACCTTTTATGCATCAAATCATAAGGGTTAAAATTAATTCAGAAATAAACAGGTTTCAAACTTCGTTTCATAATATTTTCCATTCAAACTAACAATCACATATTTTTAAAAAATTAATATACATTGTATAATAAGCCCATAATTTCTTGAGAACCATTTAATCTATTGTGATCTGATAAGTCAAAGACATTTCATAACATTCTACTTATGTGTATGCTCGGCTTTTAATACTAAGCAACATTCAAAAACTTCAAAAAGTATTCCTACATTCAAAAAAGTACTATTACTATAGGTTTGTATGTGTTCGTATGTATATGAATGCGCGCTTTCTAAATTAATATTGAATTAGGTAAGCTTTAAAAAGCGGTTTTCTGACGGCACTTCATGTTTCTTAAGAAATTTGGAGTCCCGAAAATGCTAGAATTTTACACACCAAGCGCACCAGTAGCAAATGAGCGCATGTATGGGGATTTCCTTTCTTTCTTATTGTTACTATTTAATAATAAAACGATCACTAAAGTTGTACAAAATGATGCTTTTCGGACAATATTTTATTAAATGAGGACGCAAACTTTCGGGAGAGCTGCGAAAAGAAAAGAACACAAACATATCCACTCCCAAGAGTGGAGAAAGGGTTTTGTAAGTTTGTTTCATAAACTTCACCCTTCAATTGAACAATTGAAGTCTAAGCACTTCCGCAGCCTCACAGTACACACTAATTCTGCTTAATCGTTTCCCCAACATTTTTTCAGAAAAATATACGTACTTATTTTCAATACTAAGAAGTTGTTTTCATGATATAAATCAATGTAGAAAATTTTGATTCTTTGTGTACGTTTTAGCACCACCAATTAAAGGACTTAAAGGATTCAAGTTTTTTGTTACTTTCTTTTTAAATGATGCCATCAAGTAAATGGAGCATTTTTGAAAAACTTTCTTTTGAACAAAAAGTGGTCAAAACAGAAAGAGGTTTTTATTTTTTTCTTTTATGGACGTTGTGACAGCGCACTGCCCTCAAGTCGTCCAATGAAACCAGGCTAATCCTGTTCATGCCGAGTCGTTGTAAGGCAATGGTTTGTTAACCGTCGAAATCTAAAACTGCTCAACTACAGAGGAAACCTCATCAGCTAAGTTAAATAAATGCCGTACAAGTAATTAATATATATACATATAATGTATAGAATTAGCAGAAAATGAATTCAATATATTAGTCAATACAGTTAGTTACTATTAAGAGAGGAAATGACAGATTTTTTAATACAAAAAAGCAAGTCCGAAACATCAAATGTGCTATACTGGGAGTTGTAATTCTGACACAAACAGAGGGAGGGCTCTTTTAATTCAAAATTTGTTCTACATTATTTTAAGTAGAGCGGTTTAAGATATCTTGAAGGCCGGTAAGGGACATTAAAGTTGTTTACGTCGCTCAACAGAAATGAGTTAAAGACCGAACCATTTAGTAATTTAATCATAAATACAATTCCAAGCATTTCCCTACGACTAGCAAGGAAATCTCTTAAGGAGAAAAGTAAAAATTGGTTTTGGACTGATCCTAGCCGATCAATATGAACGTGGCGGGTTCCAAATTATTGAACCATATTCTAATATCGGCCTGACTAATGTTGTAAAAAGAGCTTTAGCAACGTACGGGTCGCTGAATTATTTATACCATCGCTTCGCAAACGCCAGAACACCTATAGCCTTATTAACTAACAGTTGCAGTAATGTGAAGGTTGAACTTAAGTTACTGTCCATATTAACCCCAAGGTCTATAAAACTGTATACCTTTTCAAGATTATAATTGTTAAGAATGTAGTAATCTACATAAATTTGAATTTTTTAAGATTAAGTGGCATATAGTTGATGGTGCACCAATTGAGTAATATGTCCAAATCTGATTGTAAAAGAGACCTTTCTTCGCTTGACGCATAGGATACAAAAAATGTTACATCTTCCTTTGCAAGAGAAAAACTAATTATTATTATTAACTAATTTATTTGGGCGAAATTCAAAATTTTCTTGCTAACATATTCTTGTAAAAGACACGGCGATATTTATTGTATGAGCAATAAAGTTTCCAATTGGGTAGGTAGTCCAATATTGTGCTTATGTCATTTAATGAACTATTATATATTTTTTTGTTTATGACAATAGAAAAAACATCGCCTTCAAGACACAGTGTAGCATTTTCAACAATCATGAAATATAAAGAAGAAAGCGTATAGCCAGCTAACGTGATTAAAAGTACAATATAGTTACACTATTTATTTGGGAACCAGCATCAACACTAGCAACAACATCAGCACTGAAATCCAGCGAAGAATCAATCTTGCCAATAAATGCTACTTTGGACTAGGTAGGCAATTGAAAAGTAAAGTCCTCTCTCGGCGAACGAAAATCATACTCTACAAGTCACTTATCGTACCCGTCCTGCTATATGGGGCAGAAGCATGGACCATGACAACAGCAGATGAAGCGGCTTTGGGAGTGTTCGAGAGAAAAGTTCTTCGAAAGATTTATGGACCTCTACGCGTTGGCGATGGCGAGTACCGAAGAAGATTTAATGATGAGCTGTACGAGCTATACGCAGACATCAGCATAGTCCAGCGAATTAAAACGCAGCGGCTGCGCTGGCTAGGCCATGTTATGCGAATGAAAGATGATGCTCCGGCCAAGAAAGTGTTTCTATCGGAACCCGCCTATGGAAGCAGAGGTAGAGGGCGGCCCCCTCTCCGTTGGAAGGACCAGGTGGAAAACGATTTAAACTCCCTTGGTGTGACCAATTGGCGCCGGTTGGCGGAGCGAAGGAGCGACTGGCGCGCCTTGTTGGACGGCCATAACCGTTTAGACGGTTAAGCACCAATTAAGTAAGTAAGTAAGTTACACTATTAATAAAAAATGACGTTGTTGTCATGCGAATTTCATCTTTTTATATGAATAAATTTTCAAAAAGTCTTCAAAATGATACAGGTCATATTTTGCATTAAAAAATTGGTAAATTTTTATACCATTAGCTGCCAAAACTTTCTAAACTTTCAAAGCAATTGCAGGGACCCCAAGAAAACAAAAAAATTCGTTTTTATAATCTGTACAAAAACCCCCCTTCTCCTTGGGTTTGATCAGCCTGATGCCTTTATGCTATTTGTACCAAACGCAACGGGAAGCTTAGTCAATGGTTTATTTTAAGTTATACCCACAACGTCGAAGACTTTGTAAATCGGTAAATTTCTTTTTTAGGTTTCAGAGTAGTTTGTTTTTTTTGCGATAATGACTTTTGTTTTTAAACGGTTTTACTTAGCTTGACTTGACAGGCTGCACGGCCCTTATGAACGAATTTTGTAATTGAAATTTGGCGCAAGGATCGAGATATTCACAAAAATCATATTTTTGGTTCGATTTGCCTCATATTTGGAACATATAATACATACATGAATAGAAAGCGACATATGAAAAAAATCGCCGCTAGGTGGCACAAGGATCAAAATATTCAAAAAATCGTATTTGTGGTCCGATTTGGCTCATATTTGGAAAAAATAATACATACACGAATAGAAAACGGCCTGTGAAAAAATAGCCGCTAGGTGGCGCAAAGATCAAGATATTCAAAATTTTCGTATGTGGTCCGATTTGGTCCATATTTGGAACACATAATACATACATGAATAGAAAGCGACTTATGATCTCCGATTTGGCTCATATTTGGAACAAATATTGCATACAGTCCGGTAGAAGTGACATCAAAATATTTTGGGGTTGGAGGAGGGACAAGCATACGTGGCGCAGATCGAGTAAAGTCTTTGGAAAGATTATGTATTGAGGACTTAGATTGTAACAAATTGTCAGGAAGTAATCCTTGCAATGAGTGAGTCACAAAATGAACTAAATAGAATGAGAAATAATGGACAATTAAATAAAGATTAAACACTTGAAAATAAAATGTTTAAGTAAACGGTTTTATTGAAAACAATACTTACATGAAGTAGTAATAATACTAAAAGCAAGAAAATAATTAGGTAGGTCCTAGGTACTAGTCATCACACTTCTCATCAACCTAGTGCGTTGATCAGACAATTAAATAAAAGCGTTGGACGCTTCCAATTTCTATTGGTAGTCATAAGTAAGACCAACTGAAACTTAATCAGCTTATGCTACGCCTCACATTTTTAGAAATTTCACGCGCCCAACGCTTTTATTTAATTGTCTGACCAACGCCCTAGATTGATGAGGGGTGTGATGACTAGTACCTAGGACCTACCTAAATATTTTCTAGCTTTCAGTATTATTACTTCATGTAAGTATTGTTTTCTATAAAACCGTTTAAATAAAAAAAAAAATTATTATTTTTTTACTTATACTTATATACATTGAAATTTGATACATATTTGCTAGTAATATTATCAAAGACTGTCCCAGATGTGACTTTTACTTCATAAAGATATCATTAACAATCTGTAATAAAAGAACTAAAGTTACATATGCATGGTGAAATAGACAGAGGTCCAAAATTATAAAATGTAAAATCACCTAATTAGCGTAGTTAACTATATCAAGAAGTGATGAAATAATTGTATTGCAAAGGCAAGCTTATATCTGCAAGTGAAACAGTCTCGCGGTCTGAGAATATATATTTGGGGAAGATCAAGAAATGCCGGGCCTTTGAATGATACAATCTTATTTTATGTGATTTTGATATAAAGAGAAACACTGAGCACAACTACTTGACGTCTACCGTTTCAGGTTTTTAAACGTATTTTTCTCCACTTTCACTGCACTATAACCTACAAGAAGCACTTCATTATATTCCTTATTTATGTGGCAATTGATTTCTAATTAACTTTTAAAAAAAATTATGCTTATTTTTGTAGAAAATACCAAAATACAGTTTTACAATATAAAATGTGAAAATATTTAGTCAGAGTTACCGTCGCTGTTGAATGCGAGAACCACATTTTGGATTTATGATTGGAAATTATTTTTTTGGGAATAATATTTTATTCCAATTATGTTTTACTCATATATTCGTGTTTCTTATTTATTTCAATCAGAACTGAAGCATTTAAAATTTAATTTCATTGATTTGGTGCAAAATTCCCCGAATAAAACTTTTTAGAATCAAGCAAAATGTTTTAAATGAAATATGGCATCCGGGTTATTTATAACTATTTTGACACCTTCAAACCAATCACAGGTATGTTAGCCATCAAAAGTACGAAAGTATCAACCCTGTGAATAAAAAAGTGATTGCAGTCAACAAATTTTGCAATCACTCGTGAGTGGGAGTGCTCTCGATGCATTCACAATCACGCTGAATGCTTTTTTCACAGTCATGCAATCACTAACGGAATTTTTGAATGGATACAATGAAATCGCATTCAAACTTGGCTTATATATTTGAAATCACCCAATCATATTTGTAAAATGAATCAATCTTGATTTATAACTGTACTGATTGAATCATTTTACAGCTCTGTTGTATATAGATAAAGGTCCCGAATAATTATTTTTGAAGGCTCAAACAAAATAAAATTTATAAAATTATTTCGGATGACTTAAAAAAACATGTATTGATCAAAATTTATTTGAAAGCTTTTTTCATACTTATTGAAGTTTCTATGACTTTTTCGAAACCAGGAAAAAATTATTATTGAAATAAATATCTTTATTTGCAATTAAGAAACGATTGGTCAAAAAAGCCTATTACCAACAAAAATCTACAAAAATTATTATTATTTTGTATGTCTGCTTAAAACATTTTTTATAGTTGTTATTAGATGTAGTTTAAATTTTGATAATTAAAACTATTTTGTTTTATAACTTAAAAAATGTTGCGAACAAAGGGAATATTAAATATGGAAACTTTCAAAGTTATCAAAAGACAGAAGTAACACTTCGTTACGTGTTTGAATCAAAGCATTTATTCAATTTACGGGTAAAATTGGTATTGTCCTATCTGACGTCGACTTTATTGACTTTAATTCGCTTTACAATAGTATTAAGTCAATTGACAATAGTTTTACATATATTCATTTGTGTACGTGACCTAGCATGAAGAAATAAATAGAACTAGGTACTTACAGTATATTCAACTTGGCTGCCTTCATTTGAATAAGATTCACTCTTTTCCGAAACACTAGATAACGTTTCGCCAGTAACGGTGTCATTATATGAACTAGGAGCATACATTTCTATAGTTGCAGTTTTTCCTGGTTGATTGTCACTCCCAGCTGTATGCAAAAATTTAGTAATTAAAAATGGTGAAGAAATGAAAGTATATGAGTATAAAAAAGGTAAATCTTAATCTATATTTCTATATTATTTAATATATATTTTGAAAGCCGTTTTTTTCTGGACCGCAAAGACGAGAACGGTTGAAGATTGAGATGAAATTTTGAGCATATATTTAGTGGTGGCTCGACATGGTTATAGGCTAAAAAAACTGCAAATATTTAGAAACGTGTTTGAGATATCGACCAAAATGTGGACAAGGGTAACCCTAAAATGTGGTCATTCGATATGGGTATCAAACGATAGGTATCGACGAGGGGTTTAATGTAGAGTTGATTTCATTTCAATATCGAACTTAGTTTGCGAGATATCGACCAAAATGTGGACCAGGATAACTCTATAATGTGTTCATACGATATAGGTATGAAACGATAGGCATTGACGAGGATATTAATGCAAGGTAGTTTTAATTTTGTTACCTTAGTTGGTTTGGCAGATATCGAAAATGTGGACCATGGTAACCTCAAAGGGTTTATCCATACTAATTACATATATAAAAATGCTTATATGGGAATGTTCGGAATGGCTAATCTCAAGAAGTGCCAAACAGATTTTTATGAATTTTTTTAAGAAAGTATTGGCGCAAATAAACACCCTGCTCTTTTTTTATTTTTTCCATTTTCACAAACTAAAGCCCTTTATTTTAAGTATAAAGTTTATGAAAACCCCCAAATAATGCAACATAAGACTTTTCGATGGCCAAACCCAAGCTACAGCGGGCCAACAAAAACAACTTCATGTTTGTGGAGAGATACATATTATCACAGCCAAAGAGAGTGCGTTTTTTGCTCTTGGAAAATGCACGAGTTTTTTGCTTTGTTATTGTTTTGCGACAACCACTGAAAATCAATTCCGTACAAAGCAACACATGTGTACTTATGCATGTAGTAAAGCTGATTAGAAACACACATTATATGCAAATAAAAAATGTGATTTGCTTTGATATTGTTTTGCTACAAACAAAGCAATACATATGTACATATGTAGCTTAAGAAAGTAATAAACGCGCTCTTTCTGTCGCTTCCTCCCTTTACCTTATTTTAAATTCTGATATTTATTAGCGAAATATGATGCTTTTTGGAACAAAGGGGAGAGTTAAAATGAAAGGTAACGAGCATTCAACAACAGGCAAAGGGCGATTGGTCTGAAGTCAGCATTTAACTACAGACCACATCTGAATTATATGGAAAAGTCTCCACTTTTCATTGGCCGCATAAGTGAAATTTACGTTTTTTGTAAGGCTAGAAAGTGGCCAAATGAAACACCAGGTATGTGCTGTAGTAAGATCATGCCAAATTAAGTGATATGGGTGAGCCTCCGCCAACAATCGTCCAGTCAATTTAAACAAAATATAAGAAAATTGTTGTTTCGCTATGATTTCGTTGGACGGTAATGAAATTAGAGAAGGTAATTTCATGCCGACTTTCAACATACTTGGACAAGTGTACCATATTATTAGAAGTTTATTACCACCGCCCAACATGGTTCCAAAATTTTTACAAACATATTTTTCTTCTGCGCCAAAATGCTGCACCAACTCTTCAAAGAGATATTTTGAAATTAATTCAAGAAATTCTGCTTGAATATAATGTGTATGTTTGAAGATTATGACTTCTATGGAGCGCATGCCATCTAATTAGAATAACTGTTGGGTTGAAATCCATGCCGACAAACGTCCTGTTAATGAATACCGTGGTCGATATAATTCCCCGACTACAGGCGAGATCGTAGTATTGATAGTTGACGAAAATGCTGGTCCCCGCCATATTGTACTAGAGTCCCACGATAACACTCTCCATCGTGTGAGAAATTCATCCTTCATATGACCCCTTGCAATACCCTATCATATTTTTAAATGGTGAGGATGGTTACAGCATTAATATACCGCAAACTTCTCCAAGCAGTGGGGCACCTAACCCACAAAAAACAGTTTCATGCATGTAATTTTATGCATATAAAATTAAGATTACAGAAAATAGCTTTACTGCGCTTCATATATATTGCGACGTATATTACAATCACTAGTAATAAACTCCCAACACAAAAACATTGAAGCGAGCCACACTGTGTACATAAACACATCAATCATCATTTACACCCATATATATAAGGCACGAAGAGATATTACGCGCACACACTTGTAGCAAAGTTGCTACACATACACACGCATATGATTATGAGAAACTCATAAACTACAAATATACATGTATATAGCTAAGTAGGAGATATGTACAGCAGTTCTAGCAGGCGAAACGTCTAGACTGTAGTAGAAATATGCGAATGAAGCAGCAGAGAGTATACAAGAGCGCAAGCTGAATAGTAAAAAAATCAGTGTGATTTAAGCACGCTATCAGTTGTGAAGTTAAGTGTTATTGTGAAGTACTTTCAAAGTAGTTTAATAAAGACCATTTTTCCATTATTGAATATTCAGTTATTTATTCAACCGTTTTGCGATATGAACGTTAGTAGAAGGGGTAAAATAAGTGGAGTTTCCCTAAATTCGTTACAATTGGTATAAGAAGAGGAATGGAATAAATTCCGAAGATTGGGAATATAACTTGGATATGGCAAAGTTGAGTGAATTGAAGGAGGAGTTGGAAGCCTGTGGATTGGCTACTACTGGCAATAAATCCCAGCTACAAAGACGACTAAATGTAGCTATGGTATTTGAAGAAATCAATGCTGACGAGTATGCCTTTCATTCTGATAGCGACAAAACAACAACAAAAATGGAAGAAGAAAACGAAACACCGCAGACGAGTACAAAATCTGCACAAACATCGGCAATGACATCTCAGTTGGAGTCACAGGAGGCACGCATTTCAGAAATGGCGCACAGTGTATTAATTTCATGTTCTAGAAAATATTAATTAAAAAAAGTATATCTTTGAATTTCAAAAATTCTTTTGATAATCTATTTAGAAATACGTAGTTAAGCGAAAAAATAAAAAAACTAGGAAATTTGAACTATCTTGAATCGACTAGCGGAGCTTTATTTGGAAGCATATCAATTGAGAAAAAGTTTTAACTCGAATTTTTGACATTGAATTTGAAAATTTAAATTGCTGGCCTGCTGTGAATTATTCTTCAATTGCTAAAATATAATATTGTGTTTATTTTCTGAGGTGTGCTAATTTTAGTAAATATACATTTTTGTGATTTCAATTGAAAAGGAATTAGTTTTTCATGTTATAAGTAGTGGGATAATGTTAAACTAAGTAAAATTTTTGAAGTGTTTTGAGTTCATAAGACCAGCAACCTCGTTATCCGCGTTTATCCGCTTTAATTTTTATCTAAATTTGTTTGCTATTATTCGTATAACTAAAATAGTACAACTTTAGCTGCAGGAAAATGCAGCTTTTCATGTAATATTTTGTTTTCAGGAAATGTGGAAAATTCAAAGGACGAACTTTTCGAGATTCGGTATAAGCAAAATAACGCAAAAGAAAAAAATTACAGTTCAAAGTTGACTCCAATAAAAAAGCCGTATCAAAATTTGTGAGTGGAAAAGTTGCAGACATATTTTAAAGATGAAGGGATGAACAGTGATATCTTTTCCGGGGGCTAGTCATCAGTCGAAAAGGAAAAAGTTATCACATTATTAAGAAACTATTCAAAAAAAGAGTTAGCGTTTGCAACTGCTTCTAGCTTGAGGTTATCAGGTCAGCGGTATGCAGCATTAATGGTAGAAGCCATCACCAAATATGCAGACGGAACTAAAATATAATATGCTCTTACTCGTCCAGCATCAGTGATAGTTAAATATACTCCAGAAGAGGCAGTAGCTCTATATATAAATCAAAAGTTTACAGTTAAAACGTATTTGGAAATACGATCTGGGGCCAAATAAAGCTATGCTGACCTTCACTCAGCATATGAATTCCTAAGAAAAGAAAAAATTGCATGTTATCCTCTAAAAGAATTCATTGTTATAACTGATCTGTCAGCGGAAGTCAACCTGCAAGCGTTGGTGGACAAAACTCTTGAAGGAACGGAAAAAAAGATTTTTTAAAAGAGAAAAAAAATATTTAAAGAAGACATGGGGTTATTAGTAGATTTTCCAAAACAACGCTTTGGGACGATCAATGATGGCAACACAGCCAGACGTTTTTCCAATGCCCTTCAAATGCTGCGGAAATAACGGGAGTTGACAAAAATCTAATTAAGTGATTTGCTGTCATACTTCAAACTATGTCATGTGGATTCGCCGTTGACCACAAAAATGTTTGTAGATTTGTACCCATGGTATTACATGCCATCGAGCATTCACAAAATTTTAATTCATGGGCCAGACATTATTAATAAAGCATTACTTCCAACAGGAAAGCTCTCAGAGGAAGCACTGGATAATAGAAATAAATATTTTAAGAGCTCCAGGCAAAACATTATAACAAAGATGTCTCGTAAATATACAATGGAAGATTTATTCAATATTTGTTTTTTGTCGTCGATCCCCTAATATATTATATTTCAGAAAAAAATATGGAATATGAATGGAATAGCACCCTATTCAAAATTATTTTCAAAAACGTCCTTCCTGAGAATTTGGCTCAAAAATGCCCTACCGCAAAATTTTATTGAAGAATTCCCTATTTCAAAATTTGTTTCATCTCGGTATAAATTCAATACATTTTGAGCTGGGATAAATTCTGAGATGGGGCGTTCTTAAATCAAATTCTGAGATAGGACATTTTCGAAAAATATTCTGATGTAGGGTGTTTTTAACAAGAGTTTTGAGGCGTGGCGTTTTTGAAAAGCGTTTTGAAATAGAGTATCTCTTCTTTTAAACTATACCCAGATAGCAAAAACTCAATAGATTTACTTTTTGCGGCGTAACGAAGTAAGCCGGGTACTTGCTAGTATACATATAATATGGGTATCAAAGAAAAGGTATTGACGGTTACATCTATAAAAAACCGTTTTTATTTGAATATTTCTTATTTTTGGAGATATTAATTCATATTAATATGAGGGTGAAGGTGAGGGTGGAGTAGAATGAGAATGGGAGTTAGGTGGAGCAGCAGGGGAGAGGAATCAAGGCGCCGGGAAAGGAGATGATAAATCGCACACCTGCATTTATTTACTTGCGATGGGGCTTGCAATTTTTTTTGGTTGTCTAATCGTTATGTCATTGACTATAATGTCACTTTATGAGCTGTTATTTATAAAATATGAATTTAGTTTTGAGAATTCGTTACGATTTTCGGTTTGTTTGAAAGTTAATATTTGTTTACTTTTGTGAAAGTTTATGTAGCGAATGTGTGAGCATTTGAAAAATATCTTAAAATAATTAAAATCAGTGAAAGTTAGTTTTTACGAATTGAAAAATGCCGAAAGTGCGAACGAGACTATCCCGGAAAACACCGCACAATACGTTAGCGGCTGCTTCATATCGTGTAGAAGAACGGGTGCGGGCTTATTTGTTTTACAATAGATGCGCTTTTGATTACCATGCAAATATAGATTATCCTAATTCAAAATAGCTTCAAATATTAAGAATGAATGTAGTTTTGTGTATATTGCGGTGCGAAAAAATGGAGTAGCGAGGCGCCAGGTCTTTGTTGTGCGGGAGGTAAAGTTATTATTTCTAATATTCAGGAGCCACTGGATCTGCTGAAGTTCCTAATTCGTGGGAATCATCCATTATCAAAGCATTTTTAAATAATGCAAGAAAGTACAATAGCTTATTTCAAATTACGTCTTTTGGTACACATGAGATAAGAGAAGGCAATTTCCCCCGATATACAAAATTCAAGGGCAGGTATACCACATCATTGGATCATTATTGCCAGAACCGGATGTACTTGCTAAATGCTTACAAATTTATTTTATTTCTCAAGCTGACCAAACATCTATTCGCTCAAACATGAATCCTTCGTTAAATGTGGAAGTTATTGAAATACTTTAAAATTTATTGCACATGCATAATTCATTAATTTCAAGCTTTAAGTGCAATATAGAACGTAGGTCAACGCCCGAGTCTGAGAATAATTTTCGGTTAGTTATACACGCAGACAAATTACCGGGTAATGATCACAGAGGACGATATAATGCATCTTTAGTGAATGAAGTAGCCGTCCTTTTGATAGACGAAGACAAGGGGCCTAGAGATATTGTATTGCACTGCCACACAGGGCAACTCCAACGAGTCTCTGAGCTACATCGAGCGTATGATCCTCTTCAATATCGGACCATGTTTGCAAGAGGAGAAGACGGATACTGTTTGAAGAAGCCAAATTGTGATCAAACAAAATATCTTACATGCAGTTCTATGCTCACCGGTTCATGATCAGAGATAACTGTTTAAATCACCTTCATTATTTTAAAAATTTATTGAATCAATACTCCGTGGACATTATGGCAAAGATGATTTCCGAAATATTGAATTTCATACGCGGAAATCAGCAAAAGCTACGTGCTGAAGAATATATACGATGCTGTCAATGAAGACTCTAATATTAATGTTTCTGCTATAGGCCAAAAAGTTATACTTCCATCGTCATTTTTGGGCTCAACGCGTTATATGCAGGAAAAAACACAAAACGCGATGACATATGTACGTCATTATGGACGCCCTGATTTATTTATAACATTCACATGTAATCCTGAATGGTCACAAATAAGAGCTTTTTGATTCACAAAAGTCATATGATCGACATGATATTGTAGATAGAGTTTTTCATTTAAAAAAGAGAAAGCTAATGTTTATTTTAAACAAAAAATGCATATTTGGAGAAGTTCGGTGCTACATGATCTCAGTAGAATGGCAAAAACGTGGGTTACCGCATTGTTGTTTGGCTGCAGACGAAAATTCAACCACACGAAAAATTGTGTGCAAAAATATAATACATGGACCATTTGGACAACATAATATATTTTCCCAATGCATGGCAGATGGTAAGTGTGTGAAAAGATTTCCCCGCAATTATAGCGCTGAGACGCAGTCTGGCGAAGATGGCTACCCAACATACCATAGACGGTGTCCTGAAAACGGAGGTAATACTGCCGACCTTGGTGTACGTGGAACTATGACCACAATATACAATAGATGGTTTGTTCCTTATTACCCTGTATTCCTGCAGCACATATTAACGTTGAATACTGTCATTCCGTTAAAGTTATTAAATACATTTGCAAATATGTAAATAAGGGCACAGATCAATTTTGACATATTCTTTTCAAAATACTTTGGATGAGATTCAAAAATATCTCAACGGTCGGTATATAAGCACTTCAGAGTCTTTCTGGTGTTTTTTTGATTTTCCCATCCATGAGCGATCCAACTGTTGTACACTTAGCAGTGTATTTAGAGAATGGGCAACGAGCGTACTTCTCGGAAGATAATGTACACCGAGTTCTGGAAAACCCCCGTAAGACTACGTTGATGGCATTTTTCGAACTATGCGCTACCGATTCTTTTGCGAAAACACTTCTCTATCATGAAGTGGTTGTAAGAATGCTAATTCCGATATTGATATCGCTAATTTATTTGCAGATTTTTTGGTCAATATCCGTATAAATTAGAAAGTTTTAATTGCATGCTAAAACTTGTCATTGATAACAATACTGTTCTTCAGAATCTTTTGGATTTGAAACCAATTTTTTCTCCGGGCCTGATGGTGTTCCTAGCTGTGTGCTTAAGTACTGTGCCGTGAATCTACCAGAGCCGATTACTAAATTATTTACGCTATCCATGGAATCTGGGTATTTGCCATTAATTTGGAAGGAGTCATTTATCATCCCTTTGCACAAAAAATGTAGTAGATCTAATATTGAGAACTATAGGGGCATAGCCAAGCTTTCAGCTATCCCTAAATCTTTCGAACGAATTATTACTCGTCAACTTCAGCACATGTGCAGCTCTTTACTATCGTCTAGCCAGCATGGTTTTGTACCTCGAGATCAACCACTACCAACTTGCTAGAGTTTAGTAATGGACAGATTTTTAAACAAAAGGCAAATTGATGTGATTTACACCGACTTCAGTAAAGCCTTTGACTCTGTCAATCATGAACTTCCAATTTTTAAACTTGATTTTCTTGGGTTTCCGAAGCATTTACTTGAAAGTTATCTTGCCAACTCAGGACTCAGCAAGTTTTGTTTAAAAATTATCTTTCAAAGAAGTTTAATGTAACGCCTGGGGTTCCTCAAGGTAGTCATTTGGGTCCATTACTTTTTACCCTATTCATAAATGATTTACCAAAAATTATCTTACATTCCCGTACTTTTATGTATGCGGATGATGTTAAACTGTGCTATGCATACCTGCTTTCTGAGTTATCCTCTTTCCATCTCTTACAGGCCGACTTGGGCTCTTTTCAATGCTGCTGTACAGCGAATTTACTAGATTTAAACTGTTCTAAATGCAAGCTGATGACATTTCATCGTGTGAAGCCAATTTTGGCATCTTATACGTTAAATAGCACGCTCTTGAAGCGTGTATCTGTTGTTAGTGATTTGACAGTATTCTTTGATCCGAAACTGTGTTTCAATATGCATATTTCATCAATTATGAACAAAGCAACAGGGGCACTTGGATTTGTGAAACGGTGGGCCAAAGAGTTTGATGATCCGTATCTCACTAAGCTCCTTTTAACATCTTTAGTACGTCCAATACTTGAGTACTGCTCTTATGTCTGGTGCCCGCGGTATCAAAACTATATACATCGAATTCGCACTCCGCGGCCTTAACTGGGATCCTAATCTTCATCTACCACCATACAAAAATAGGCTGCTTCTTATTAGTTTGCCAACTTTGGAAAACCGAAGAATATTACTTGGGGTAATGTTCCTGCACAAGCTCATCATCGGTGAGGTAGACTCCTCTTACCTTGTCACTCACCTAAACTTCGCTGTCCCTAGCAGAACTTTTAGACACTATGTGCCCTTCCACCTATCAACTTGCCGAGAAAAGTTTGCTAAAAATAATCCCCTGCGGAATTGGTGTTCGCACTATAATAATTTTTATAGTCGTATCAGCATGGAATACTCTTTTACTGCTTTGCATAATTCAATACTCTCATATCTGAACAGATGGTTAATTAAAATAAGAGCAAATTTAATTCTCTTTTTGTTTAGAGTTGAATTTAATTTTTAAAATTCTTAGGTATTGAATCCTAATGTTAGCTTTTAAATTTACAAATATTTTGTTATTGAATTATATTATTTTTAGTAGTCGACCGCGTTGTGTCTGTTGTTGACTTTAAATAAAAAAATATATATATTACACGTGGACCAATAATACATTTTCCAGAAGGAAGTGCGGAATATCTATTGAAGGTAACCCAGGGATTAAAACGGATTCGGCGCTTGGTAGAGTTTACAATGTACACCCCAATCAGACGGAATGTTTTAACATACGTTTATTGATTCACAATATTCGAGGTCATACCTCTTTTGAAAGCTTGAGTACTGTAAATGGTGTAGTTTTCCCAACTTTTCAAGCTGCTTGCAGGGAACTACTACTTTTGGAAAACGACGACAATTGGAAAAATGCCATAGCATAGGCAGCTCTTTTGCATTCGCCGCCAAGGCTAAGAGAGTTATTTTCCATTTAAATAGTTTTTTGTCAGCCGTCAAATGCTGAGTTTTATGGAACATGTTCAAGGATGAATTCTGTGAAGACTTCCCTTTCAATCAACGCAGAAGGCGTAACGAACCCGATCTACAAGTTTCTGAAGATTTAATAAATCAAGTTTGAAAAAATGTTATGACTATTATGGTAATGATTGAATAAGTAGTTAACATTTCTTTTAAGGTTTGATTGACATCGAGGACAAAGTAATAGGCATTTGCGAAAAAGATTTATCCAGTTTTGGGTTGCCTTCCCCAAATCGTGATATTCAATTACCGGAATACTCTCTTGATCCAATCCTGAGGCGCCCATGTGACTTAAATTATTTAAATGACTACCTTCAAGCTAATATATCGAAAATGGTTTCCGATCAGATCAAATATGATAAAGTCGTTGACAGCATTGAAAACAAAAGAGGTTAAGCATTTTTCTTAGATGCTCCTGGTGGTTGTGGAAAACCTTTTTACTTAATCTTCTTCTCGCATATGCCAGATGTAAAGGTCACGCGGCGCTGGCTGTAGCATCATCGGGAATTGCAGCGACTCTTTTATCTGGTGGTCGAACAGCCCACTCCACTTTTAAAATAATACAAGAGGCAATTCTTATAGAGTGAGATGAGTGTACAATGACTAACCGAGCACATATTGAAGCAGTAGATCGTACATTAAAAGACATAAGATCAAACGACAAACCCTTTGGTGGGATAACAATCCCAGACTTTGCCAGTAATGGCGAAAGGAAGTCGAACTGGTATTGTTAAATCGTGCTTCAAATCATCGTTATTATGGATTCACCTCGAAAAATTGTGTCTGCGAACAAACATGAGAGCGCATCTTAACGGAACTATAAGTATATTTCCCCACGATTTATTAGATATTGGAGATGGTAAAATTTTCACTGAGAACGGCTACTTTATAGTAGATTCAAAGCTTGGGAATGTGGTACATAACGTGAGCGAATTAATATCAGAAGCTTACCCGATATCGAAGAGATATACAGAAAGCCATATGCGAACGGGCTATCATTTCACCAAGGAATAAGACTGTAGACGAAATAAATAACATAATTCTAGATAGAGTTCCGGGCCAAGTTAAAGAGTATATATCAAATGATACTGTTCTTAATAATGAAGATGCCGGACACTATCCAATTGAATTTTTAAATTCGCTTAATCCATAATTTGAAGCTAAAAAACTATATTCCAGTTATTTTGCTGCGTAACCTAAAGCCAACAACTCTATGAAATGGAACGAGATTACAAATAAAACGAATGCATAACAATATCCTCGAGGCAATGATCCTCACGGGTCCTGCGGCCGGAGAGATATCGTTGATAACCCGCATACCTATGATTCCAACGGATATGCCTTTCCAATATAAACGGTTACAATTTCCTGTGAAGGTTTCCTTTGCAGTCACAATCAACAAATCACAAGGCCAAAGTTTTCACAATGTTGGTATTAACTTGCGTGCAGAATGTTTCACCCATGGGCAGTTGCATGTTGCAATATCGAGAACTGGGAACCCTCCTAATCAAACTATACTGCTACCTTCAGATAATAAAACTAAAAATGTAGTGTATTCGGAAGTACTTAAGTTATAGAATTAAATAAATACCACACATGTATGTACATTTAGAGTAATTCTCTTTTCTAATATCAATAACATATCTCACGTATAATTTGTTATTATTTTGTACAACAATAAACATCCGTTTTGCGAGCAACGTCGCACACGGGCTGCTAGTCTGATCTAATCTAATCTAATCTATATCTATATATCTAATCTAATATATATTATAAATGGGAAAGTTTGGATGTTTGTATGTTTGGATATTTGTCTTTGTGACTCAATCACGCAAGAACGGCTGGACCTATTTGTATGAAATTTGGCGTATATATAGCCAATAGTCTAGAAGGGTCTACTAGCTATATGTTTTTGAAAAGGGAGGGGTAGGGGTCCCCGCCCCGTAGGAACAGTTATAATTTAATTATTGTAGCCAGAACGGCTACACGGATTTTGATGAAATTTGGGACACAGACAATAGTCTATTAAAGAAATTTTTTTCGAACATGGAAAGGGGGGTGGGGTCGGACCCCTTCGAACAATTACTTTTTAATCATTTTTACACATTCTCTCCCCCTCTGGTGTAAAATCTATAAATTGTTATAACTCAATATAAATTTTCTCCAAAATCAATAGCGTGACGAATATTAGCAACACTAACGAATACTATCATCTCTAAGCCAATACTAAGCAGTGACTTGTATGCACATCAACAAATCAATCATTATATCTATACATATGTCCATACAAGCAGTGGAGAGCAATGCACAAACACATGCATATATCTGAGATAGTTCCAAAAGTAGGAATTCATCTGTGGAAATATCACTCACATATACACGCGCATGGGCTATACGAGAAGCTATAATAATCGTACATCTGTAGTTATAGCTGATACATTTATAGCTGGTAAACGAGTAGTAAATTCTAGCAATATAAACGCCTAGAAGTATGCGAACGAGACATTACAGAGCATAAAAGGAGATAAAGCTGAGTAAGCAGAAATCAGTTTTATTTAAACACGCTATCTGTTGAGAAGTAGAAGTGTTATTATGAAAATAGTCTAATAAAGACCATTTTGCATAATTGAATATTGGAGTTATTTATTCAGCAATTTAGCGATACGAACGTTAGTAGAAAGTGTGAAATAAGCGGAGTTTCACTAAATTCGTTACAGTTGGTGTCAGGAGAGGAATTGTTGAATAAATTCCGAAGATATTGAATAAAACAAGGACATGGCAAAGTGGAGTGAATTGAAGATCAACAAAAGGAGTTGGAGAGCCGTGGATTGAATACAACCGGCAATAAACTAGAACATCAGGCACGACAACGGGAGGTAATGGAACCAGAAGGAATTAACGTAGAAGAGTATGTCTTTTATCCTGATATGGAAGAACCAGCGACTAAAATGGAGGAGAACATAGAGACTCCGAATCCATTGGCAAGTGTTGACACTAACGCGATACTAGCAGTGTTGAAGCAAATGTCGTCACAAATATCAACCGAAATGTCATCTCAACTGGAATCGCAGGATAACCGTTTAACTTCCAAGATGGAAGAACAGAAGATGCGTATTTCAGAAATGTCGACACAGATTACATCTAAGATGGAAACACAGTTAGAAGAATAGAAGACATATATGGCTGAGCAGTTGAAAGCACAAGAACTCGCATATCCTCGCAACTGTCAGAACAAGAAGCAAGGGTATCATTAAAACTGGAAGCGCAGGATGCAAAAATCGATCAATTTTAGGCAGAAGTCGATGATTTGAAGGGTCGTATGGAGCAGTTACAACTAAATCGCCCGGCTGTTTCAGCAATTCAAAGGTAAAAATACCATCCTTTGACGGTTCTGTTGCTTTCCAGGTGTTTAAGCTTCAGTTTGAGAAGATCGTCCTACAGACGATTCCCGTAGGAGAGCGGAAAAACTATGAATCATTGATGGCTGCTGTAGAACGACGTTACGGAAGCGAACACAGGCAACAAATCTACCAAATAGAATTGCAAAACCGCTACCAAAAATCTAACGAGACTTTGCAGGAGTTTCCTTCAGACATTGAAAGATTGGCTCATTTTGCAAATGCGGGCGCACCTGTGGAATACACAGAAAGGGTAAAGATTCAGAGTTTTATAAATGCCATACGGGACGTCGAAACAAAGCATGCTACATACGCAAGCCTAAAGCAAACATTTGCTGAAATAGTATCCCATGCACTAGCTCAGGAAACTGCCTCACTTTTGAGTAAGCCCGCATACAAAGCTCATGGCGTAGAAGTGGTAAGGCCGGACTGGGTAGACACAATTTTGGAAGCATTAAAAGGAACGCAGCAGAAAAACGATGGTGCCATCAAATGCTTTAGGTGTGGAAAGCCAGGGCACATTGCACGTTATTGCAGTACCAATCCCAATAGTTCCAACAATGTGGGTGGCCGTAAACGCAGAGCTGAAGGAGATGAGCAAATATCCAAGTCCACTTAATCGTTAAACTAAAGCGAGTCAGCCACAAGGGGCGACAGCTGGCTCCTCAATTGAATACCCCATAATCTCTATCTCGCAAATTGGAAGAATGTCAAGTAATCTTACTGTCGGAGGACATGTGGATGGAAAGGAACGTTTACTGACTGTAGATACGGGTGCATCTCACTCCATAATTCGATCAGATTTAGTCAACAAAAAGATTAGACCAATTCTTGGAGCAAGATTACGTACAGCCACCGGAGAGGACACCCAGGTAATTGGAGAAGTACCATGTGAAGTAGCGATTGGGAACGTCACGGTACTACACAATTTTATATTGGCAAAGACTGTTAATGAAATCATTAATTGGAGTGGACTTCTTAATCGACCAAGGCATCAAGATCGATATGCAAAGCAAGACGATGCGATCTAAGAACATGGATGTGCCACTTAATTTCGGCTACGAGAGAGGCTACAGCAGAAAACGAGTGCTGGTGGAAGAGAGTCAGCAAATACCAGCAAAATCCGAAGCAGTCATCTGGGCAAAGGTTGATGGAGATTGTGGGACAAACAAATTGTGGGTTGTCGAGGCAGCAAACAAATCAACACCGAACATACTTGTAGTAAAAACCTTGGCTATGGCAAAACAAGATGGACGTATTGCGGTAGGAGTACTCAATGAGTTCATGTCAAACTGACCAAAGGAGCTATTTTGGGAAGATGCCAAGAGGATGAAGTATTTATTAACTGTGACCAGCTCCAGGAACACGTACCATCAGCTAGTCCAAGGAGCTCACCTGTGGTACTTGTGAAGAATAAGGATGGAAAAACGAGGTTTTGCGTGGACTATCGAAAGTTGAACGACGTTAGTAAAAAGGATAGCTACCCATTGCCAAGAATTGACAATACTTTGGACTCGTTATCTGGTACGTATTGGTTTTCCATACTGGACTTGAAAAGCGACTACTAACAATTGGAGGTGAAGCAGGAAGACAAAGAGAAAACCGCCTTCCGTGTCGCTGATGGTCTTTGCCAATTTACAGTGATGCCTTTTGGACTTTGTAATGCACCAGCTACTTTTGAGAGACTCATGGACCAGGTACTGAAAGGACTACAATGGAAAACATGCTTGGTGTATCTGGACGACATCATCGTATTATGAACATCTTAAGAACTTGGAGGAAGTTTTCCAGAGAATAGCTGGCGCTGGTGTGAAACTAAGTCCCAAAAAGTGTTCGCTGTTTAAAAAGGAAGTAAATTATTTGGGTCACAAGGTAACGACAGAGGGCATCTGCACTGCGAATGAAAAGATAGAAGCTGTAAAGGATTATCCAGGACCACAGAACTTGCATGAATTAAGAAGTTTCCTTGGGCTATGCATATATTACCGCCGATTTGTACCAAACTTTTCCAGCGTAGCCCATAGCCTCCATGAGCTTACAAGCAAAAATAAAGATTTTGAATGGAAAAAGGAGCAAGAGGTGGCTTTCCAAACATTGAAGGAACGTTTGTGCACTGCCCCAATGTTGGCATATCCGAGTCCAGGAGCAACATTTATTCTAGATACAGATGGGAGTGTATATGCTATAGGAGGCGTTTTATCACAACTGGTCGATGGACAGGAGAAGGTAGTTGCATATGACAGCCTTTCAATTAGAAAACCAGAGAGGAACTACAGCGTTACACGGAGAGAGCTGTTGGCATTGGTAGAGTGCATTAAACATTTTCACAAATACCTCTACGGCCAGCGATTCCGCGTCAGGATATATCACGCAGCGTTGAAGTGGCTTCTGCAGTTCCGTAATCCGGAAGGACAATTGGCACAGTGGATCGAGCGACTACAAAGCTATGACTTTTCCATTGAGCATCGAAAAGATAGTACCCATGGAAATGCTGATGCAATGTCATGAAGACCATGTAGTTTGGAATGCAAGCACTGTTCAAAGGCCGAGGCTAAAGAAAACATTATAGATGTCCGGCTAATGACTATAACATGTACAGATGAATGGGACAAGGAACAACTAAGGAAGTGTCAGCTAGAAGATACTGATCTGTCACATGTTATGCAAGGTCTCGAACGAAATGAAGGACCAAATAGAGAGGAGGTGTGAGCGAGAGTCCTATTGCGAAGTCATATTGCGCACAGTGGAACAGTTTAGAATTGATATCCGGTTGCTTGCATCGAGTATGGGAGAGTGAGGATGGTCAATGCAAGAAGAAACTGATAGTTGTTGCCACAAAGAGGATTCCTGACGTGCTCAGTGAGCTGCATAATGGCCCAAGCGGAGGTCATCTTGGAATCACGAAAATGCTCGAGAAGATTAAACAGAGATTCTATTGGGTTGGTTGCCATCAGTCGGTCACTGAGTGGATTGCGAACTGCGAGGTATGGTGGTTATGGATTATTTCAGCAAATGGCCAGAGGTATACCCAATCCCAAATCAAGAAGCGGAAACAGTAGCAGAAGTGTTTATAAACAATTGGGTTGCAAGGCATGGTGTACGAATATAGTTACATTCTGACTGACAACGGGCCAAACTCCCGCTGACCTTCGACTGCCAGCTGATCAAAAGTTTTGGATAGATGCCGATGCGGAGAGAAATGTCAAGAAATCCACTGATGTCTTGGAAGAAGAGCTGAGAGAGATACACGATCTTATAAGGCAACGAGCAAAGATTATGAGTGACAAGATGAAAGCCAGATACGATAAAGCAATTAATTCGGAAGGTTTTCAGGAAGGAGATTTGGTGCAGTTATACAACCCACAACGATAAAAAGGTTTGTCCCCGAAATTGCTGTGTATTTGGGAAGGCCCATACAAAGTTGTAAAACAGATCAACGATGTAGTGTACCGCATACAAACCATTGGCAAATCACGAACCAAACTAAAAGTGGTCATTTGGAAAGGCTGGCAGCGTTTAGATCGAGAGATTTGTCTGATCGAGACGATCAGACTTAGGTGGAAGGCAGTGTGATGAATATTAGCAACACTAAGGGATACTATCATCTCTAAACCAATACTAAGCAGTGACTTGTATGCACATCAACATATCAATCATTGTGTCTATACATATGTGCATACAAGCAGCGGAGAGCAACGCACAAACACATGCATATATCTGAGATACTCCCAAAAGTAGGCAATCATCTGTGGAAGTATCACTCACATATATACGCGCATGGGCTATGCGAGAAGCTATAATAATCGTGCATCTGTAGTTATAGCTGGTAAAAAGCTCACTAAGCAGTAATCAGTTGGATTTAAGCACGCTATCTGTTGAGAAGTAGAAGTATTATTGTGAAAGTAGTCTAATAAAGACCATTTTGCATAATTGAATATTAGAGTTATTTATTCAGCAATTTAGCGATACGAACGTTAGTAGAAGGTGTGAAATAAGCGGAGTTTCACTAAATTCGTTACAATAGTTTTTGGTATCTGGCACATAAGAATCGAGATCTAAACAATTTTGGAAAAACGATCAGTGGTCCTCTCCTTCACCTGCCGCAATCCGCCCTCCATCAATTGTTTTTATTAGCTTTACCTGTATGTTTCTATGTAACTCTTCATTCGCTCCAACGCGCGCTTGTAAGCTTCACCTTATTTGTAGTCCCGTTAGGGTCATATCGAAACCCATCCGGGATCATTTCTGGCCGGTTTTCGGGATCCGTCCGGTATCCCGCCGGGGTTATCTCGAGACTACTTCGGGATCATTTCTGTATAGTTTTCGGGATCCGTCCGGGATCCCGTCGGGGTTATTTTGAGACATTTTCGGGAATATTGCGGCATCATTTCGGAACTATTTCGCGATCATTTTGGAACCCTTCTGGCACCATTTCTGGATGGGTTTAGGGATCCGTCCGGCATCCCGTCGGGGTATTTTCGGGATCATTTACGTAACTTTGAGAGATAAATTCTTGATGGTTTCCGGGATCACTACGGAACATTTTCGGGGCCATTTTGGGTCCCTTCCGTAATCATTTCTGGATGGTTTTCGGGATCCGTCCAGGATTCCGTCGGTGCCATTTCGGAATCATTTGGGGTGTCTTCTGCCATCATTTCTAGATGGTTTTCGGGATCGGTCCGGGATCCCGTCGGGGTCATTTCGGAACTTTTTCTCTACTAAAACGGGATCATTTGGGGAACCTTTCGGCATCATTTTTAGATGGTTTTCGGGATCCGTCCGGGATCCTGTCGGGGTCATTTCGGGACTATTTCGAGATCATTTTGGGTCCCTTCCGTAATCATTTCTGGATGGTTTTCGGGATCCCGTCGGGGTCATTTCGGAACTTTTTCTCGACTAATACGGGATGATTTGGGGACCCTTTCGGCATCATTTTTAGATGGTTTTCGGGATCCGTCCGGGATCCTGTCGGGGTCATTTCGGGACATTTCGGGATCATTTGGGGTATCTTCCGTCATCATTTCTAGATGGTTTTCGGGATCCCGTCAGGGTCATTTCGGGACTATTAGGTGATCATTTGAGAACCTTTCCGGAATAATTTCTGGATGATTTTCGCGATCCATCTGGGATCCCGTCAAGGTTATTTAAGGACTCTTTCGGGATCATCGGGGACTCTGTCAGTATAATTTCTGGATGATTTTCCGGATCCGTCCGGATACCCGTCAGGGTAATTTCGGGATCATTTTTGGACCCTTCCGGCATCCTTTCTGGATAATATTCGCGATCCGTCCGGGATCCCGCCAGGGTTATTTCGGGACTTTTTCGGGAGTATTCCGGGGTCATTTGGGGAACCTTCTGGGATCCTTTCTGATGGTTTACGGAATCCCGTCGGGGTCCTTTTGTGAATTTTTCTAGACTAATTCGGGATCATTAGGAGAGTTTGCCGGCATCTCTGCATGGCTTTCGGGATAAATCTGGGATCCCGTCATGGTCATTTCGGGATCATTTGGGGACTCTTTAGGGATCATATCTGGATGGTTTCTGGGATTCGTCCGGGATATTTGGGGATCATTTCTGGGTAGTTTTCGGAATCCGTGCTGGATCTCGACGGGCGGATTTCGTGACTTTTTTGGACTATTTCAAGATCATTTGGGGACCTTTCTGAAATCATTTCAGGATCCGCCCGGATCCCGTCAGGGTCATTTCGGAACATTTTTGGCACATTGGAATCATTTGGGATCCTTCCTGTATCAATTCTGGATGGCTTTCGGGATCCCGTCAGGGTTATTTCGAGAATATTCCGGGATAATTTGGGACCCTTCCCGCATCATTTCTGGATAGTTTTCGGGATCCGTCCGAGACCCCGTCATTGTAATTTCGGGACTATTTTGGGAACATTTGGGGACCCCTCAGGGATAATTTCTGGATGGTTTTCGGGATTTGTCCGGGATCCCGTCGGGATCATTTTGGGACTATTTTGATATCGTTTTGGGACCCTTCCGGGATCATTTAAGGACTCTTCGAAACCGGTAGTTCAGCACACATGCCTTTTTAAATTACGAGCTTTTATGGTTATAGATTCGCTGCAAATTATTCGTAATTAAAATTCGATATGTTTTATCTTTAATATCTAACACAGCTTTTTCGTTCTATGTATTTTTGATTTTTTAAATGAATCCTGTCACGAACTGTAATAACTATATTTACACTTTTTGTAATATTTTAACCAACTAAATACCCGAAAAAGCAACACTATTTTCATCTAAAAAATTGTCTTTGGTTTTAACTAATTGTAGTTTCACTCCTTCGTTCTATGAATAGTAATTCCTTCAACCCTGTCATATCAATTAATTTAACATAGGACAAAATGTATTTTTTTAAATCATAAAACTGTATTGTACTATTCACGTAAGCGTTCGCTTCAATTATCAGCTCATTTATTTATTTATTTTTTACTCTATTACAAAAATAAAATACATTGACAAAAATAATTTTTAAACAGATAACTTGATAAGATGACTACCGTGAATAGCCCATATATTTTATTTTCTTCTTGCGGACGGGGCCGCGGGTAAAGGCTAGTATCTCATCTACTATCTAATATCTAATATTTCTAATCTAATATATGTTATAAATGGGAAAGTTTGGATGTTTTGATGTTCGGATGTTTGTGTGTCCAGACGTTTGTCTTTGTGACTCAATCAAGCAACGGCTGGACGGATTTGGATGATATTTAGCATGCATATAGCCAATAGTCTAGAAGGATCTACTAGCTATATATTTCTCAAAAGGGGGGAGGTCCCCGCCCCCTAGGAACAGTTGTAATTTAATTAAAAAAATCGTCTTTGTGGCTGAATCACGACAGAACGGCTACACGGATTTTGATGAAACTATTACTTTTTAATAATTTTTACACATTATAACTTTACGTATACTGGCCTTCACCAATATTTCAGACTCAATCGTAACATCGCTTCTAGATGGTTTTCGGGATCCATCCGGGATCCCATCAGGGTAATTTCGGTACTCTTGGGGGTTCATTTGAGGCCCTTTCCGGCATCATTTCTGGATACTTTTCGGGATCCGTCCGGGATACCGTCGGGGTCAATATTTCAGACTCAATCGTAACATCGCTTCTAGATGGTTTTCGGGATCCGTCCGGGATCCCATCAGGGTAATTTCGGTACTCTTGGGGGTTCATTTGAGGCCCTTTCCGGCATCATTTCTGGATACTTTTCGGGATCCGTCCGGGATACCGTCGGGGTCATTTCGGGACTCTTTCGGGATCATTTGGGGTACCTTCCGCCATCATTTCTAGATGGTTTTCGGTATCCGTTCGGGATCCCGTCGGGGTCATTTCGGAAATTGTTTGGGTCTAATACGGGATCATTTGGGGAGTCTTTCGGCATTATTTCTGGATGGTTTTCGGGATACATCCGGGATCCCGTCGGGATCATTTCGGGACTTTTTCGGGGCTAATACGGGATCATTTGGGAACCCTTCCGGCATCACTTCTGGATGGATTTCGGGATCTGTACGGGAACCCATCAGGGTAATTTCGGGACGTTTCCGGGACTACTTTGGGATCATTTGGGGAACCTTTAGGGGTCGTTTTTCGAATTAAATTTTTTTAATATCTTGATGAAATTTTGTGAGTGGGTTATATGGGTGTCCGGTTAAGCATTTGTCGGAACCGACCGGGTCAGGCCACCAAAGTGTATATCTCTCATACAACCGACTTTTTAACAGCTACAAGCTTGACATTTCACGAGATGCTTACATACACGACATGCATTGTAATCTGCAAAAATTGTCAAGACTGGTCTAATATATAATATATATGTGTCCCATAAAACCGATTGTTCAGATGAGAGGTTTTTCGGCATTTCTCCCTGATTTAAACATTTGGAAGCTTGCATTTGCTTACATATCTTGAATATGTTATTGTTGTAAAGGTAACCTGCGGGACTGTCGATCAACTGGAATCAAGAGGATCAAGGAACCTTCAAGATATGTATACATAGTTGAAAATTAAGGTATCACAAATAAAATAAAAATTTATAACTTATAGCGTTTTCTTTTCTGGAAAAAGTGTTACGATTTTTGTACGCCGCGCAAGAGTTGAAAATAGAAAAGTGAAAGCAAGTGATCGTGGGCCGCTCACTTATTAATTGAATTTTATTAAATTATTAGTCATTTTTGAGTCGTTTAAGTTTTTCAAAATGTTTTGCTTGATATGCAAGGAAAGAGTGGAACGGAATAATCCAAACAAAATTGATTGTTCTGACTGTTTGAACTATTTTCACGGAAAATGTGTAAATATCAAGGCAGCCGACATTGAATTTTTCAAGTCTAGCAACAACAAATAAGGAAGGTTAAGTTCGGGTGTAACCGAACATTACATACTCAGTTGAGAGCTATGGTGACAACATAAGGGAAAATAACCATGTAGGAAAATGAACCGAGGGAAACCCTGGAATGTGTATCAAATGAAAGGCGTTAAAGAGTATTTTATGAGGGAGTGGGCCATAGTTCTATAGGTGGATGCCATTTAGGGATATAGCCATAAAGGTGGATCAGGGTTGACTCTAGAATGCGTTTGTACGATATGGGTTTCAAATGAAAGGTGTTAATGAGTATTTTAAAAGGGAGTAATCCTTAGTTCCATAGGTGGACGCCATTTCGAGATATCTCCACAAAGGTGGACCAGGGGTGACCCTAGAATTTGTTTGTACAATATGGGTATCAAAAAAAAGGTGTTAATGAGTATTTTAAAAGGGAGTAATCCTTAGTTCCATAGGTGTACGCCGTTTCGAGATATCGCCATAAGGTGGACCAGGGGTGACCCTAGAATTTGTTTGTACAATATGGGCATCAAACGAAAGGTGTTAATGAGTATTTTAAAAGGGAGTGGGCCTTAGTTCTATAGGTGGACGCCGTTTCGAAATATCGCCCTAAAGGTGGTCCAGGGGTGACTCTAGAATATGTTTGTACGATATGGGTATCAAATTAAAGGTATTAGTAAGGGTTTTAAAAGGGAGTGGTGGTTGTTGTATAGGTGGTCGCCTTTTCGAGATATCGCCATAAAGGTGGACCAGGGGTGACTATAGAACGCGTTTGCACGATATGGGTATCAAATGAAAGGTGCTAATGAGTATTTTAAAAGGTAGTAATCCTTAGTTCCATAGGTGGACGCCGTTTCGAGATATCGCCATAAGGTGGACCAGGGGTGACCCTAGAATTTGTTTGTACAATATGGGCATCAAACGAAAGGTGTTAATGAATATTTTAAAAGGGAGTGGGCCTTAGTTCTATAGGTGGACGCCGTTTCGAAATATCGCCATAAAGGTGGACCAGGGGTGACTCTAGAATATGTTTGTACGATATGCGTATCAAATTAAAGGTATTAATAAGGGTTTTAAAAGGGAGTGGTGGTTGATGTGTAGGTGGTCGCCTTTTCGAGATATCGCCATAAAGGTGGACCAGGGGTGACTTTAGAATATGTTTTTACAATATGGGTATCAAATGAAAGGTGTTAATGAGTATTTTAAAAGGGCGTGGGGCTTAGTTCTATAGGTGGACGCCTTTTCGATATATCGCCATAAAGGTGGACCAGGGGTGACTCTAGAATGAGTTTGTACGATATGGGTATCAAATTAAAGGTATTAATGAGGGCTTTAAAAAGGAGTGGTGGTAGTTGTATATGTGAAGGCGTTTTCCAGATATCGACCAAAATGTGGACCAGGAACATCATCTGTTGGATACCGCTAATTTATTTATATATGTAATACCACGAACAGTATTCCTGCCAAGATTTCAAGGGATTTTATTTCGCCCTGCAGAAGTTTTTCATTTTCATCTACTTAATATGGTAGGTGTCACACCTATTTTACAAAGTTTGTTTCTAAAGTTATATTTCGCGTCAATAAAACAATCCAATTACCTTACCATATTTCATGCTTTTTTTCGTATTTGGTATAGAATTATGGCATTTTTTCATTTTTCGCAATTTTCGATATCGAAAAAGTGGGCGTGGTCATAGTCGGATTTCGTTCATTTTTCATACCAAGATAAAGTGAGTTCAAGTAAGCACGTGAACTAAGTTCATTAAAGATATGTCGATTTTTGCCCAAGTTATCGTGTTAACGGCCATGCGGAAGGACAGACGGACGCCTGTGTATAAAAACTGGGCGTGGCATCAACCGATTTCGCCCATTTTCACAGAAAACAGTTAATGTCATAAAATCTATGCCCCTACCAAATTTCAAAAGGATTCGTTAATTTTTATTCGACTTATGGCGTTAAAAGTATCCTAGACAAATTAAATGAAAAAGGGCGGAGCCACGCCCATTTTGAAATTTTCTTTTATTTTTGTATTTTGTTGCACCATATCATTACTGGAGTTGAATGTTGACATAATTTACTTATATACTGTAAAGATATTAAATTTTTTGTTAAAATTTTTCTTAAAAAAAAATTTTTTTTTAAAAGTGGGCGTGGTCCTTCTCCGATTTTGCTAATTTTTATTAGGCGTACATATAGTAATAGACGTAACGTTCCTGCCAAATTTCATCAAGATATCTTCAACGACTGCCAAATTACAGCTTGCAAAACTTTTAAATTACCTTCTTTTAAAAGTGGGCGGTGCCACGCCCATTGTCCAAAATTTTACTAATTTTCTATTCTGCGTCATAAGTTCAACTCATCTACCAAGTTTCGTCGCTTTAGCTGTCTTTTGTAATGAATTATCGCACTTTTTCGGTTTTTCGAAATTTTCGATATCGAAAAAGTGGGCGTGGTTATAGTCCGATATCGTTCATTTTAAATAGCGATCTGAGATGTGTACTCAGGAACCTGCATACCAAATTTCATCAAGATACCTCAAAATTTACTCAAGTTATCGTGTTAACGGACGGACGGACGGACGGACGGACATGGGTCAATCAAATTTTTTTTCGATCCTGATTATTTTGATATATGGAAGTCTATATCTATCTCGATTCCTTTATATATGTACAACCAACCGTTATCCAATCAAACTTAATATACTCTGTGAGCTCTGCTCAACTGAGTATAAAAAATATCGTTGTGACAGATGCACGGCTATGCGAAGAAAATCATTGCAGCCAACAACAACACTAACTCAGACTGCAAGACAACACGTACTCGTTACGAATGCACCACAACAACATGAAAAAAAAAACAGCGGAGCAGGCAGCAGCAGGCGATGATGGAAATGACGGAAAAATAACTCTTCAACTCTTGTACAAAGAGATACTTGACCTGAAGCAAATCAACATTGATTGCCTAAATACGATACAAAACCTCAAAGAAGAAAATGCTGAGTTGAGAAAAAGAGTTGATAAGCTGGAGAGTAGATTAAACTTGTAAGAACAAGTACAATTGGAGAATTCCATTGACGTTGTGTGCCAAATGTAAACAAAGACAATGCAAAAGAATGCGTAAACAAAATTTTCAGCGTTGCATTAAATGTGCAGGTAATGGATGATGATATTGAAAAAATTAGCGTGAAACATACTAATGCTAATAAAAGTAGTGGCATTGTTTGCGTTAAGCTTAAGTCTATGGAAAGCAAGAAAAAAATTATCAAAGCCAAACGAACAGCCAGGAATAAGCTTAATACGTCGATATTTTCTGATGCTAGCAAAAAGAACATTTACATAAACAACAGCTTCACAAATTACTACAGAGCTCTGTTTATAGCTGCTAGTAAGGTAAAAAGGAACGGAAATTTAAATATCTATGGATAAATAATTCAAAACTTTTAATGAAAAAAAACGATAATGATAGGGCTGTTATCATAAGAACGTTTGATGATCTTTCTGTTATCAATCTTAATTAAGTTTTATTATTACAATAGTTGTTTTATTTTTAATTCGAAATTATGAATATAAGATATTGTCACGGATATTAGCATCCCTAAGCTATACCATCACTAAGGCGATGCTAAGCGATCTTTACGTCAATAATCAAATCATGTATACACATATATAAGGCAGCCGAGAGATGTCACACACAGATGTATTTACTTATACGCCTATGTGTGTGCGAGAGACTGTAAACTACAAACTCACATACATCTGAGAGACGCTGAAAAGTAGAAAATTGTAAGCAAGTAGAAACTATATGAGAACTATAAACACTCGAAATAGTTGGTAAGTTCTGGAAATAGAAGAGCCTAGATGTATGCAGCGTAAACTATAAAAGCGGCACAAGCGAGTAAAATGTAATTCAGTTTGATTTGAGTTGTCAAGCAGTTCCGATTAAGACGATATCTAGCGAGCAATAGCAGTATTATTTTGAATAGCAGAGTTTCATTGAGCTATCAATCAGTGTGGTTATTAAGCAAGCTATTCGTTGCACAGTTTCAGTGTTATTGTGAAGTACTTTAATAAAGGTCATTTTGCATTACTACAAATTGGAGTTATTTATTCAACAGTTTAGTGATTCGAACTTAGCAGAGGATTGCAAATAAGAGGATTTGCAAATAAATTCGTTACAATTGGTGTCAGAAGAGGAATTGTTGAATAAATTCCGAAGATTGGGAATACAACTTGGACATGGCAAAGTTCAGTGAATTGAAGATCCAGCAACTGAAAAAGGAGTTGGAGAACCGTGGATTAAATACAACCGGAAATAAGATCGAACTTCAAGCACGGCTACGAGAGGTAATGGAGTCGCAAGGAATTGATGTGGACGAGTTTGTCTTTTATCCTGATGGGGACGAAACAACAACAAAAATTGAAGAGAAAAACGAAACATCGCAGACGGTTACCAGCACAGACTTGAACATGATATTGGCTGCAATATCTGCACAAACATCGACAGTAGCATCAATGTCGTCGCAACTGGCATCCCAACTGGAAGCGCAAGAGGCACGTATAACAGAAATGTCATCGCAAATATCCACCAACATGTCATCACAATTAGAATCGCAGGAGACACGCATAACATCGAAGATGGAATCTCAGGAAACCCGTATAACATCACAATTGGAAGAACAGAAGACATATTTGGCATCTCAACTGGAAGCGTAAGAGGCACGTATATCTGAAATGTCGGCACTAATTTCGGAACAGGTATCATCGCAGCTCTTTGTGAAACTGGAAGAGCAGGATGCAAAAATTTTACAACTCGAGGACAAAATTGATGCCGAAATAGAAGCGTTAAAAGGTCGTATGGAGCAGTTACAACTAAACCGCCCAGCTGTTTCAGCAAGCAATCCAAAGGTAAAAACACCATCATTTGACGGTTCTGTTCCTTTCCAGGTCTTCATGCTACAGTTTGAGAAGACCGCAGCAGTGAACAACTGGAATGCGGAAGATAAAGTTGCTGCACTGTTCGTGGCATTGAAAGGGCCTGCAGCGGAAATCTTACAGACGATTCCAGAGTATGAACGGAACAGTTATGAAACATTGATGGCTGCTATAGAACGACGTTATGGAAGCGAGCATAGGAAACAGATATTCCAAATTGAGTTGCAAAACCGTCACCAAAGAGCGAATGAGACTTTGCAGGAGTTTGCCTCGGATGTTGAAAGGTTAGCTCATCTCGCAAATGCGGACGCACCCATGGAATACACCGAGAGGGTAAAAATCCAGAGTTTCATAAATGGCATACGGGACGTGGAAACGAAGCGGGCTACATACGCAAACCCAAAGCTGACATTTGCTGAAACGGTATCGCATGCATTGACCCAGGAAACGGCCTCACTATTGAGTAAACCAGCATACAAAGCTCATCGTGTGGAAGTGGAAAGACCAGATTGAGTAGACGCAATATTGGAAGCACTGAAGGGATCTCAACAGAAGAATGCCAGAGTTATTAAATGTTTCAAGTGCGGCAAGCCAGGTCACATTGCACGTCATTGCGATCTTGGTCCTAATAGTTCCAACAATGTGGGTGGCCGTAAACGCAAAGCTGGCGGAAATGAGCAAGAGCGTGTCGAATGTAAAGAACGAAAACTTGCCCCGGCTATTGAATGCCCTGTGATATCTGTGTCGCAAATTGGAAGGAAATCAAGCAGTCTTACCGTCAGAGGGTATGTGGATGGCAAAGAACGAGTACTGACTGTAGATACGGGCGCATCTCATTCCTTGATCCGATCTGACTTGGTCAACAGGAGAGTAAAACCGTTACCTGGAGCAAAGTTGCGTACGGTCACTGGCGAGTATAACCAAGTTCAGGGAGAAGTGATATGTGAAGTATTGATTGGGAAGGTCATGTTTCTACACAAATTTGTTGTGGCGGAGATTGTTGATGAAGTTATATTGGGAGTGGATTTCTTGGTTGACCATGACATCAAGATCGATATGCAGAGAAGGGTGATGTGTTATGAGAACCAAGATGTGCCACTTAACTTTAGTTTGGAAAAAGGGTTCAGCAGTAATCGGGTACTGGTGGAGAAGACTCGACGAAGGCCACGAAATTCAAAGCTAAAGGTTGATGGAACAAATGGGCCAAACAAATCAAAACCGAAGGTACCTGTGAGAGAAACACTGGCATTGAAAAGCCCTAACGGACGTACTGAAACGAAGAAAGAATGCAAGGGTGGTTTCAAGCCAAGGCACACTACTGTTGTGAAGCGTCGGAACGATACTGATTATGCAAAGGAAATCCGTCCAGCGCAAGTTCTGCGAAGTAGTTCTTCATTGGTCAAGCAACAGAGTGCGAGGGAACGATCCAGGATAATGAGTAGTAAGATGAAACACAGGTACGACAAGGAAAATAATTCGAAAGGTTTCTTGGCGGGAGATTTGGTACTGTTATGCAACCCTCACCGGCGGAAAGGTGTTCCATCCAAATTTCGGTGCAGTTGGGAAGGCCCGTACAAGGTTGTGAAGAAGATCAGTGATACCATCTACCGCATACAAAGCATTGAGAAACCACGGAGTAGAAGAGTGGTACATTTGGCGATGCTAGCAGCGTTTAGATCGAGAGATTTGTCTGATCGGGTCGATCAGACTTAGGTGGAGGGCAGTGTCACGGATATTAGCATCCCTAAGCTATACCATCACTAAGGCGATGCTAAGCGATGTTTACGTCAATAATCAAATCATGTATACACATATATAAGGCAGCCGAGAGATGTCACACACAGATGCATTTACTTATACGCCTATGTGTGTGCGAGAGACTGTAAACTACAAACTCACATACATCTGAGAGACGCTGAAAAGTAGAAAATTGTAAACAAGTAGAAACTATATGAGAACTATAAACACTCGAAATAGTTGGTAAGTTATGGAAATAGAAGAGCCTAGATGTATGCAGCGTAAACTATAAAAGCGGCACAAGCGAGTAAAATGTAATTCAGTTTGATTTGAGTTGTCAAGCAGTTCCGATTAAGACGATATCTAGCGAGCAATAGCAGTATTATTTTGAATAGCAGAGTTTCATTGAGCTATCAATCAGTGTGGTTATTAAGCAAGCTATTCGTTGCACAGTTTGAGTGTTATTGTGAAGTACTTTAATAAAGGCCATTTTGCATTACTACAAATTGGAGTTATTTATTCAACAGTTTAGTGATTCGAACTTAGCAGAGGATTGCAAATAAGAGGATTTGCAAGTAAATTCGTTACAATATGTTCTTACGAATAACATCCCAGTCATTAATGTCTTCAATGACTCTAATATATTAACATCAAAAGACAATACCTTTACAGTTCTGCATCAAAATGTAAGAAGTCTCAGGCAGAATTTCTATTCCTTAGTTTGCAACCTCGAATCCTTTGTTAATCTTATCGATATTATATTTGTCTCAGAAATTTGGATTTTTTCTTATGAAATAAATGACTATAGTATTCCTAGTTATAAATTTTTTGCAAATACAAATGACTCGAATAATGCTGGCGGTGTTGGAGTTTTTATACGTGATTTTTACGAGTGTGAAGTTACTTGCTTTAGTCTATCAAGCGCTGATGTAATAAAAATTTCATTGCAAATATACAATGTACCTTTCACTTTTGTATGTCTGTATAGATTCCATGAGGAATTCTCTCTTTATTTAAGTAGAGAAAAAGCATCAAATATTGTTATATTAGGCGATTTTAATTTTGATTTAATGAGCACCAATTCTATGTTAGACAACTATCTTGCGCTCCTCGCAGAACATGGTTTATTTTCCTTCATTCATGAGGTTACTAGGCCAGAATCAGGGACCTGTATAGACCATGTTTATGGTAGATTTAGTAATATTGAAGATAATATGAATGCTGGTATAAACCTTGACTTTGGAATTTCGGACCATTGTATGACCGGAATTCAACTTACTAATTTAAATGCAAATAGGCGAATTACCAATTGCGATATATTATCAACTATTACGAAAATTAATTTTTATGTTTTAAATTAATCACTTCGCTTTGAAAAATGGGAAACAGTTTTAAATGAGCCAAATGTAGACAAAGCATATAATTTTTTTATGGAAACACTTACGATGCACATAAACTACTCAAGTATCTCTATTTTTCCTAAAATATCAACTTTAACTCTTAAACCTTGGATCACTCAAACTCTATTAAAAAAGATCAGGCTGAAAAACACATTACGGAAAAAAAGCAACAGGCATCCGGCGAATACTAAGCTAAGAAATCGGTCGCGTCTGTTGACTAAAAGGGTAAACAAAGAAATACGTACAAGGCGCGATAAATATTTTCAAAACCTTTTTTTCATAGCGCAGGGTAACTCCAAAAAAGAATGGGATGCTGTAAATAGAATAACAAACCGTAATTCTAAAAGAAAGTGCGACTCGCTCGTATTAAACGTGAATGGTGTAGATGTGTCGGAGCCTCGGGAAGTTGCAAACGAACTCAATGATTTCTTCGTCAACGTAGGAATAGCCTCCGATTTAAGCAGTAATCCTAAGCCCTGCACCTGCTACACAAACCCAATACATACCGAATTCCTTCCGCCGAGTAACAGTTTTTTCTTGGATGCCATTACAGGCGCAGAAATTATTAATATAATTAAATCTCTTAGTAACTCTAATTCATGTGGTAATGACAACATATCAAATCGAACGTTAAAGAGCATAGCATTTAACATTGTTGATATTTTAAAACATTTATTTAATTTAAGTATAGCCTCCGGAGTTTTTCCTGCTCACTTACGCTACGGTTATACCACTCTTTAAAAAGGGGAATAAAAATGACAAAAATAACTACAGGCCCATATCTCTTTTATCTTCAATTTCAAAAATTTTTGAGAAAGCAGTAAAAAATAGGGTGCTATCGTATTTAATCAAAGTTAAATTTTTTAGCCCTAAGCAATTTGGGTTTATTTCCGGGCTTTCTACTGAAGATGCTCTTCTAGATTTTTCTTCCTTTATTTATAAGTCAACTGATGATAAAAAATGTTGTGCGAGTCTCTTTGTAGACATAACAAAGGCATTTGATATGGTTGATCATAGTATTCTAATAAGCAAGCTTAGCTACGCAGGTTTTCGTGGTATTATTAATTGGTTATTAATTGGTTTACATCATATCTAGAGAATAGAGTTCAGAGAGTTAAAGCTGAAAATAATCTAAGTGAACCCAGGCCTATAACCCTAGGGGTTCCACAGGGTTCGGTTCTTGGACCAATCTTATTTTTAATATACATTAATTCAATATTCTCCTTGCCTTTTATTGGTAAAGTAACAGCTTTTGCTGATGACATTGCCATCGCATATGGATCGAAAAATGAATTTAATCTTTTTGCTGATATTAATCACGATGTTTACCTTTTAAGATCTTGGTTCGCAAGGCATAAGCTCGTGGTAAGCAGCAAAACGAAGTTGATGTATTTCAACCTTTGCGGGAAGGAAATACCTAAAAACGAGGTTGTCTTTCACAGTTCTATATGTATGCGGCATCGTTTGTGTTCAACTACTTGTACTCAAAATAACAAAACTGTCAGTTTTGATGAGAAAATAAGCTGTGACAGTAAATGTTTTGAGATCGAAGTCGCCTCTAATTTCAGATATTTGGGTGTTATAATCGATCAAAATCTAAGTTGGTCATCACATATTTCTGCAATGAAATCTTATATGTTATCAGCTCTTCGTTCTTTCTATAACTTAAGAAAAATGTGTTCCAATAGAATATTGTTATTGGTGTATCATGGACTAATCCATTCAAAATTACAATACGGAGTCAGTTGTTGGGGTGGTGCCTACGCTAGTAAGATCCATCCGCTTTTAATCCTACAGAAGTATCTAATCCGAAGAATATGTAAAGCTGGTCGTTTAACACACTCTATGGAGCTATTCAAAAAATTAAATATTCTTCCTGTGCGGCACTTATACTATTTTAAAGTGTTAAACATTTTTTTTATAAGGAGCGGGTATACGCAAAGCCCAATATACAACCTTTACAATCTGAGAAATAAGACGTTATCTCAAACAAAAGTTCCTAGCTTTCGCACCACACTTTTTCGTAACTTCTACACCATCGTATCACGTAATCTATATAACAAACTACCTGCTGAGATACGACTCATTAGAAGGCTAGCAGCGTTTCTGAGGGAAGTGAAACAGTGGCTATTTGGTTTGAATCATGAGGGCATTGAAACTCTTTTGAGACCTATAATATAAGTACCTGTGTCCATTAGCATCGAGGTGTTTTTTTTTCTTTTTTCTTTTTCCATTCAATGAAAGTACCTTGACATCTCTAATTTTTGAATTTTTTGTTTTCCTTATACATATTTATATCTTTTCAATTGTAAGCAATTAGTTATAATTTGTTAATATTATGCGCCCCATAAGCATTTATAATACTAAACGAATGAAATGGCATTTCCTCTGCTCTTTGAATGAGCATCTAATGTCATTATCTATTTTCTTATTTGTATTTTTATTTCATATTGTAATACTCTAGAAATTGTAAATATTTACGAGAAAATAAAGACTATACAATACAATACAATACAAAATATATTTTGTTCTTTCTAAAAAGCAGGAATGCCTTTACGGGGTATTTCGTTATTTTGTGAAAATTGTTTCCTGCTCGCAACGCAAAAGCGTTCCACTTTTACCCTGTATAAAATGGCGGTGTGGCAGTGTAACCCTGCTAAACCAGCTGATCGTGACAATTTCTTTCCGTTACTTCACAAATTTTTAGCGAAGAAAATTGATTTTCAAAGTGACTATCGTGCTCTCATCTTGTATCTCTTTCTTTTTTGTGAAACAATTTGGTAAAAAAAATTACAATAAACAACATATATTTATAAACAAAAACATATCAAACTCATTTATTTAGTGGGCAATATTGGTCTTTCTTGCTCTTGTTGGAAACTGTTTTTGTAATTTTGTTTTCCGACAAAGTTGCATATATCTTCATGAATACTGCACAATAGATACTTTTAAGATTTTTAATTATAATATGAGGCCTGGTATGGACGCTTCAACGGTAAGGGAAAAAGTAAGAATTTATAAAAAAAGCATCAACAAAAAGGCTTCGAAGAATTGCTTAGTTTCATTCATGATTTACTGTATTTACCACAAAGTTCGGTAACAACAGAACGCAAATCTTTGTAGCCGTGCCTTAGTAAAACCTAACTGCGGTGTACGTTTTAGTTTATTTCAATCAACAACGTAATGGCGGAACTAGGAACCTTGTGAGCAAAACTAAGTCCACAACGTTGGTTGGTGAAAGACATCCTAGTAATGCAAAAGTGTTATGGATAAAACATAAACTTAATTTTTGTTTGTGCAGTTTGAATAAAGTAGGAGCTATGTTTTAACTAAATTTTATAGACAAAACCATGGAAACTACCTAAAATTCAAGATTTTACAGCGAATACGACACTCTGGGGAATTGTCTAATTGTTTGTTAACTAATAAAATGAAGCAAATATTTGGTCCTTTTTTTGAGATTTGGTAATTTTTTTCATTGAATTTCGGTTCCAAATGAAATTATGGTGTGGCAACCGTGCTCATAACAGTGTTTCTACGAGAATTTTCTATCCAGTTTAGTCATACTCCAATTCGGGACCTTATATTTCCATCTACACAATACTAGATCTGTTTTTCCGGTTAACCTAATTTAAAAAGTGCCGTGCCTGTTATATATGTTTCTTTTAATAACTTACATATATTTTTATGTACAACTTGTATTTGACTTTTAGGTTTGTCACACATATTTTATTCATAACTCGAATATCTTTGCTCTGTCTACATAATCTGTAAGATTTGTTCAATCTATAGGCCGATAAACAAATAAAGGGCAAGTAAGCGGTGTTCAGGAGGATATGTTGTCTTTCCCCTGTCCAAGTAATATGTCGTTAGAACAATTCATGGAAAAGTAACTTATACAAATTATTATATATGTACATATGTATGTAATTTGAAATTATAATTTTTAAATAAAATATACGTAAAAAGTACATATGAAAAACCATTAAATAAGTAATTCATTAAATTAAATAAAACAAACCTTTCTTTCGACGATTATGTACAAAAAACCAAGCAACCAAGGCTGCATTGACTACCAGAAAGCCAAAGGCTGCCATTGATATTCCTAGTATGACTAGGTTATGTGTACTTGGGTCCTCAGTCAATTCTTCAGTCAATATTTCCAATCCTTTTGTACAAATGCAACCATCCAATAAATCATGTAAATGCAACCCAAATTTAAAAATAAAGATGAAAATACAAATCAAAAGATGATGAGAAATGAAATTATATGTTATTTGTTTTAATAAATTTTTCAGGGTATCTCCAGTTTATAATAAAAACCTGACCCTCTTTGTCTGGAAATATTTGTACAAACATTTATTTAATTATTATTGTCAGATGTTATAGTTTATTCCGGATGAAATTTAGGAGTTTGCTCAGGCCTAGATATAATATCAAGAACCATACTTCTGTCAAATTGCAAAATGAAACCAATGGCTTTTAGTTTACGGCTTTAAAAACTTTTGTTTCATCTACTAAATGTGAACGCGGACTACAGGGCTACGTTGAATGCGAGCGCAACAAGAAAAGCGCGTGAAAGCCACCTCGATTTGAAAAGAGAGGCGGGACGCCTTTACAAGAAGAAAAATTCAGAGGCAGAAAGACGTGAGTTCGAGGAACTTGAGCGGTTAACCATCAGGAATACCGCCCGCAAATTTTACCCAAAAAAATCGACGACAGACGGCAGGTTTTTAGTCTGGGGCAAACTCCTGTATGATCGAAAACGGCGACATTGCAGCATATGTCCAGACAGTACTTAGATTGTGGCGGGAGCACTTCTCTGCTGTCATAAATGGAGAAAATGGACAGTGATGTACCGCATTGGGATGATATACCCGATCTTGCAATCGTTGATGATGGAATAAATTCCCCTCACCCGATTACGATGATGTCAAATAGCAATAACCGGATTAAAATCAAGGCAGCGGGCGCTGATGGATTGCCTACGGAGCTATTCAAATACGATGTCGAGACGTTAGTAAGGCACATGCATTAGCTTAGTTGCAAAAGAAAATCGGACGAGTGCATGCCCGACGGTTGGAATTTAAGCGTTCTTTGCCCAGTCCAAATGAAGAGGGAACCTGAAAACTGCGCCAACTATTGCGGAATAAGCCTTCTTAATATCGCATATGAGGTCCTGTCAAGCATCTTGTGCGAAGGATATACGCTGACATGGGATTCGGCTCATTGGCCCTTATCAGTGCGGCTTCACGCCTAGTAAATCTTCCATTGACCAAATTTTCACTATACGCCAAATCGCGAAAATTCGAGAACAAGATATTTTAGAAAAGATTTTTTGTGTTTTACAACTACTTTCTATAGAATGACTGTTCTAAAACGAACAATATTTTTAATGTTTCTTAAATAACGTATTAGGGAAAAAACCAGAAGTAATCAATTAATTAGATTTCTATTTTAATTGCCAATGGCTCAAGTGTTTTCCGAAAAAAGGAATTACTTATTGAAATTACACATCATGATTCTTGACGATTATTGAAAATATATTTCTTTATTGTTACACTGGTACATAAAAAAATGGTCTGCACATACGGCTAGCCATATGTATTCCGGGAAGCTGATTCCAACCTTTAGTCAAATGTGCCAATACTATCTCGAGATATTTGCAAAAAAAGTCTTAAGTACCAAAATGGCGTTTATAAAAATAAAACTAAAAATTTTCTAATAAAAAGGATATTTCTTGTGCATTTAGATGTTCTGTATAGGATTTTTTTTCTTTGAAATGGGAAGCGAGCTATAATTGTCTTACTATATGCTTTGGCTCAATATTAAAAATAAAGTTTAAAAACTTGCTAAAATCTTCATTCGTACTTTTTAAAGGAAAGCTATCAAGATTTCAAAAGGCATAGTTGAGGCTAATTTTTGTTTACTGACATAGTTTTTTAGCGCAAAATGCACGAAACGGGCGAATTTTCAAGGTAATTCATTCTCCTGTTTATGTAAATAAGTTTTAGAAAACAAAAACTAGTAGAGAAAACTAAAGAGAAAGCCCAAAACGAAAATTAAATTAAAAACGATAAATTTTACATTAAAACAAGTAAGGAAGACTAAGTTCGGGTGTAACCGAACATTACATACTCAGCTGAGAGTGGGCCTTAGTTCTATAGGTGGACGCCATTTCGGCATATCGCCATAAAGGTGGACCAGGGGTGACTCTAGAATGCGTTTGTACGGTATGGGTACCAAATAAAAGGTGTTAATGAGTATTTTAAAACGTAGTGAGCCTTAGTTCTATAGGTTAACGCCATTTCGGGATATCGCCATAAAGGTGGACCAGGGGTGACTCTAGGATGTGTTTGTACGATATGCGTATCAAATGAAAGGTGTTAATGAGTATTTTAAAAGGGAGTGGGTCTTAGTTCTATAGGTGGACGGCTTTTTCGAGATATCGCCATAAAGGTGGACCAGGGGTGACTCTAGAATGTGTTTGTACGATATGGATATCAAATGAAAGGTGTTAATGAGTATTTTAAAAGGGAGTGGACCTTAGTTCTATAGGTGGACGCCTTTTCGAGATAACGCCATAAAAGTGGACCAGGGGTGACTCTAGAATGCGTTTGTACGATATGGGTATCAGATTAAAGGTATTAATGGCGTGGCTTGTATATGTGAAGGCGTTTTCGAGATATCGACCAAAATGTGGACCAGGGTGACCCAGAACATCATCTGTCGGGTACCGCCAATTTATTTATATATGTAATACCACGAACAGTATTCCTGCCAAGATTCCAAGGGCTTTTGATTTCGCCCTGCAAAACTTTTTCATTTTCTTCTACTTAAAATGGTAGGTGTCACACCCATTTTACAAAGTTTTTTCTAAAGTTATATTTTGCGTCAATAAACCAATCCAATTAGCATGTTTCATCCTTTTTTTCATATTTGGTATAGAATTATGGCATTTTTTTTTTTTCATTTTTCGTAATTTTCGATATCGAAAAAGTGGGCGTGGCCACAGTCGGATTTCGGCCATTTTATACTAAGATAAAGTGAGTTCAGATAAGTACGTACACTAAGTTTAGTAAAGATATATCGATTTTTGCTCAAGTTATCGTGTTAACGGCCGAACGGAAGGACAGACGGTCGACTGTTTTTAAAAACTGGGCGTGGCTTCAACCAATTTCGCTCATGGAAAACAGATATCGTCATAGAATCTATGCCCCTACCAAATTTCACAAGGATTGCTAAATTTTTTTTCAACTTATGGCTTTAAAAGTATTCTAGACAAATTAAATGAAAAAGGGCGCAGCCACGCCCATTTTGAAATTTTCTGTAATTTTTGCATTTTATTGCACCATATCATTACTGGGGTTGAATGTTGACATAATTTACTTATATACTGTAAAAATATTAAATTGTTTGTTAAAATTTGACTTTTAAAAATTTTTTTTAAAAGAGGGCGTGTTCGTCATCCGATTTTGCTAATTTTTATTTAGCTAACAAAAGTAATAGGAGTAACGTTCCTGCCAAATTTCATCTTGATGCCTTTAACGACTGCCAAATTACAGCTTGCAAAACTTTTAAATTACCTTCTTTTAAAAGTGGGCGGTGACACGCCCATTGTCCAAAATTTTACTAATTTTCTATTTTGCATCATAAGGTGAACCGACCTACCAATTTTCATCGCTTTATCCGTCTTTGGTAATGAATTATCACACTTTTTCGATTTTTCGAAATTTTCGATATCGAAAAAGTGGGCGGGGTTGTAATCCGATTTCGTTCATTTTAAATAGCGATCTGAGATGAATGCCCAGAAACCTACATACCAAATTTCATCAAGATACCTCAAAATTTACTCAAGTTATCGTCTTAACGGACAGACGGACGGACGGACTCAATCAAACATGGCTCAATCAAATTTTTTTTTTGATACTGATGATTTTGATATATGGAAGTCCATATATATTTCGATTTCTTTACACCTGTACAACCAACCGTTATCCAATCAAAGTTAATATACTCTGTGTGCAAATTTGGGACATTTAAAACTCATTATTTTTAGTTTTATTTTCTCTTTGGCTTTCGTGTGAAAAAACCTATAATTGAAACTAAAATTATAACTTATTTCATTTGAATTTCAAGAGCATCTTAAATCGCTAGGGTAGGCACCTTGTCGCTGGTGTTAGGGCTTAGCCGAACTCCATAGCGCCCAACTATGAGGCGGAGCTGTTAAGGACTGGCATCTACACCGTTTCGCCTCATAGGAGGGCGACGGGATGTCGGTGACCAAGAACTTCCAGCCCCCTAATCTATGGTGTTATGCGGACCGTGCCTATTGGACGATTTGCAGCCAGGGGATATATTTGGCTGTATTCGAACGGAGCCTTCCTGATCCTGGGCCACCTCGGGAAGTATTGACGGTCTTACCACAGTATGGGGTGCTGCTGTGGCAGACGGCTCTTTCCTTGTTGTTGTTGTTGTTGCTGTAGCAGTGCTTCGCCCCATCCAATAGGTGCGACCAATCACAAATTGTTATTGTCTTGACGCGAACCAAAAACTTGGAAAGTTTGACCGGTCAAGTTTCAATGGAACGAAAATAATAAAAAGATTTGTATTAATTTAATGTATAATGGTTGAGCTTTAATAATTATAAATCTTTTGTTAAATATATGTGCATATATATTTAATTTCAGGTTACCTTGTAAATTCTGGAACAGGACGGCTACGTGCTATCGGTAAGCAATCAAAATCCAAGTGGCAGGAAACTTATAAAATGTTAGCACCGGTTGTTGTCGAACGGTTTATTTATCTGTGAGATGTTTTAACATAAGGTGTATTTTTTTCAAGCGAGCTTGAAGAAAACGCTTCAACTAGCTAAACAGTTTCATTATGCCAAAACCATACAGATGGTGGAGGTTTATCGGCTAATTGTTACTTTTTTTCGCTGCTATGACATTTCTACTTCTAGCGCAGTATGTTTTTGACACTCAACCAGAGAATTACAAAAACAAAATACATCAAATGCGTGTGTTTGTTTGTATGTATGTCACCCTGCCGCCACGCTGTTATTTTGTTATTTTTGTTTATCTGCACATTCGTATGTTCATTTCATTCGCTCGTTCACAATAGTGCCCTATTTTTGAATATGCAACACTATACAACACTATCAATCAGGTCGACAATTACCTAAGCGGTTTCAACTGAAAGCGCTTATCCAACTCAACTCGATTACTTTTATTGTTGCTTTCGATGCAATTCGGTAAGCTAGCTAGTGTTTTAATTGTACTAGTTATACGCCAATTACATGGCTCAAGTATCCTTATGCCAATTATCAATTTGCACAAGGATTTGCCCCGTGCGTGCACTGGTTGCGCTATTTACGGTGAGAACTGCGCTAAAATCAAAACGATTTTGATATTTACGCATGCCTGCAAATATTGCACATGCACATGCATATTCTTCATGTGTGGTGAATGTTACACAGTTTACCTGTGGTTTCTGATAATATAACATCAGTAATTGTTGCTTAAAAATGTTAATATCGAAGGCGTAAGGACCATCTCTAGCTTGTAACAGGAATTCACAAAAAATCAATAATACATAATAATTTTTTATATAATTAGAACACATTTCATTTGTTGCGCTAGTTGAAAAATGAATATTGCGCAGTGCTGGAATGAGTTGAGCTGGTCTTGCAACTAAATATAAAAATTATAAATACAATGGAAAATAAACGCTCCTGGTGCGAGTTTTTCGACTTATACTGTGAATTACCAGCACTGTGGAAAATAAATAGTGTTTTTTTATACAATTAAAACACATGTTTCATTTGTTGCGCTACATTAAAAATGAATATTGCGCAGTGTTTTTGAGCCGTGTATGTCAAAATTTTAATTTGCACAAATTCCGTCGTTTTATATTTGCGCATGGCTTTTATGTCATGTATGGGCCGTCTTAGCAACGAAATACAGCTATAGCTAGCTTAAGCCATTCGACCACCGCTGTTAACATTAGCCGTGTTTTTTTACACGCGTAATGTTTCGTTTGCGCGTGAAAAAAAACGCCTATCCTCGCTTAGATAATGCTTAGGATACCCATCTAGCGGCGCATACAGCAACAGGGTAAAAAGCGGAGACACAACCCTCGGTTGTCGTTCTGTGTATAACATATAGCTGAATCAGTTGTGATAAATAGTGGACGCGCATAGAATACATAGAATTAGTGCAGAGGGTGAAACATAGACACATATTTCAGTTACATTTGAGTATAATGCGTATTGAAATTTAGTTGTACTAATTTTATACGTAGGAATTTTAGAGGTGTATTTAAAGTTTGTCGCTTAGCAGTCCATATAAAGTTTAAGTGTAAACGTATATAGATGAGAAAAAAAATACAGCTATTATTGCACAAAAAGAAATACTGCGGCTACCTCAAAAGTATGAGGTTTTGACCGCTGGCCTAAACAGTCATCAAAGTCCTCTGACGGGAGTCCAAGGAAACTTGCTGTTTCAACAGGGGCGACCATAATGAGAGGGGTGTTAGAGGCGTTGGTTCCACATTACAATTGAAGAGATGGTTGGCGTCATGTGGGGACGCATTGCAAGCAGGACATACATTTTATATGTCAGGGTTGATTCTGGATATGTAATAGTTTAACCTGTTACAGTATCCAGATCGAAGTTGAGCTATATGACGCGCGTTTCTCTAGGGAGAGTGCGTTCCTCCTCTGCTTGTTCTGGGTATTTTGCTTTGAGTACCGGTTTGCCGGGCAATTCGGGGCATAGGGGTCCGAAGCCTGTTTGTGGATATCATTCTTTCCCCGTATTTAATACTGGTCCGCTGAGCCGGCCTTGTCGGGCAGGTGGTCGTACGACCAAGATGAACGATCCAATATTTAATTAGGATAAGGACGATGGTAAAGGGAGGACTGAGTCGCAAGCCAAGGACGACAAAAACGCATTAGGCGATGTCGTCGTTGTTCAAAAGACAGTGGTCGACCCAACAGAAATGGAGATCGAGCTCGGTACTGCAACCGGTACGAGGAGGAAGAAGAGTCGAATGGCATAATGAAGAGGGAACGTTCGGTGGAAGGCGACAAGCCTGCCTTTAAGAGGCAGTAACGATCCAGTCCCAGAGCTGCGAGGCAGGGCAGCCGCATAAACAAGACAGGGAAGCCTAAAGCTGTAGGAAAGATAGGTACCAACAGCGAGGTAGCAACAACCTCGAAAGCTGCAAGTTAGAGGGAGGATATTAAAAGTGGCGATGTGCCAACCACGGAAGTAGGAGATAACGCTAAAACTCCGGCTTTATCGGAGGTGCTAAATGGAGATAACACAAACAGCCTATTCTAAACAAAAATTCCTTGTGAGTTTTTTTCCTTCTCCCATTTCACGTATTCTAAATAAAAATTTTTTGTGAGTTTTTTCACTTCCCCCCAGAGCCGGCTCTACCATATACGCGAACTACGCGACCGCCTAAGGCACCAAGTTCTAGGGGGCACCAAGTTCTAGGGGGCACCAAATTCGATAAACACTTTTGTACTAAAAATCCTTTTTGCAATTGCATTTTGCGGCCCTATATTTAGTTTCATTAAAAAAAAATTATTTTCACCTTAGTTATATTTTACAACACAACTTGTGTGGTCTCATGCCCAATTTAGTATTTTGTTGACGATACCAATGTCGGTTGCGAGTGGCGAGCGTAGCTTTTCGAAACTGAAATTAATCAAAACGTACTTTCGTTCGTCTATGACTCAAGAAAGGTTTGTCGGTTTAGCATTGCTATCAATAGAGCAGGAAATCGCGCAAAAATTAGATTTAAGTAAAATTATATCAACTTTCTCTGAGTTGAAGGCGCGGAAAATGACGTTTTAGTAAACCGTAACATCCCTATTATGAACTCATACGATACACGATAAACGCTTGCAATGTGTTCTACCGTATAATGAAATAAATTCTAGCGTGTGAAACCCGATCGTTAGCGTTTATCGTTTATCGTGGTATTGCCATACGCTAACTATCGCATAAGCTGTTCAATTTTCTACGCTAGCTATCATTGATAAATTTTTCCACGATACGTTGGGAACTATCTAAATAAAAGTAAATATAAAATTATTACATAATCCAAAAGAATCCAACTATAGCCTCATTCCCAACACTCTGTTGCAACACCCTGGGCAAGAAATTTTAAAGTGGCATAAACCTTTAAAATATTTGGAATGGGTGACCTATTTTTACGGGCGCGCAAACTGCCCTCTATCTCTGTTAAGACATACTCTGACATCAATTTTGTTTATTCAACTTTTTCTTTAGTTTTGGTATGTCAAGTACTTACAGTGTAGAGTTCATTTCAAGAAGATTGGAAGCATCTCTCAATTTTCTTCTTTTTGTGGCATCTATGCAAGTTTCGTCAATTTGTTCATTTGAGTTTATATAAAAGGTAACAGAGGTTGCATAAAACATTTTATTATTACAGCTTTTAAAAACTTGTGCCACTTTTACGTACAAGACAAATGAATTGTTGGTATTTACGTTTTGTTTTGCTATCTGTTTCGTATAGATTCACAAAAATTTGTAAACCAATCTATGCCGTCATTCACAATAGTACATCTATCGGGCGTGTGGAAATCGCAATATGAAAGCTGATTTTTTACGATACGCTAGCAAGCGTTTATCGTCTATCGTATGAAAATTCATTATAGGGGTGTAAGATAATTAAAAATACTTTTGTGTGTTATATTTTCGTTCTTTTGTTGAAAAAAAAAATATATATATTTAATATGCAAAAGAAAAATGTCTCTGTTTTATTTACACTAAGTTTGAATTTAATATTTCTGATCTCTAATTTTCTGATCTCCAATTTCTTTCTACAAATACGGGAGAAAGGGGCCGAAAATAATAACTCGCCTAGGGCCCCAAATTCTCTTGAGCCGGCCCTGCTTCCTCCTTTCTTATTATTCTGAACAATGTTCGAAAAAGCGGAAACCGTTTATGGGAGAAAAGTAGATTCCTCTGCCATTTCTTAGGAGTTTTTTCACTTTTTAATTAAAAGGAATGTATCAAAATAGTTAAAGTAAATTGGTTCCTTTATGAAAGAACTCTTATTTGTACAAATTTTTTCTAAAATATGTACATGATACCACAATATTCTTCATTTTAAGTCGAAAAGTTTATCATAAGCAATGGAAGAGCTCTTGGTATATTTGTGCAGCCATCCAGAAATTGCGCAAGGATTTTTCAAGAAGGCTTAAATAGATTTTGGCATATGACAAAAGACGAATTCAACTCTACTTGGCCGCCAGAAAATTGATTTTCTGAATGGAAGCAGGCAATTCCAGCGGATTTGTGTTATCCCGCCGTCTTCTTATTCTTATGCTCCTCTGTTGATGTTGCTGTTGCACCAATTCATTACTCATTTCAGTGAATACCGTATGATATACAATAATGTGCCTTGTTTATACATAATTTTTTAATTTCAAACAAATTCGCAACAAAAATTAAACTTTTAAATTTTTTAAACAAAATAAGAAATGCGCAACGACATTTCAATTGACAAAACAGCTGACTTCGAAAATTCGAAATTCCTATTCCCCAATTATTGTTCTCCCTAGGAGAAAAGAATTGGAGGAATTATTCGGCGGGAATTAAAAAATTCGCGAGCACAAAATTTCGAGGGAATATTTAGAATTGGGCTGCAAGACTCTGTATACGACGCTGGTTGAACGTAGCAATCCTTTCGGACAGATGACTACTAAAAGGTGGAGATCTGTAGAAAGAGAGCTTATTAGCTTAATGCTCAAGATTATGCGGGAGCAACCAAGTAATGGTGTGAAGATAATAGCATGCGACAACATCGCGAGCTGGACGAAGCGGTTCCAAACCTCCAAAGGCAAGGCACGAACGCGCGGTTTGAGGTGGTGAATAAAGCGCAAATCCTCATGGATACCATGTGTGATGACCTCTGCAGAATCAGAATCCGAATATAACGACACAGGATTGCATCTCGGCCTACGGAGGAAGGTCAGTTCTACATCTTCCAAATAAACAATCGGGCGGAGGATATATTGTACACGCAGCTTGGCAAAAGTCCTGGGGTACAGGCAAAATTTACGTGCGACTCAGGAAAGGAAGTCCCAAGGATAACAATCCTAAAACGCTAGAAGTGGGCTAAGTCGAAAAGGACCTCAAAGCCTTAGAGAAAAGGGAGAGGGGGAGCACGCGGACGTCACTACGAAGGTGTTAGAAGAGCACCAGCAGCCAAATGGTGTTGCGAGTCGCACAGGGGAACACCCAGCACAGCATTTGCGACCCGGGAAAACAAGTCCGATGATAACAATCGTAATTTGCAACAATTGTGAGAGGATGAAGAGGGCATTGAAAGCTTTAAACCAAAAGGGCAAGAGGTGGACGAGACGTCACGAAGAAGGTGTTGGAGGGGGATAAACAGCCCAATGGTGCTACGAGTCTTACAGATAAACCTCCAACACAGTAAAGTGGCGTCGAGCGAACCGTTGAGGAGGGTTCGTTTGATGTGGCGCTGATCCAGGAGGCGGGGCTCTCATCGGGAGGGAAGGTTTCTGGGGTCAGCCCGCGTGCATGCAAATGCGCACCACAATGCGTGGAGAAAAGGAGATACGAATGAGAGAGGCGAAGTTCTATTTTTATACCTTTCATGAACATGAAATGGGATATTAACTTTGGTCCGATGTTTGTAACGTTGAGAAATATAGACGATAGATTCACCATTAAGTATACCGAATTGATCAGGGCGACGAACTGGGTCGATATAGCCATGTCCGTCTGTCCGTCCGTCCGTCTGTTCGTCCGTCCGTCTGTCTGTTTGAACGCAAACTAGTCCCTCAAATTTTGAGATAAAAAAAAAAAAATAAATGTAAGGCGCGATAACCTCCGAAGAGATCTAAGGCCGAGCTTCTCTTCCAATTTGCGTCGTGCTCCTCTTGATTTTCCCTACAAATTGGCCGGACGGGACCTACATGTTTTATGCCGACTCCGAACGGCATCTGCAAGGCAGATGAGTTTTCACTGAGAGCTTTTCATGGCAGAAATACACCCGGAGCGCTTGCCAAACACTGCCGACGGGCGACCCCGCTTAGAAAAATTTCGACTGTGCCGAAGACTTCATACCTTTCACGAATAGGGCAGAACAATAATCTTATTCCATTCGTAATCTCCGAATAATGCGCTAAACCGATCGTTCAGATAGAACGAGTTTTGGCCATTTCTCCCTTAGTTTCCAATATAAAAACGTGAAACTTGGTGATATTTATTCTAATATATCATAGAAGATTTCCTGTAAAAATCATTTCGATCGGAGCCATATATAATATATATCCCATACAACCGATCGTTGAGATAAGGGGGTTTTTTTGCCATTTTTTTTTATATTTATCTTAAAATCGTTTAGGTATGTACATCTGTTCAGTATATATTTCTTATCTTATACAGCGCATTATTTGGAGATTACGAATGGAATAAGATTATTGTTCAGCCCTATTCGTGAAAGGTATGAAGTCTTCGGCACAGTCGAAGACAGTCCCGTCCTTACTTGTTTTTATTTAGAACCCCTAGGTCGAAGACATGTAGAAAGAAATCTGGGACCACCCAAAGATGTTGCGAATGTGGAGGAACTGGAGGAGTCCAATGATTTCCTAACCAGAACGCTTATGACTGCGTATAACTGGGAAGAGTAACTGGGAAGATCACGGAGATAGTCGATTTCATGAAGCGGCACAACATCCGCATTGCTGCGATTCAAGAGACTGAACTCACAGCAAGATCTGCACTGCATACCTGTTCTGAGTATAATGTCCACAGAAAAGATCGCATAAGCGGAAATGGAGGCGGCCTCGCGTTTATCATACACCACTCTGTGCAATATTATATATTTGATCCTGGCATCGACCGCAGGGACAATGTCTTAGAACGTCAAGGCCTATCTGTCCGGTCAGGCAATGCAAACCTAGAAATCATTAACATCTACATCCCTCCTGCCACCTGTTGCCCCAGTGGATACCGCCCTAATATCAGAGCCTTACTCACTGGCAACAATCGCATTATCTTAGGCGACTTTAATGCCCATTACGATCTATGGCATTCAAACTTGCGGGCGGACAGTAGGGGTGAGATGTTGGCGGATCAAACAGAAGAAACGAGGTTCTGCACAATAAACGGAGACGCCCCCACACGTATGGTAGGAAGGTGTCACAGTTCGCCGGATATCTCAATCGTGAGTGCAGAACTCGTAAACTGCGTCAACTGGCAGCCGATGGAAACATTGGCATCCGACCACCTGCCTATACTTATTTCGTTCGAGCGTACCGCCAACTTCATCGTTACAGAAAAACGCACTTTCATAAACTTTAAAAAAGGAAAGTGGGAGGAATACAAATCTTTTACAGACAACCTCTTTGCTGCCCTCCCTATCCCGACTGATGCCCGCCAAGGGGAGCGTGCTTTCCGCAAGGTCATTGAATCCGCCTCGGCACGTTTCATTCTCGCCGGGAGAATTCCCTAAATTCGGCCCCACTTCCCGGTGGAGGCCGCAAATTTAGCGAGAGAGCGTGACCTTATAAGACAGCTTGACCCAGGCGCCCCCAAATAAGGGACATAAACCAACGCATCAGATTGCGTGTGGATGAACATAAGCGGCGAAATGGGAGGAGCACCTAAGAGGTTGTAACCTCTCTGCCGGTGTGGGTAAACTTTGGTCCACCGTAAAGTCCCTATCGAATTCGTCTAAGCACAATGACAAAGTTTCCATCTCCTTCGGCGATAAAGTGCTGTCGGATGCGAAAAAATGCGCGAGCGCTTTCTGCCGTCAATATGTAATGCATTCTACGGTCGACAAAGATAGACGGAGGGCCAACAGACACGCACATAAACATAAATTCAGCGCGACACAAATTACCATCACCGCCGAGAGGTTGAAGATGCCATTGGACACGCTAAAGCATCCAAAGCAGTGGGCCCAGACGGCATAGCCATGCCGATGCTTAAAAGCCTAGGGAAAGAGGGTTTCAAATACTTAGCACATGTCTTCAACCTGTCTCTTTCCACCTTTGTCATACCCGAAAAATGGAAAATGGCCAATGTGGTCCCGCTACTAAAGCCTGGGAAACCAGCTAACATAGGAGAGACGTATCGTCCGATATCTCTCCTATCGTCAGTAGCAAAGACGCTTGAAGCCATTTTGCTCCCCTACTTCCAAGCAAATTTGCAGCGAGCCTCTCATCAGCATGGCTTCAGAAAACTCCATAGCACCACCAGATAAATTGCGTTTTAAATCAATACCCCCACCATAGAACAGTACTCGTCGCGCTAGACCTATCAAAAGCTTTTGATACGGTCAACCATGGCACGTTACTGCAAGACCTGGAAGGGTCTACCCTTCCCCCATGTCTTAAAAGGTGGACCGAAAATTATCTGGGTGGTCGGCAGGCATCGGTGCAATTTAGAAACGAAACATCAAAACCAAGAAGAATTAAACAAGGGATGCCACAGGTGTGTCCTATCCCCACTTTTGTTTAATTTCTACATATATATGTTACCTTCACCAACAGAAGGAGTCACTATCGTTTCATACGCCGATGACTGCACAATAATGGCCACAGGCCCAGGCCAATAGATCGATGATCTCTTCAACAGAATAAACAGCTGCCTCCCTGATCTCTCCAGTTTTTTCGCCTCGCGAAACCTGGCATTATCACCGACTAGATCTTCCGCGAACTTATTTACAACATGTACGTCCCAAATGTCGACCATTTTGAACATCCACGTCGATGGCACTACGCTACCGACTGTCCTACACCCCAAAATCTTGGGTGTGAAGTTTGATCAGGATCTACATTTTGGTGAGCACGCAGCCGCAATTGTTCCGAAAATCCAGAGCCGTAATAAATCCTCAAATCGCTTGCTGGCAGTACCTGGGGAAAAGATAAAGAAACGCTCATTACTACATACAAAGCAATTGGCCAGCCGTTTACATGCTACGCGTCACCCATATGGTCGCCAAGCCTAAAAATTACCCACTGGAAGAAGCTACAGGCCTGCCAAAATACTGCTCTCAGAATCGCCAAGGGCTGCCTTCTTATGTCCCCAGAACACCATCTACATAATGAGGCGAGAATACTCCCCATTAGGGAGAGAAATGAGATGATAATCAAACAGATCCTGTTGAATACCCAGAAACCTGGGCATCCAAACAGCCATCTGATTGATGAGCCAACAACGCCTAGGGGCTTAAGGAGTCATCTCCGTAAGCATTTTGAGGAAATACGGCACCTGAGAACCCAGCCGTATGAAGCAATAAAATACAAGCAGGTCCTTGGTGAACTCCACAAACAGTGGTCGGACCTTTATGTCAGGAATTTCCCGGTGAATCCAGTACTCAAAGGAAAGTACCCAAAACTTGTGGAAGAGGAACGCATACTCCCCAGGGAAATGCGTGTCACTCTTGCTTAACTTCATTCTGGATACTGTAACAGGTTAAACTCTTACCTATCCAGAATCAACCCCGACATACAAAATGTATGCCCCGCTTGCAATGTGTCCCCACATGACACCAACCATCTCTTTAATTGTAATGTGGAACCAACGCCTCTAACACCCCTTTCACCCCTGTTGAAACAGCAAGTTTCCTTGGACTCCCATTAGACAATTTGTGATCGGTCGTGACTGCTAGGTGGGGCGAAGCACTGCTACAACAACAACAACAACTGCATATAACTGAATTTGCCCTCTAAGAAGATTCAAAGGAGAAACAAAGCCGCCATAGTTTTTGTAGTTAGCTGAGTCTTCTTAGAGGACAGGTAAAATAAATGTAGTAAAGGGATCTATTGACGAACTACAAGCATGAAATTTCCAGGGTGAAAAGGTCTCATGGACAAATTTCTGTACGGACATAGAGTAGTCCAGCGAAACCGCACGGTTTCAAAAGTCCTAGGTAGAGGAAACATAGTCCAGGGATTAATGACGAGAGAAAAGGGAGAATGATTATGTAATAGTGAGGAGTCCCCTGAGGTGCTTTTCGCAACAAATTTCCCATCGGGAGATGATTCAGAAGAGCCAGCAGACAGCACTCACACTTCGACCACGGAGCAGGTAGTGCCGGCCTTGGTGACCGATACCAAGATCGAATGGGTGGTGAAGACGTTCTCTAAGTTTAAATCGTCAGGCCCAGTTGGATTTTTCCGGCCAGGCAACAAATTTCAAGTCGAGCGTTCATGGAATGGCTTAGAATAATATTCGATGTGTGCATAAGACTTAATCATGTACCGCACTCGATAGACACTGCACTGCATAGGGTGGTAATAAACATTAAGAAAGCCTTAGAATATAAGTCGTAGTAAGGAGTCTTCTTAGACATTTTCGGGGATTTCAGCAATGTTTCTTAATGGGCGATCATGGATGAATTAAAGTACATCCAGCCATAACCAGATGGATTGGCTGCATGCTAAATTGCAGGAAAATTACCTAACAATGGGGATTGTATGAGGCCCCGAAATCAGTGGACAGTGGCCCGCCGCAGGGTGGGGTGCTATCACCTCTGCTTTGGACGCTGGTCATCAAACAACTGCTCAGGCGGTTCGATTAGGGACCCGTAAAATTTACGGCTTACGCAGATGACGTTGCAATTGTTACAAAAGAAAAGTGCCTTCCAACGATTAGCTCTTTGATGGATCGGGCGTTTCGGGATATTCATACTAAGCGTCTAATGTCGGGTTGGAAGCCAACGCACAGAAGATGAATATGGTCTTGTTTACTACGAGGTACAAGGTCCCAAATTGGATCAGGCGGACTTAGAAGGGGTGACCCTACAAACCTTGCACAAAATATCTAGGAATCATCCTAGGCAGTAAGTTGTCGTGGAAGCTCAACGTGGTGGAGAGAGTGAAAGAGGCCTCGGCGGCTGGGGTTATCGCCCACTCTTTCTCATTCTGTATTTACAGCGATTGTAAATCCTATGCTATACTATGGAGATCTTGTTTGGTGGAAAGCCACACAAAAAACAACCTACATCAAAAAATTAGAGGGGGTATTCAGGCTGTTAATGGTTAGCAATACAGGAGCCTTGAAAACAACCCCGAAAGGTGCAATGTATGCCATTCTGCACATTCCCCCTGTAGACCTGGTAGCAAAGAACATAACGTAAAAAACTGCAATGAGGCTCAGTGCCTCGGGGCAGTTTGAGCGCAGATCATACGGCCATAGTAGTATAGCGTCATCAATTACAGGACGAACAGGCTTCCTGATTCCCTATCTGCGCTTCGAGGGGGCTTTAAAAGCCACAATAGAGGTGGATGTTTGGCGCAAGGGTGATCAAATGGCGGAGAAGGCAATACGTTGGGTCCCAGGGCATATGGGAATAGATGGGAATAAAAAGTGGATGAACTAGATAAAAAGGACTTAGACTAAGAAAGTTGCTTCTATCATTAAGAAAAGAGAACTGTAGACTCATGATGGGTATTCTGACTGGACACGGCCTTCTGGCGTCACATGCCTTTTAATGAAGCTTGGTCAGTGATAGCAGATGTAGGAAGTGCGGGTTGGAGGAGGAAACGATGGAGCTAGTTTTGTGCTCGTGGCCTGCGCTTGCCAGACTAAGAGTCCAGCTATTAGGAGTGATACAGCTGTCATATCTAGATGCAGCAAGAGGCATAGGTCCTAGAAAACTTCTAGTATTTGCCAAGAGGATAGGGTTTTTCAGTTTGGTCATTTAATAAACTTCTGTTAACACTACGGACTCATTCAGTCTACATATGTGAGGTCCTCATGGCCCGGCCAGTTCAACCTAACCTAAATCGATCGTTGAAGTGCAAATATTTGGGGGTTAGACGCGGTCAAAGAGAAATATCACAACCGGATCTATTACAAAAAGAGACCCCTGAACACAGAATTGCCTACTGCTTTTTAATGAATAATTTATGATTTAACTTTTTTTTATATTTTTGCAATAAATTGGAAAATAATGAATAAAACTTTATAATAATGGAAAGCAATCCGTGATGGTTTCTAAAGAAAATAATAAATTATTTTTGTTGTTTACGGCCTTTGAATTATAACTTTTTAAATAAAAACGAGCTCTAGGCCAAATAATTGTATATTCTTAATAAAACACAATACGTGAATTTTTGATATACAGTTATATTATTTAATTATGTCGATTGCATTCAACAATTCCTGATGATGACTTCAGACTAAAGTCGAAATATCGACAAATTAAATAATATAACTGTATATCAAAAATTCACGAATTGTGTTTTATTAAGAATATACAATTATTTGGCCTAGAGCTCGTTTTTATTTAAAAAGAAAATAATAAATTAAATCGGTAACTATTACTACCATGAGTAATCATTATGTATAAGGTCTGCTTCTAGCTGAATTCAATTTTATAATAATGTAACGAATTGACTGCAATTCCTCTTATTTGCAACCTTCTACTAACGTTTGAATCACTAAACTGTTGAATAAATAACTCCACTATTCAATAATGCAAAATGGCCTTTATTAAACTACTTCACAATCAATAACACTTATACTTCACAACTGATAGCTTGCTTGAATCAAACAGATTATCGTACCTCAACTGTTGCTGCTTTTTGTAATGTTTGGTTTCCTCGTTGACATATTTCTAGGCGCTGTACGGGCTTTCCCAACTGCACCGACATTTGGATGGAGCACCTTTCCGCCGGTGAGGGTTGTATAGCAGTACCAAATCTCCCTCCAAGAAACCTTCCGAATTAAAGTTCTTGTCGTACCTGTGTTTCATCTTACTACTCATTACCCTGGGCCGTTCCCTCACACTCTGCAGGGGCGGTCCGCACCGGGTGTCACCCACTCGGTATCTCAACTTTAAGAACAATGTACAAACAAAAAAAATCGCTGGCACAAAAATTTATTTTTCTAGGATTCCCCAACTAGCACTACCTCAGCTCTATGTATAATTCGGGAATTCCCGCAAAAGATTCTGACGCTGAATATTTTACAGGCAAGATATGTAATTTAATAATTGAATTTCATATTGCTTAACTAGTTTATGAGAAAATACTCTCACATTATAGACCATAACAACTGGCTTTTTGTTTTAGAGTAAGAAACAAACATCAAGTCAAAAATGCCCCGGGGAGTGCATATATCCAAAAGAAAAAGTGGATTTCAGCAAATGAAATCCAAACATGCTAGATTGGATGTAGCCCAAAGTATGTCTGTATCGATTTTTAAGTATGTTACAAAAACTGATGGCAGCCCAAGTTCATCAAAAGAAATTGATTTTCACCTTGATACAAATGCAAGAGATGATTTAGATAATATCAGCTCATTTTCAGGAAACAACATTGACAGTATAGAATTAATTAACACAAACAAAGAAGATGCTGAAAATAATAGTAGCAGTACTATTATTGCTACCAATGAACAATTTCCTCAATTAAATGATGCGTTTAGAAATAAGGTTTTTAAATTAGAAAAAAAATTTGTAAACGGGGTCGCCCCTCGGCAGTGTTTGGCAAGCGCTCCGGGTGTATTTCTGCCATGAAAAGCACTCAGTGAAAACTCATCTGCCTGGCAGATGCCGTTCGGAGTCGGCATAAAACATGTAGGTCCCGTCCGGCCAATTTGTAGGGAAATTCAAGAGGAGCACGACTCAAATTGCAAGAGAAGATCGGCCTTAGATCTCTTCGGAGGTTATCGCGCCTTACATTTATTTAAATGATGCGTCAGAATGGAGTATTCCTGCTCCTTACAATGTTCGCATTGAAATAGTAAAAAATGGAAATGAATATTTCCAAAACAAAGGAGGACTATTTGCTACTGTTTCTAGACACGGAACCAAAATAAAAGGTGACGCTCGTGATCTCTCAAAAGATTGGTTTTATAAAATTATGCCTAATGGTGAAAAAATCCTACGGTCATTTTCTGTGGCCAATAATACCAATGCGGGAACATTTACGACTGGATTTCAAAAGTGGTGGAAATTAAATCCGAAAGTAGCTGACCACGAATGTTCAAATGAACATCTAGAAAATCTTGAGAAATAGAAAACTTTAGGAATGAGACTAAAATTGAATAAAACAATAGATGATGCAGCTTTGCAATTGATGGATATAGAAAAGCAGAAGTGGAAGCATCTTTTGACATGATTACTGGATATAACTTTATTTCTGGCTAAACAAAACTTGGCGTTTCGTGGACATGATTAAGGACAAGACCCTAAAAATAGAGGCAATTTTTTGGAATTAGTAAAACTATTGTGAAAGTATGATGTAGTGTTGAAAGAACTTCTCTTCCTCATCTTATGAATTGTTCATGACGTATTGGGTGTCAGTAGCTTCATGTGAAAGAAGTTTCAGTAAGTTAATATTGATAAAAACCCATTTGCGGGCAATAATGACCCAATCGCGGCTTAGCAATCCTGGTATATTAGCCATCGAATGTGAGGCAATACAAAATATAAATTTCGAATTGCTGAGTTAGCAGCTGTCAAAGCAATTGTAAACAGTTCCTTTTCTGTCTTAGTTATTATTGTGTTTTGTTATTTCTTCAATATTATAAATAATAAATGATCCATGACCTTTATCATATACAATTTATTGCTTTTTACTTTCGATGGCGTGACACCACCAACTTCCACACCGGGTGCCACCCAAGGTAGATACGGCACTGCGGACGGGTTCGATAAGTGACTTCTAGAGTACGATTTTCGTTTGCCGAGAGAGGACTTTACTTTTCAATTGCCTACCTAGTCCAAAGTAACATTTATTGTCAACGGTGATTCTTCGCTATATTTCAGAGCTGATGTTGTTGTTATTTATAAATTTCTTTATTCGGGTTTTCAATCAAAATAATTGGGAAAACGCCTTTATTATTTAAATGCCGACGTTTCGACGGTTTATTGTAGTTTTCTTCAGGGCTTAAAAAGAACGCATAGATTTCCCATTTATTTTGACTGAAAACCCGAATAATAAATAAAAACAATATAATGCGCGATAACTTTCGAAGAGATTTTAGGCCGAGCTTCTCTTCCAATTTCCGTCGTGCTCCTTTTGATTTATCCTACAAGTTGGCGGGACGGGACCTACTTGTTTTGTGCCGACTCCGAACGGCATCTGCAAGGCAGATGAGTTTTCCCTGAGAGCTTTTCAGGGCAGAAATACACTCGGATTGCTTGCCAAACACTGCCGAGGGGCGACCTCGCTTAGAAAAATTTTGTTCTAATTGAAAAATCTTGTTTCTAAAATTCTTGGTGTTACTTTGCCCGAGGAGTGAACCCAAGATCCTCGGTGTGGTAGACGGAGCACGCTACCATCACACCACGGCGGCCGCCAAACCCGAATATAGAAATTTATAAATAAAAACATACAAGGAAGGCTAAGCTAGGGTGTAACCGAATATTACATACTCAGCTGCCAAATTACAGCATGCAAAACTTTTAAATTACCTTCTTTTAAAAGTGGGCGGTGCCACTCCGATTGTCCAAAATTTTACTAATTTTCTATTCGGTGTCATAAGGTCAAGCCACCTACCAAGTTTCATCGCTTTATCCATCTTTGGTAATGAAATATCGCACTTTTTCGGTTTTTCGAAATTTTCGAAATCGAAAAAGTGGGTGTGGTTATAGTCCGATTTCGATCATTTTAAATAGCGATCTGAAATGAGTGCCCAGGAACTTATATACCAAATTTCATTAAGATACCTTAAAATTTACACAAGTTATCGTGTTCACGGACAGACAGACGGACGGCCAGACATTGCTAAATGCATTTCTTTTTTCACCCAGACCGTTTTGATATATAGAAGTCTATATCTATCTCGATTAGTTTATACCGTTACGGGGTACCGTTATGCGAACAAAATTAATATACTCTGTAAGCTCTGCTCAGCTGAGTATAAGAAAACAGTCGATAGTATCAACATGATGTTGTTGTGAGTGTTGATGCTGGTTCGCAAATAAACGAAGTATTTTAATATTTCGAAATTATGACTGCCAACAGTAGCGTCGGTCCAGCGAATTAAAACGCAGCGGCTGTGCTGGCTAGGCCATGTTATGCGAATGAAAGATGACTCTCCGGCCAAGAAAGTGTTTCACCCAGACCATTTTGATATATAGAAGTCTATATCTATCTCGATTAGTTTATACCGTACCGGGGTACCGTTATGCGAACAAAATTAATATACTCTGTAAGCTCTGCTCAGCTGAGTATAAGAAAACAGTCGATAGTATCAACATGATGTTGTTGTGAGTGTTGATGCTGGTTCCCAAATAATCGAAGTATTATACTATTTCGAAATTATGACTGCCAACAGTAGCGTCAGTCCATCGAATTAAAACGCAGCGGCTGTGCTGGATAGGCCATGTTATGCGAATGAAGATGACGCTCCGGCCAAGAAAGTGTTTCTATCGGAACCCGCCTATGGAAGCAGAGGTAGGGGGCGGCCCCCACTCCGTTGGAAGGACCAGGTGGAAAACGATTTAATTTCTCTTGGTGTGACCAAATGGCGCCGGTTGGCAGAGAGAAGCAGCGACTGGCGCGCCCTGTTGGACGGCCATAACCGTTTAAACGGTTAAGCGCCAATTAAGTAAGTAAGTAACAATAGCGTGGTTGCCAAGGCGCATATGCGCTGACTCTTTGCTCGATGAAAGCAGGTACTTCGTTTTGTCCTCATTCACCATCAAACCCATCTTTACCGCTTCTCCTCCCAGTTTGGAGTAAGCAGAGCTAACGGCGCGGGTGCTTAGGCCGATGATATCAATGTCATCAGCGTATGCCAGTAATTGCACGCTTTTATAGAATATTGTTCCAGAACGGTTAAGTTCTGCAGCTAGTATAATTTTCTCCAGCATCAGATTAAAAAAATCGCACGATGGGGGGTCACCCTGTCTTGTTGCTCAACTTCATTTTGCACAGCCGTATAAATTTTGCGGGTAAATAAAATTCAGACATAGCGGCATATTGGCAGCTACTTTTCGTGCTGTCGAAGTCGGCTTTAAAATCGGCGAAGAGATGATGTGTGTCGATTCTTTTTTCGCGGGTTTTTACAAGATTTGGCGTATTGTGAAAATCTGGTCGATGGTAGATTTACCAGGTCTGAAGCCGTACTGATAAGGTCCAATCAGCGGATTCACGGTGGACTTCAATCTTTCACACAATATACTTGACAGGACCTTATATGCGATATTAAGAAGGCTGATTCCGCGATAGTTGGCGCAGTTTGCGGTATCCCCATTCTTGTCGACTGGGCAAAGAATACTTACATTCCAATCGCCTTGCATGCAGTCGTCCGACCATATTTTGCGAAGAAGCTGTTGCATACACCTTACCAACTGATTGGCACAAATCCCCAACTGAACCCTCCAAGAGGGTGCCGACTCGTAATGGACAATACAGTATTGAGCCTGTGCGATGTCAGGACGGTGTTCAGCTAAGATCAGGGAATCAGGGCTGTGTTCCTGACTCATAAATGGCCTGGTTATACGGAAATTATCCTTGATCATGGTTTCTGGGGTATCTTTCTCTTTTTCTATTACTTTTTCTCTCTTTTCTTTCTTTCCTATTTCCTTTCCCTCTCGGGGGCTGGAACAAGGCGTTATGCGTTTCCGTGCCGAGGATCAGCCAGGCTGGGGGCCCCTAAATAGCCCAGTCGCGAACGGAGCCCTCCAGGTCGCACCAGGTTGTATGAAGACCTTACCCGGGTATTGCGGATATCTGCCCGGGTGGTTGTTCCTTTCTCCGCCACTCGTAGGAACATGTATCCAAACCAAAAACGTACCAAAACAAACAGAGACCGGCGCTATTCAAAAGCCGGAAGGGCGTCTGCCCACCACAACGGTGACCAGTGCGATGCAGGGTCATTCAAACCGCCAGATGATGGCAAAAAAAGGGGATGATTCAGGGGCAGTGGCGATGCCGGGTAAGAACCCTCTCCCCAACAAAACTTGCGGCAGTGAGGCAGGGCTAAGGGGTGTTCTCCGGGATACTCCTGACTCGAGCAGCTATGCAGCAGGTGTGAAAAATGCAGCCTCGGTTGAAGCTGGTACGCAGGCCCCGCGTGGTCCAACCCCGACACCCACGGCCTTCACGAAGCCAATGAGCGGCGACACCCCAGTGAAGTTGGATACAAACACAGGAGAGCGGCCGCAAGGATTTTAACTAGATCCGTACGAATTCCAGATCTCGTGAGTAGAGCGGAAAGCGACAACGTGGGAGAAATCCTGGCAGAAAACAAATGGGCGAAAGAGGTCATACCGGACTTTCGTATGGCAGAAGAAAGGGAGTCACAATCGGCAACCAAAAGATAAAGGTCGGCGGAATCAAAGAGGCCGAAGGTGCATGGGCGCTCTTTTGCAGAAGTTACCAAGGACAAAATCCTTCTAGGGGTCCTTGACGACAATCAGGAACACGGCGCAGTCAAGAAGGAGAACTGGAAATGGGTCAAGAGTGAACTGTCCAACATTACCCTGGACGTGCTTATGCGCAATCCTGGAAGCTACTGGTATGCAGGGACGCTGGGTGGTTCCAGGGCAGCATCGAGGTTGTGCCATGCGGAGACGAGAGGTCCGCATCTATCTACAAAAAGGCGATAGAATCTGTGGGTGAAGTCTACCCTGGAGCGAAGCTCAGGGCGGTTTCCTTCAAGAATATACCGTCACGTTCACGAGAAAGGGTGTGGCTACCGGCAAAACCTGCTGAACCGGAGAGGATACTGGATATGATAAGGATCCTCAACCCGACGCTGCCAACCGCCAACTGGAGGGCTGTCAACGTGGAGAAAGGTACAGAGCCACACGTCAGGCTGTCCTTCTATTGCATGAGGAATCGCTAACGGCAGTGCAGAAAACTGGAGGTGAGATTAACTATGGGCTAGACATCGTCACCATAAAGGTTTATAGTAACGACGTCAATGTCGCAAAAAACTTGGCAGCCGAGGTGGAGGCAGAAGAAGAGGAGAGCGACGGGGACGTAGATATGAAGGCAGATGGGGTGAGCCGGATACGTTGGACGACTACACCTCGTCTACCTCATCCATGGGAATAGGTGGGTTACACCTACAATACACGGAGGAGGAGGTGATGATGGAAAAGCGGCTAACTCCACGTTCAAGGAGGGAGCGAAAGTCTGCGATGTTGGTGCGGGTCCTCCAGATAAACCTGCATCACCGTAAAGCAGCCTCCGCTGCACTGCTGCTCCCACTGGCATCTAAAGGGGCAGCTGATATTGCCCTCGTCCAGGAGCCGTGGGTGGTAGGAAAAAACATTTGCGGACTCAGATCCACCGGCTGCACATTGGTAAGTTGTGGCACCTCGGTAAAGCCTAGATCGTGTATAGTTTTTAGTACCAGATTTAATGTTTTGTTTCTTCTTCAATTTAGCGATGAAGACACATCAACGATCAGCCTGAGCTTAAGTATGGGTCAAATCAGGCTATCATCAATTTATCTAGGCCATGACAAGACGGTGCCGACATCGACCGTCAAGAAGCTGGTGGAAGCTACATCAGGTGTATTGATACTGGGAGCGCACCACTCCACCTGGGGAATTAATGACGAAAACGAAATGGGTTAGTTACGTTTTGATTTCATCCTAAACTCTAGACTAATCATAAGCAATAGGGGAACTGAACTAACCTTTATTACAAAAACAAGAAAGGAAGTTCTCGATGTCATCCTAGTCTCAGAAGATGCGGAAGAGTTGGTCAGAAACTGGAGCGTCCTTAAGGACCACTCATTCTCTGACCATCGTTACATCCAATTAGACTTAGACTTGGTGAAGAAGCAGAGCGCTGCCACCAGAAATATTAAAAATACAAACTGGCAAGAATACAATAGGGAACTAGTTAAGATATTGCCACTTGAACGCCAGACAGCATTCCAAAACTGGAAAGACTGGTAAATAACTTCACGGTGGCATGCCGTAAGGCACTAGATAAACTCTGTCCCAATAGAATTCAAAGGGGCAAAAAGAAGCCACCATGGTGGAATTCACAAATTGAAAACCTTCGCAGGTTAAGTAGGACGGCTTTCAATGCAGCCAAAGCCTTTGGCGATGAGCAGCATTGGTAGATGTACAAACAGCACCTTAGAAATTTTAAGTTTGAGCTAAGGAAAGCCAAAAGATCCTCCTGGCGAGATTTCTGTAGCAACATGGAAACAGTGCCTGAAGGGGGGGGAGACTCAGGTAAGTACTTTCCAGATCGGCTAATACGGCCCCACGATGCTTGCAAAGGCCTGTTGGTTCGTGGACCGAAACTGGGGAGGAAACCCAGGACCTACTGCTGAATACACATTTTCCAGGTGCAACTAGGAACAAACCAGGGGATTCACAAAGCTCGACACAAGTAACGGTGCAACCTATACTGCACAACCTAATTACAAGAGATAAGATATCTTGGGTCATTCAATCGTTTGAACCATTCAAAACTCCAGGGCCGGACGGAGTTACAGCTATACAACTGCAGCAATCACTGGAATGCAGTACTAACTGGCTATACGCTATAATAGGTGTCGTGCCACTTAACCAAATCCCACGTACATGGAAAAGAACTAGGGTGGTATTTATTCCCAAGGCAGGCAAAGCGTGCCACGCGAAACCAAAAGACTTCAGACCCATCAATCTGTCTTCGTTTCAACTAAAGGTGTTCGAGAGGCTGATGGAAACATATATCAGGGAGGCAGTGAATGACCAACTCTCTGAAGTACAACAAGCCTATATGAAGAGAAAATCAACGGAAACGGCATTATACGAAATTACATCGTGCATAGAGAGATCGTTCTCATTCAAGGAATACTGCCTGGCAGCCTTCCTAGACATAGAAGGAGCGTTCAACAACATTAAACCCGACTCCATAATTAAGGTACTGACTGATCTGGGCATCGAATCTCAGCTGGTGGAGCTTGTGCACCAATTGCTGCTATGCAGGATAGTACGATAGTACAGGCAGACCTTGCAGGGGTATTGGTGAGCAGTTTCGTCAGTAGGGGAACTCCCCAAGGTAGAGTCCTATCCCCTCTGCTGAGGGTATTGGCGGTGAATCAACTGCTGAGGGACATAGAGGAGGAGATGGGCTGTAAAGTTATATCATTTACTGACGACCTTCCCTTGGTGATAAGTGGGAAGTTTCCACAAATTCTCTGCGATATGATGCAGTTGGAATTAAGAAGGGTCAAAGCATGGGCCGCTGATAATGGTCTGGGCGTGAACCCAAATAAAACGGAACTGGTCCTCTTTACGAGGAAGTACAAGATACCACCTTTCTCAAACCCGGCGCTGGCAAACACAGTGCTCAAGTTAAGTGGGTCCGCCAACTATTTAGGGCTCAAACTTGATAAGAAATTGAACTGGACACAAAACACCAGGGAACGTATCCGTAAAGTCACGGTTGCCCTCTACGATATGATAGTGCATTGGATATACAGGGCTATAGTTAGGCCAATAACGCTATACGGGGTGGCGGTATGGTGGCCCGCCATGAATAAATCATCGACGTTTCTTGATTTTCAAAAGGTGCAAAGATCTGCCTACTATGCATAAGCGGAGCCATTCGCACAACGCCAACAGACGCTATGAATGTAATACTGAACCGACTACCCATAGATATAGTAGGCATAAAATATGTAGCACGTGCAGTTATTAGGCTGAGGAAGCTGACCACGTGGTCTCACTGCAACCATACTGAAATTCTTGACAGATTCTGCATATCAGAATGGACAGATTTCTGCAAACCACATACCAACTTTAACAAGGGATACGAGACATTAATCCCTGAGAGGGAACAGTGGGTGGATGACCCAGATTGGCCCACTGACAGCATTCAGATCTACAAAGATGGATCTAAACTGGATAACAGGGTCGGAGGTAGACACCCCCTCCGACTCCGGAACGATTGGACATACAAAGATCGTTTCGCCTTCCGGATCACTGTAGCGTATTTATGGCCGAGATTGCGGCCATACAAAACGCTGTGGACTGCCTTAGGCAGAGCGCAGTCTCTCAGAAGCACATTTATATTTTCTCAGACAGTCAAGCAGCACTGAAAGCCCTTGACTCTGTCACACAGGGGCGTAGCTACCGCCGTATCAGCTGTATCAATTATACGGGGCCCCCAAACCACGAGGGCCCCGAACGTGCGTGCAGAAATTAATAAAAACTTCCCAATTTTATTTTACTTCTGAAATGACAAGATTGATTATTAGTTTAATTGTGCATTACATTGTAATACAATACAAACAATTATTTCTCCTTAAAATAGTGTTAGTAGAGATTTGTGAAAAAACAATGAGTGAAAGGAAAAGAGATTATCCCAGCGGAGCTACGAAAAGAAAAAATAAACAGAAAAGTGAGGTCATAAAAAAAGTGCCCAAAATTTCTTCATTTTTTCAGACACCTTCTGTAAGTGATGGCAAAGGTAAGTCATCATCAAATATAAATGATTTAATAAATCCGTGAAAATTATGTACAATATGGAATTTTTTTGTCGCAGACGAAGAAGCCTAATTATCGCTAAAGGCTACAATGAACTTATAAAGTGTTATATTTCTTTACAGTCAATTTATTTTTTACTTTTTAGTTAATTTTATTAACCAATAATAAAAACTTATTTTTAAAAAAGTTTTTTTTTTTCTTAAATTTTTTTTTTAATATCATTAAAGATAACGAAGATATTAACGTTTTAAATCACTGTTAGAAAGAGACTGCTATTATTAGAGTGATAACGTCACTATCATATAAATCCATATAAATCTTGTACACTTTTCAAGTCTTTTGTATGAGGATACGTGATCGCGACGTCACAATCCGTTTTTCCAGAAAGGGATAGAAAACCCATAAAAGTAAACTTTGTAAGGCTATAACTAACTTTGTTATTTTACACCCGATTTTAATAAAAGTAAATGATTTTGACAAATTATGAAAGATATTTTCACATTTAAGTCAGTAATTTATTAAATTCAAGGTAAGGAAACACGCCTATTATGTATGATGAATAAATATTTCTTGTAATTTTATGATTTTTTTTTTTGGAAATTTGTACCCTTCCTGAGGGCCCCCAAATAAGTTTTTATACGGGCCCCGCCACGGCACGCTACGCCACTGCTGTCACAACTAATTCTGAAACTGTATGTCGGATGAGATTGCAAGAAAGGGTACCTCCCTTCCACTTTCGCCATCCTGGAAGAGGTTATGCATACCGTTCTCCACCTGCCAGCTCAAGATAAAGGAGGCTCTACTGATGGAAGCCGGAGTCAGGTGGAAGCATCATGACAGATGACACACGGCAAAACTCACATGGCCGGAATGGAATGAGAAGAGATCGCGAGAGCTTCTCACCCTTCGTAAGAGGGATCTTTCCTTAGTTGTAGGTTTTCTCACTGGTCACGTTTGTAATGGACCGCATGCGGAAAGGATTGGCGCTCCATTTAATGACTATTGTGTTTGTTGTGATGTTTTCTTGTTTTTCCTGGAGACGGGGCTAGATCAGACAGTTTTCTGGAATGTCCAGGTTTGGAGCAATTCTGCAAAAACTGTCTGATCAGAATTCCATTATGTGTTTTTTAAGTTGAACCCCTTTTGCCTCACTATGTAGAATCTACATTCTAGATGATGTTCAGGTGTCATAAGAAGACATCCCGTGAGAGTTCTGAATGCAGTATTTTAGCAAACCTGCAGTGTTTTTTAGGCCAGACGACCAAACCGGAGACGCGTAGACATGAGCGAAAAGCTATTTGCTTTGTAATTTTTTAGCAGCGTTTCTTTATCTTTCTCTGCTGCTGGCAAAAGACTTGAGTATTTGGTTGCGGCTTTGTACGTTGGATACAATTGCGGTGGCATGCCCTTCAAGGTGAGAGTGTTATGGAATGTTACCACTAAGATCTTTGAGTGACTGAGAGTCCGTAGCGAACACCATCGACGTGAACGTCCAATATTTGCGTAATATGTGCCTTCCACGTGGTAAACAGAGTGCCCGTGGACTTGGTTGGTGATAGTGCCAGATCGCTGAGGTGAGGTGAAGAAACTAGAAAGATCGAGGAGATAGCTGTTTGTTATAAACATAAGCTATGCTCATAGGTGGTTAGGCGAATATACGCAGTAAAATGAGGGTGTTCGAGGGAGCAGGAGACCTTGGGATCGTCCGATGAAATAAATGAAAAGATCGTAAATTGAGAATTAGCATTCACGTTATAAAAATATTTTATTTAATTAATTAAATATACAAATTATTTGATTAATTACAATATGATATTGTAATGTGTTTGTGTGTATATGTATATGTATATGTATATATGTGTATATTAATAAGTATATAATTTTATTTCAACTTACCGAAATCGTGGTGGCTTGGATGATCGCAAAAGAAGTGAAAGAGCCTTCTTTTGCATAAAATCCTTTAACCCGCGAAACGGTAAGATCGAACGATTATTGTAGTTAACTGTTTGACAAAAGTAGTCAAACAGTTGCTGTTGACATAAGGTTAACAGAATGCGTACTAAGGCTGCCGAAAACATTTATGTTCCTAGGGCTGCCGCAAATATTTATGTTTTGGCCCGTAAGCATAAACGTGCCGGCCCCCTTGCGATAAGCAATTTCCTAGCAGGACAACAGCTAGCCACCAAGATCCAAGTTTAAGAGTTTTCCAATGGTACATTGTTGGAAAGAAATTCAAAAAAGAAAGAAAATGTATGGACGTGTATTCAAAATTTCAGATGCACTTATTTATTACGAAATTCAATCGGTTAGCGTATAAAATGTATAAAATTTGATGTAGTATAAGTTCAGCACTTGATATGTGTATGTATATAAATTCAAAAGTTGAATGTTTGAAAAATGAAAGAAAAAACAAGTAAGGACGGGAATGTATTCGGCTGTGCCGACGACTTCATACCTTTCATGAATGGGGCTGAGCAATAATCTTAGGCCCATTCGTAATCTCCAAATAATGCGCTGTATAAGATAAGAAATATATAGTGAACAGATGTACATACCTAAACGATTTTAAGATAAATATAAAAAAAATGGCAAAAAACCCCCTTATCTGAACGATCCGTTGTATGGGATATATATTATATATAGCTCCGATCGAAATGATTTTTACAGGAAATCTTTGATATATTAGAGTATATATCACCACGTTTCACGTTTTTATATTGGAAACTAAGGGAGAAATGGCCAAAAATTGTTCTATCTGAACGATCGGTTGTATGGGATAGGTATATACTATATACATATAGCTCCGATCAAAGTGATTTTTTCAGGAAATCATCGATGATATATTAGAATAAATATCACCAAGTTTAACGTTTTTATATTGGAAATTAAGGGAGAAATGGCTAAAAATCTTTCTATCTGAACGATCGGTTGTATGAGATATATATTATATATAGCTCCGATCGAAATGATTTTTTCATGAAATCTTCTATGATATATTAGAATAAATATCACCAAATTTAACGTTTTTATACTGGAAATTAAGGGAGACATTGCCAAAAATCTTTCTATCTGAACGATCGGTTGTATGGGATATATACTATATATAGCTCCGATCAAAGTGATATTATCAGAAAATCTTCTATGATATATTAAAATATATATCACCGAGTTTCACGTTTATACTTTCTAAGTTAAGGGAGAAATGGCCAAAAATTTTCCTATCTGAATTATCGGTTGTATGGGATATAACTATATATAGCTCCGATCAAAGTGATTTTTTCAGGATATCTTTTATGGTATAGTAGAATATATATCACCAAGTTTCACGTTTATACCTTCTAAATTGCGGCAGGAATGACCAAAATCGTCTTATCTGAACGATCGGTTGTATGGGAGATATACTTTATAGTGGTCCGATCGTACCGGATCCGACAAATGTCTAATATAATACAAAAATTCATCCTTGTGCCAAATTTCATTGAGACATCTCAAAATTTGAGGAACGAGTTTGCGTTCAAACAGACAGACGGACAGACGGACGGACGGACAGACGGCCATGACTATATCGACTCAGTTCGTCACCCTGATCAATTCGGTATACTTAATGGTAAATCTATCTTCTATATTTCTCAACGTTACAAACATCGGACCAAAGTTAATATACCATTTCATGTTCATAAAAGGTATAAATATCGACGTATATGTTTTTAGCAGGCCCCATATAGCACGAACCCAAAGACGGTCTTGGGCTAGTAGCGGACCAAGGGTGCCTGCTGGGATTGTGCCCCTGTATATTTTAGGGAACACGTCTGCTCCTAGTACTAGGCGTACCGGGCAGGACTATGAAACCGCGCGTCGACAAGCTGTAGGTTTGGAGTACACTCTGGCGATTGCACTATCAACCTCGTTAGCCGGTGAGCGCTTGAAAAAGTTCCGCAGAACTATAGCATGCGTTGTTACCGTACTCGCATGCCCGTAGTTGCCTGGTAATTTGATAAAGCAACCTTTTTGCTTATTTGTCGCCGTCGTAGATAGGTTTAAATCTTTTACAAGGCCGCCCACGAAAATTGAGGTACTGGCGCTCGGATCAATTAGCGCACGAACTAAATGTAATCGCCCTCCGGATTCGACCTTGACGACTGCGGTCGGTGTAATCGCGGTGGTATACTGTACGCTCATTAACGCAGCAGGTTCCTGAACACCAGAACGAAAATTATTGCGAACCAGAGGCTGAAAAGCCTAGGGTTCCACTCTCCTCCGTGGTTTGTTTTGCTTTTGGCGATGTGTTTGGGCATTTTGTTGTCGACGGTACGGCTTAATCGCTCGTGGCACATTTTGTTGCCTTCTTTCATGATGCAAGAACGGTCTAAATCGTCGGTCGGTCATATCGCTGCTTCGTGCGGTTGGGAGTGCATCTGACTCCCTTTTCTCGTTGGTGTCTGCGGGAAGCACTAGTTCCCGCTTGCGAGACAGGTATTTCACCTTCCTCCAACTCGACAGGCGCATTATTTTCAGCTTCGACCACTGATGCTTCTAACGAAATGATGTCGTCATCATCGTCCTTTTCGTGGGGTGAGTACCTTCGTGGTTTGTGCGTTGTTCTTCGCGCGTCGACAGAGGTGTCAATATGGAGAAGAGTGTGGTGGTCGTCGTCGCATCGACGACATCTCCCTCATTTGAGCAACTCTCTGTTCGATGAGTGCCTGCCACGCAATTTGTGCAATAGCGGTGTACGAGCATCCTAAAGATTGGACAAAGCCGAATCGGATGATATCGGCCGCAGAATTTGCACTTGAGGCTTTATTGTCCTCCGAACTCAATGCGTTTGCGCTTAGCAGAATGGCGGGTTATATTGTGCTGTAATGACATTTTCCCCGTTGAGGTAACAATGGTATAATGGAAAATGACATGTATATATGCTGGCGAGCAATAATTCTACCGATTACCTCAATTAGAAACTGATGTGGCTTGAGCGGCTTTAATAATAGCGGCTGCGACTTGTGGCAAAAGTGTTTATTCTGGGTGGCAAGTATGTATTTTTACCCAGAAATCAAAATTTTCGAGCTTATTAGACTAGAGCATATACATACATATGTTTCTTTATTGAATATGCGATCCAAAAGTAAAAGATTTCGTATGACCATTCTGCAAATAAGTAAATTAAATCTTCAGCATTAACACTTGACATATTTTGGAGCATTTTTTGTTAATCTGAAGCATTTAGTATCCTCCCCTCTTTAATTTTCATTAAATTTGCCTTTATTTCATACATTTCATATCGATTCCGGGATCTTGCATTCAGCCCACACAACTAGTTGCATGTTGTGTCGGTAAGTGGTAGATTTGTATGCAAGAAAAACAGTGTGCTGGAAAATGTACCCAAATGCAATGGCCCAATTTCAGAAATGCGATAATTTCTGAATTTTAATGTTATTTTAATAATAGGCCGCGTGTTATGTTTATTTAGCTGTGCAAATAAATTGGCAAAATCAGAATGAGCATTAGAGTGGGTCGGTGCCTTTGAAAAAAAAATGTTTGAAGGAACCTGAAAATATTTTTCACAGATGGGTTTTTATTTTGGATGTGCGCTAAACAAAGTGTATAATGTGTATATTGGAGTGTGTTGCCAAAAAAATTAAATTTTTTTCTTTTTGAACTTTTCGGTATTTTTGTGAAGTTCGATTAAATTTCAATGAATGCAAAAATTACATAAATCAAAAGATATGCAAACGCGAAAAGTTTATATGGAAAAAAAATGAATTTTATGGGCAACTCCAATGCCATTGGTAATTTCGATTACAGCATTATAATAAAAAAAATGTTTGTATTTTACGGGTAAAATGAACGAATTGCGATGAGACAAAAACATTTTTTGAACAACGAAAATAGGAATGAATGTCGATGGTGGTAGTTTTAAGTAAAAAGAAAAAAAAATTTTTTTTTTTGTTAAAATTTGCCTACTGCTAATTGGCTAATAGGGTTTTTCCTAGATCTAGTTTCCCTTGAAGTAGGCTCATGTTCAATGATATCTGTTGGTAGTAGTACCAACTTCACTAACGGTCGTGTAACCTGACCATATTCTGTAATAAGATCTATGACGCGAACTCGGTTATCGGAACCGGGATATAATTGATCACTCTGCCCATTATCCATTCGTTAGGTGGCAAATTATCCTCTTCGATGACGACAAGATCTCCAACCTTTATGTTAGTTTGAGGTTGCTTCCACTTATTTCGTTTGTGTAGTTCAGCTAAATACTCGGATTTCCATCTTCGGCAAAATTTATGGTGTATAGTTTTCAATTTCTTCCATCGATTAACAATTGAAGCAGGATACTCGTTCGTATCTCATTCTGATGGGCCTAATAGATGTCCTCCTACTAAGAAATGACCATGGTAAGAGGTTCTAAGTCAGAAGGTTGGTTAGAAGCAGGGCTCAAAGGTCGCGAATTGAGACACGACCCTATTCGACATAGAAGCGCGTTAAACTCCTCAAATGTATATTTCCCCACTAATGCAATCTTTTTGAAGTGTGCCTTAAAGCTTCTAACGCCCGCTTCCCAGAGGCCGCCCATATGCGGCGCAGATGGCGGTATGAAATGCCATTCAAGTAATTGATGTCCATACTTTGATAAAGTTTTATCACGCGCATCCGCAATAAATACCTCAAGTTCTTTTTTAAGAGCCCTTGAGGCTCCGACAAAATTCGTTGCGTTTTCGGAATAGATATTTTTTGGACATCCTCGTCTAGCAATGAACCTGTCACAAGCTGCTAAAAAGGATGCGGTACTTAAGTCACTTGTGGCTTCTAAATGTATAGCTTTGATAGCGAAGAAAACAAATAGACAAACGTAACCTTTTGAAATGCGGCAATCATGGCCACGATAACTTTTAATATCAATGGTCCTGTAAAGTCAACCCCTGTATTGGTAAACGCTCGCGAAAAGGTAGTTCGCTCCTTGGGCAATGCACCCATAAGTTTCTTTTGCGATCGTTTCCGATAGATCGTACAGATATTCCAATTATGAATGACAGACCTAATCATTGTTTTCACTCTAGGGATCCAATATTGCGTTCTGATAAGTCGCAACATTAATTGGTTTTCACCATGAAGTGATATGTCATGGATAAATTGAACTATCAGACGTGATAGCCTACAATTATACGGGATAATAATCGGACAACGTTCGTTGAAAGGTAAATCTTCAGATGCCTCATTACGCCCCTTTATCCGCAAAATATTATCTTCGTGAATAAATGGATTGAGAGAAAGTATTTCACTCTTTGAATCTATTAATTCTCCTGCTTTAAGTTTGTTGATTTCCGAACTAAAGTGTTGCCTCTGTGCAATGATTATCAATCGAGTAATCGTTAATTTAATTTCGCCTGCTGCAACTGAGCAAGGCGTTGGTTTAAATGAGGCTTTTGTTTTTGGATTTGTTCTCTGAGAAAACCTAAAAATATATGAAATCACTCTCAAAGCTCTGGGTAGGCTAGAAAATCTTTCAAGAATATCACTAACATTGCCTGTGGTTGTAGTATGTACTTTGAACCTTTTTTCCTCGCTATTAGTAGTATAGTTTGTATTTTGTGGCGGCCATTTTTCTTTACCTTCTTGAAGCCAAGAAGGACCCTGCCACCACAAGGAATTGTTAAGCAACTCGTGTGCTAATACACCCCTACTAGCTAAGTCTGCTGGGTTAGTTGCGGAATCTACATGAGACCAACTTGAATTTCCTACTTTATCTAGGATTTTTGTAATGCGATGGGCCACAAAGGTAGACCATGAGCATGGAGGTTTGCGTATCCATGCGAGAACTATCGTAGAATCGGTCCAAAGATGCAATTTCAAGTTACCGAAATCAAGATTATTGATAACCGATTCAATAATTTCTGCGAGTAGAACGGCCCCACAAAGCTCCAAGCGTGGCAGAGAAATAGTTTTAACTGGAGCAACTCTGGTTTTCGCTAAAAGTAAGTTGACGTGTATCCCGTCTTCCCTTTCCACGCGTAGATATACAGCAGCAGCATATGCTTTCTCCGATGCATCGCAAAATCCATGAATCTCGACTTTGTCCTTTGGTGAAAATAGTACCCATCGCGGAATCCTCATTTGCTCGATTGCAATGTGATTTTGCGCGAAAATGTTCCATTGATCCTGCGTAGGTGGCGAAACTGGTTCATCCCAATTAGTACCCTCTAACCAGATGTTTTGCATCAAAATTTTAGCAACTATAATAATTGGTGCCAGCCACCCTAATGGATCGAAAAGCTTGGCAATAGCCGAAAGTATTTCTCTCTTACTTAGAATTTGGTTAGTTTCAATAGATTTGACTTTAAAATAGAAATGATCCGCATGAGCATTCCATCTAATACCAAGTGCTTTGGCACTGCTCGTATCTTCGAATTCGAGAAAATGTTCATGCAAAAGATGCGCTTTTGGAATCCCGCCTAAAATCTCAGCAAAATTCGAAGCCCATTTTCGTAATGGAAAACCAGCTGATTTCAAACCCGTATTGACTGGATCTCGCGCTTTAATTGTCGATTCTATAGAATAACCCTCAGCAAGACGTCATCGACGTACATATAATTTCTCAAAATATTCGATGCGATTGGGTATACGGGTTCCGAGTCATCAGCTAGCTGTAATAAAGTTCTAATTGCTAAGTTAGGAGCACAATTAACTCCGAAAGTCACAGTCTTCAATTCATAATGACTGATAGGTTCATTCGGACTAGAACGAAAAATTATTATCTGATATTTGGTATGGTCACTATTGACCAGAATTTGGCGATACATCTTCTCAATATCGCTGTTGAAGACATATTTAAAGTCGCCAACGTAATAACAACATAGTTAAATCAGACTGAAGCATCGGCCCTGGAAGGAGAACGTCGTTAAGGCTTTTGTCATTTTCTGTTGCAGACGAGGCATTAAAAACCACCCTAACCTTTGTTGTTGTACTTTCCTCTTTGATTACCGCATGATGGGGAAATTAATAATTGTCAGTATCATTAGCTGACTGTATTCCAGGTAATTTGGACATGTGGCCCATGGATTCTTTTTCCATGACGACCCTATTATATTCCTGTTGTGACTCGGGCCTTTTCGCTAGTCGTGATTTGTTTTAATAAAATTGTGAACAGGCTTTTCCTAAAGAAGGGCCTAAATTAATGTTCTTTGGGAAATCTGATCGGAAAGGAAGTGAAACGATATATGTTCCCTGATCATTCCGCACAGTTGTACGTTTGAAAAGCTCTTCGCATTGTTGCTCATCTAGCGTACGAATTTTTACTTTTGGTATATCTTCCAGTTCCCAAAGGCTTCCTAATTGTTTCACTAATGAAACTTCATTGAAATAGGATGCCCGATGGTTAGATGGTTTTACTGCGTCCGCCTGACCAGTCAAAATCCACCCGAACACAGTTTCTTGGGCTAAAAGTGTATTAAGCACGTTTTTCCTAATACCCTCTAATATCATTTGTGGGTAAATGTCTCCACCCAAAACAATATCAACTTGCTCGTTGATGAATAACCGCTTATTCGCCAAGATAAGATCTGGAAAAGCTTGTTGTGTCAACGCCGAAATTTGGCATGTTGGCAAGTTCCCAGTTAGTTGTGGCAAAACAAGAACCATAGCCTCGATAGCAATCATGCACGCTTCCTTTACCTGCGCAGAAACCGTACTATTGATGCCCGAAACTTGAGCATGCATTTTACGCGTTGGTAGGTTTATTCTGCGTCTGAGCCTCTCTGTAATGAAGGAACACTCTGATCCTGAACCTATAAGTGCTCTGGCAGAAAAGTTTGTACCATTGTGATGTATGTTAACACGCGCCGTACCTAATAAAATTCCCTTTGGTTGTATTAGCATGATGGGATTGTACATTGCTAGCAGATGGTTTGTTACTGCTAGTAGAGTAGCGCGTTTGTTGGGCTTATGTAGAAGTGGACTGTATATTATCCGAAGGTTTCTGTGATTTGTTAGACGGTTTCGACCGTTGATTCTGTAAATGCAATAAAGAATGATGTCGAGAGTGGCAAGTGCCGCAATTGTACGGGCTAGTACATCTCGACACCGAATGTCCCGAAGAGAGGCAATTGAGGCAGCAGCCATTGGATTTAATGAAACTAATCCTTTTGCTAACCTTAACCTTTTGAAATTGGGACACCTATGAAATTTGTGCTCTTTTGATTTGCACATCTTGCACGCATTACTGGCGACACTAGATTGATGTGCGCCAAGCTTCTTTTGTGAAGGTTCGGGGGAGGATTTATGTGTAGTATTCGATTTCTGAACCTTTGGTTTGGCCCCTCGGAGACCTGAAACGCTTTCCAAAGTCTGAAATCTATTAGTGAGGAACTTGTCCATGTCCTCCCACTTAGATATGTACGTCTTATTTTCGACCGACTGCTCCCAAAGCGATAGTGTTAGTTCAGGTAATTTAGTTGACCATAAGTAGGTAATAATTGCATCACAGTTAGTAATGTCAATTTTGTGACATTTAAGGGCGGATATACAATTGTTGATATCCCTCTGCAATTTTTTAATAGAAGTTCCGCACTCTGATTCTATTGAATCTAAATTGAAATAAATTTTCAATTGGCAATTAACAAGAATTCTCTTATTCTCATACCTATCGCTAAGGTTTTTCCAAGCAATGTCAAAACCTTCATTGGCCAACGGACTTTTTTCAACAATTTCCCTTGCTTCACCTTGTGTATTTTGCGTAAGGTAATATAAATTTTTTGTTGTTATATCAGCCTACTGATTTGTAATATCGCAAGTTAATATCGAGCTCAAGGCCTAACAATAATTATTTTATCATTATTATTGTTATAATATATTTTTTCTTAATTGAAAAAATTTAAAATTAGAATAGAAGAAAGAAAAAATTTAGACAACTGCCAAAGCTCGTTGTATAGATCCATTTCGGGAACTGCTAAATTCCTTCATCGGCAACGTTTAGGCGCCGCTGCTATAACCATTCAGCCATCACAAAGGTTTTTTGTTTGTCTTCATTATTCCTACTTCAATTCTGGTTCTTGCCAATTGATATTCACAGCACTGCGACATCTGTTACAGAATATATGTGAAAATTGGACTTTGTTTATGACGATGATGCCATAGTGTCACATTTTATTGACAGTTTTTCCCCGTGCTCTGGGATGTATTAACAATTTTTTGTTGTTATATCGGCCTACTGATTTGTAATATCGCGAGTTAATATCTAGCTCAAGGCCTAACAATAATTATTTTGTCATTATTATTGTTATAATATATTTTTTCTTAATTGAAAAAATTTAAAATTAGAATAGAAGAAAGAAAAAATTTAGACAACTGCCAAAGCTCGTTGTATAGATCCATTTCGGGAACTGCTAAATTCCTTCATCGGCAACGTTTAGGCGCCGCTGCTATAACCATTCAGCCATCACAGCGGTTTTTTGTTTGTCTTCATTATTCCTACTTCAATTCTGGTTCTTACCAATTGATATTCACAGCACTGCGACATCTGTTACAGAATAGTTGTGAAAATTGGACTTTGTTTATGGCGATGATGCCATAGTGTCACATTTTATTGACACTTTTTCCCCGTGCTCTGGGATGTATTAACAATTTTTTGTTGTTATATCGGCCTACTGATTTGTAATATCGCGAGTTAATATCGAGCTCAAGGCCAAACAATAATTATTTTATCATTATTATTGTTATAATATATTTTTTCTTAATTGAAAAAATTTTAAATTAGAATAGAAGAAAGAAAAAATTTAGACAACTGCCAAAGCTCGTTGTATAGATCCATTTCGGGAACTGCTAAATTCCTTCATCGGCAGCGTTTTTATACCTTTCATGAAAATGAAATGGTATATTAATTTCGTCACGAAACCGAAAATTGTAAGTCCTTAAAGGAAAATAGATAGACCCACCATTAAGTATACCGAAATAATCAGGTTGAAGAGCTGAGTTGTTTTAGCCATGTCCGTCTGTCCGTCTGTCCGTCTGGCTGTTTGTATGCAAACTAGTCCCTCAATTTTTGAGATATCTTGATAAAATTTGGTGAGCAGGTGTATTTGGGTGTCCGATTAGACATTTGTCGGAACCGACCGGATCGGACCACTATAGCATATATCCTCCATACAACCGATTTTTCAGAAAAAGAGGATTTTTGTAATATCTTACCCAATTTAACAGATTGAAGCTTCAAACTTCACCATATACTTTCGTATATTGAACATATTGTTGCCTGAAAAAATTTATGAGATCGGTCGTATATATAGTATATATCCCCCACAACCGATTGTTCAGATAAGGAACTTTTCGTAATTACTGCCCTATTTTAAGAGCTAGAGGCTTCAAATTTCAGCGAATGCTTACGTATATAGCATATATTGTTGTCTGAAAAAATCATAAAAATCGGTGGTATATATAGTATATATATGGTGGTATATATAGTATATATATAGTATATATATATATATTTTCGCAAATTTTAGCCCCATTTTAACAGCTAGAAGCTTCAAATTTCACCAAATATTTACTTATATAGCATATATTGTTGTCTGAAAAAATCATAGAGATCGGTTGTATATATAGTATATATCTCATACAACCGATTGTTCTTCAGATAACAAACTTTTCGTAATTTCTACCCCATTTCAACAGCTATAAGCTTCAAATTTCACCGATTGCTTACGTATATAGCATATATTGTTGTCTGAAAAAATCATAGAGATCGGTTGTATATATAGTATATATCTCATACAACCGATTGTTCAGATAAGAAACTTTTCGCAATTTCTACCCCATTTTAACAGCTATAAGCTTCAAATTTCACTGATTGCTTACGTATATAGCATATATTGTTGTCTGAAAAAATCATAGAGATCGGTTCTATATATAGTATATATCTCATACAACCGATTGTTCAGATAAGAAACTTTTCGCAATTTCTACCCCATTTTAACAGCTAGAAGCTTCAAATTTCACAAAATGCTTTCGTATATAGCATATATTGTTGTCTGAAAAATTCATAGAGATCGGTGGTATATATATTATATACTTCATATAAACTGTCATATTGACCCCTTTTTTACGGCTAGAAGCTTCAAGATTCATCAAATTTCATCAAATAGTTACGTTTACGTCATATATTTTTGAAATACGTGATTCGTAGCCATAGTTTTTACATGCAGACCACAAAAACGTGAAGCTTTGCATCCTCACACAGATTACCTACCTATTTTTATACCTTTCATGAAAATGAAATGGTATATTAATTTCGTCACGAAACCGAAAATTGTAAGTCCTTAAAGGAAAATAGATAGACCCACCATTAAGTATACCGAAATAATCAGGTTGAAGAGCTGAGTTGTTTTAGCCATGTCCGTCTGTCCGTCTGTCCGTCTGTCTGTTTGTATGCAAACTAGTCCCTCAATTTTTGAGATATCTTGATAAAATTTGGTGAGCAGGTGTATTTGGGTGTCCGATTAGACATTTGTCGGAACCGACCGGATCGGACCACTATAGCGTATATCCTCCATACAACCGATTTTTCAGAAAAAGAGGATTTTTGTAATATCTTACCAAATTTAACAGATTGAAGCTTCAAACTTCACCATATACTTTCGTATATTGAACATATTGTTGCCTGTAAAAATGTATGAGATCGGTCGTATATATAGTATATATCCCCCACAACCGATTGTTCAGATAAGGAACTTTTCGTAATTACTGCCGTATTTTAAGAGCTAGAGGCTTCAAATTTCAGCGAATGCTTACGTATATAGCATATATTGTTGTCTGAAAAAACCATAAAGATCGGTGGTATATATAGTATATATATGGTGGTATATATAGTATATATATATAGTATATATATATATATTTTCGCAAATTTTAGCCCCATTTTAACAGCTAGAAGCTTCAAATTTCACCAAATATTTACTTATATAGCATATATTGTTGTCTGAAAAAATCATAGAGATCGGTTGTATATATAGTATATATCTCATACAACCGATTGTTCTTCAGATAACAAACTTTTCATAATTTCTACCCCATTTCAACAGCTATAAGCTTCAAATTTCACCGATTGCTTACGTATATAGCATATATTGTTGTCTGAAAAAATCATAGAGATCGGTTGTATATATAGTATATATCTCATACAACCGATTGTTCAGATAAGAAACTTTTCGCAATTTCTACCCCATTTTAACAGCTATAAGCTTCAAATTTCACTGATTGCTTACGTATATAGCATATATTGTTGTCTGAAAAAATCATAGAGATCGGTTCTATATATAGTATATATCTCATACAACCGATTGTTCAGATAAGAAACTTTTCGCAATTTCTACCCCATTTTAACAGCTAGAAGCTTCAAATTTCACAAAATGCTTTCGTATATAGCATATATTGTTGTCTGAAAAATTCATAGAGATCGGTGGTATATATATTATATACTTCATATAAACTGTCATATTGACCCCTTTTTTACGGCTAGAAGCTTCAAGATTCATCAAATTTCATCAAATAGTTACGTTTACGTCATATATTTTTGAAATACGTGATTCGTAGCCATAGTTTTTACATGCAGACCACAAAAACGTGAAGCTTTGCATCCTCACACAGATTACCTACCTATTTTTATACCTTTCATGAAAATGAAATGGTATATTAATTTCGTCACGAAACCGAAAATTGTAAGTCCTTAAAGGAAAATAGATAGACCCACCATTAAGTATACCGAAATAATCAGGTTGAAGAGCTGAGTTGTTTTAGCCATGTCCGTCTGTCCGTCTGTCCGTCTGTCTGTTTGTATGCAAACTAGTCCCTCAATTTTTGAGATATCTTGATAAAATTTGGTGAGCAGGTGTATTTGGGTGTCCGATTAGACATTTGTCGGAACCGACCGGATCGGACCACTATAGCGTATATCCTCCATACAACCGATTTTTCAGAAAAAGAGGATTTTTGTAATATCTTACCAAATTTAACAGATTGAAGCTTCAAACTTCACCATATACTTTCGTATATTGAACATATTGTTGCCTGTAAAAATGTATGAGATCGGTCGTATATATAGTATATATCCCCCACAACCGATTGTTCAGATAAGGAACTTTTCGTAATTACTGCCCTATTTTAAGAGCTAGAGGCTTCAAATTTCAGCGAATGCTTACGTATATAGCATATATTGTTGTCTGAAAAAATCATAAAAATCGGTGGTATATATAGCATATATATGGTGGTATATATAGTATATATATATATATTTTCGCAAATTTTAGCCCCATTTTAACAGCTAGAAGCTTCAAATTTCACCAAATATTTACTTATATAGCATATATTGTTGTCTGAAAAAATCATAGAGATCGGTTGTATATATAGTATATATCTCATACAACCGATTGTTCTTCAGATAACAAACTTTTCGTAATTTCTACCCCATTTCAACAGCTATAAGCTTCAAATTTCACCGATTGCTTACGTATATAGCATATATTGTTGTCTGAAAAAATCATAGAGATCGGTTGTATATATAGTATATATCTCATACAACCGATTGTTCAGATAAGAAACTTTTCGCAATTTCTACCCCATTTTAACAGCTATAAGCTTCAAATTTCACTGATTGCTTACGTATATAGCATATATTGTTGTCTGAAAAAATCATAGAGATCGGTTGTATATATAGTATATATCTCATACAACCGATTGTTCAGATAAGAAACTTTTCGCAATTTCTACCCCATTTTAACAGCTTTAAGCTTCAAATTTCACTGATTGCTTACGTATATAGCATATATTGTTGTCTGAAAAAATCATAGAGATCGGTTCTATATATAGTATATATCTCATACAACCGATTGTTCAGATAAGAAACTTTTCGCAATTTCTACCCCATTTTAACAGCTAGAAGCTTCAAATTTCACCAACTGCTTACGTGTATAGCATATATTGATGTCTGAAAAAATCATTGAGATCGGTACATAGTATATATACATAGTATATATCTCATACAACCGATTGTTCAGATAAGAAACTTTGCGCAATTTCTGCCCCGTTTTAACAGTTAGAAGCTTCAAATTTCACAAAATGCTTTCGTATATAGCATATATTGTTGTCTGAAAAAATCATAGAGATCGGTGGTTTATATATTATATACTTCATATAAACTGTCATATTGACCCCTTTTTTACGGCTAGAAGCTTCAAGATTAATCAAATTTCATCAAATAGTTACGTTTACGTCATATATTTTTGAAATACGTGATTCGTAGCCATAGTTTTTACATGCAGACCACAAAAAACGTGAAGCTTTGCATCCTCACACAGATTACCTACCTATTTTTATACCTTTCATGAAAATGAAATGGTATATTAATTTCGTCACGAAACCGAAAATTGTAAGTCCTTAAAGGAAAATAGATAGACCCACCATTAAGTATACCGAAATAATCAGGTTGAAGAGCTGAGTTGTTTTAGCCATGTCCGTCTGTCCGTCTGTCCGTCTGTCTGTTTGTATGCAAACTAGTCCCTCAATTTTTGAGATATCTTGATAAAATTTGGTGAGCAGGTGTATTTGGGTGTCCGATTAGACATTTGTCGGAACCGACCGGATCGGACCACTATAGCATATATCCTCCATACAACCGATTTTTCAGAAAAAGAGGATTTTTGTAATATCTTACCCAATTTAACAGATTGAAGCTTCAAACTTCACCATATACTTTCGTATATTGAACATATTGTTGCCTGAAAAAATTTATGAGATCGGTCGTATATATAGTATATATCCCCCACAACCGATTGTTCAGATAAGGAACTTTTCGTAATTACTGCCCTATTTTAAGAGCTAGAGGCTTCAAATTTCAGCGAATGCTTACGTATATAGCATATATTGTTGTCTGAAAAAATCATAAAAATCGGTGGTATATATAGCATATATATGGTGGTATATATAGTATATATATATAGTATATATATATATATTTTCGCAAATTTTAGCCCCATTTTAACAGCTAGAAGCTTCAAATTTCACCAAATATTTACTTATATAGCATATATTGTTGTCTGAAAAAATCATAGAGATCGGTTGTATATATAGTATATATCTCATACAACCGATTGTTCTTCAGATAACAAACTTTTCGTAATTTCTACCCCATTTCAACAGCTATAAGCTTCAAATTTCACCGATTGCTTACGTATATAGCATATATTGTTGTCTGAAAAATCATAGAGATCGGTTGTATATATAGTATATATCTCATACAACCGATTGTTCAGATAAGAAACTTTTCGCAATTTCTACCCCATTTTAACAGCTATAAGCTTCAAATTTCACTGATTGCTTACGTATATAGCATATATTGTTGTCTGAAAAAATCATAGAGATCGGTTCTATATATAGTATATATCTCATACAACCGATTGTTCAGATAAGAAACTTTTCGCAATTTCTACCCCATTTTAACAGCTAGAAGCTTCAAATTTCACAAAATGCTTTCGTATATAGCATATATTGTTGTCTGAAAAATTCATAGAGATCGGTGGTATATATATTATATACTTCATATAAACTGTCATATTGACCCCTTTTTTACGGCTAGAAGCTTCAAGATTTATCAAATTTCATCAAATAGTTACGTTTACGTCATATATTTTTGAAATACGTGATTCGTAGCCATAGTTTTTACATGCAGACCACAAAAACGTGAAGCTTTGCATCCTCACACAGATTACCTACCTATTTTTATACCTTTCATAAAAATGAAATGGTATATTAATTTCGTCACGAAACCGAAAATTGTAAGTCCTTAAAGGAAAATAGATAGACCCACCATTAAGTATACCGAAATAATCAGGTTGAAGAGCTGAGTTGTTTTAGCCATGTCCGTCTGTCCGTCTGTCCGTCTGTCTGTTTGTATGCAAACTAGTCCCTCAATTTTTGAGATATCTTGATAAAATTTGGTGAGCAGGTGTATTTGGGTGTCCGATTAGACATTTGTCGGAACCGACCGGATCGGACCACTATAGCGTATATCCTCCATACAACCGATTTTTCAGAAAAAGAGGATTTTTGTAATATCTTACCAAATTTAACAGATTGAAGCTTCAAACTTCACCATATACTTTCGTATATTGAACATATTGTTGCCTGAAAAAATTTATGAGATCGGTCGTATATATAGTATATATCCCCCACAACCGATTGTTCAGATAAGGAACTCTTCGTAATTACTGCCCTATTTTAAGAGCTAGAGGCTTCAAATTTCAGCGAATGCTTACGTATATAGCATATATTGTTGTCTGAAAAAACCATAAAGATCGGTGGTATATATAGTATATATATGGTGGTATATATAGTATATATATATAGTATATATATATATATTTTCGCAAATTTTAGCCCCATTTTAACAGCTAGAAGCTTAAAATTTCACCGAATATTTACTTATATAGCATATATTGTTGTCTGAAAAAATCATAGAGATCGGTTGTATATATAGTATATATCTCATACAACCGATTGTTCAGATAAGAAACTTTTCGCAATTTCTACCCCATTTTAACAGCTATAAGCTTCAAATTTCACTGATTGCTTACGTATATAGCATATATTGTTGTCTGAAAAAATCATAGAGATCGGTTGTATATATAGTATATATCTCATACAACCGATTGTTCAGATAAGAAACTTTTCGCAATTTCTACCCCATTTTAACAGCTTTAAGCTTCAAATTTCACTGATTGCTTACGTATATAGCATATATTGTTGTCTGAAAAAATCATAGAGATCGGTTCTATATATAGTATATATCTCATACAACCGATTGTTCAGATAAGAAACTATTCGCAATTTCTACCCCATTTTAACAGCTAGAAACTTGAAATTTCACCAACTGCTTACGTGTATAGCATATATTGATGTCTGAAAAAATCATTGAGATCGGTGATACACATAGTATATATCTCATACAACCGATTGTTCAGATAAGAAACTTTGCGCAATTTCTGCCCCGTTTTAACAGTTAGAAGCTTCAAATTTCACAAAAGGCTTTCGTATATAGCATATATTGTTGTCTGAAAAAATCATAGAGATCGGTGGTTTATATATTATATACTTCATATAAACTGTCATATTAACCCCTTTTTTACGGCTAGAAGCTTCAAGATTAATCAAATTTCATCAAATAGTTACGTTTACGTCATATATTTTTGAAATACGTGATTCGTAGCCATAGTTTTTACATGCAGACCACAAAAAACCTGAAGCTTTGCATCCTCACACAGATTACCTACCTATTTTTATACCTTTCATGAAAATGAAATGGTATATTAATTTCGTCACGAAACCGAAAATTGTAAGTCCTTAAAGGAAAATAGATAGACCCACCATTAAGTATACCGAAATAATCAGGTTGAAGAGCTAAGTTGTTTTAGCCATGTCCGTCTGTCCGTCTGTCCGTCTGTCTGTTTGTATGCAAACTAGTCCCTCAATTTTTGAGATATCTTGATAAAATTTGGTGAGCAGGTGTATTTGGGTGTCCGATTAGACATTTGTCGGAACCGACCGGATCGGACCACTATAGCATATATCCTCCATACAACCGATTTTTCAGAAAAAGAGGATTTTTGTAATATCTTACCCAATTTAACAGATTGAAGCTTCAAACTTCACCATATACTTTCGTATATTGAACATATTGTTGCCTGAAATAATTTATGAGATCGGTCGTATATATAGTACATATCCCCCACAACCAATTGTTCAGATAAGGAACTTTTCGTAATTACTGCCCTATTTTAAGAGCTAGAGGCTTCAAATTTCAGCGAATGCTTACGTATATAGCATATATTGTTGTCTGAAAAAATCATAAAAATCGGTGGTATATATAGTATATATATGGTGGTATATATAGTATATATATATAGTATATATATATATATTTTCGCAAATTTTAGCCCCATTTTAACAGCTAGAAGCTTCAAATTTCACCGAATATTTACTTATATAGCATATATTGTTGTCTAAAAAATCATAGAGATCGGTTGTATATATAGTATATATCTCATACAACCGATTGTTCAGATAAGAAACTTTTCGTAATTTCTACCCCATTTTAACAGCTATAAGCTTCAAATTTCACCCATTGCTTACGTATATAGCATATATTGTTGTCTGAAAAAATCATAGAGATCGGTTGTATATATAGTATATATCTCATACAACCGATTGTTCAGATAAGAAACTTTTCGCAATTTCTACCCCATTTTAACAGCTATAAGCTTCAAATTTCACTGATTGCTTACGTATATAGCATATATTGTTGTCTGAAAAAATCATAGAGATCGGTTATATATATAGTATATATCTCATACAACCGATTGTTCAGATAAGAAACTTTTCGCAATTTCTACCCCATTTTAACAGCTAGAAGCTTCAAATTTCACAAAATGCTTTCGTATATAGCATATATTGTTGTCTGAAAAATTCATAGAGATCGGTGGTATTATATATTATATACTTCATATAAACTGTCATATTGACCCCTTTTTTACGGCTAGAAGCTTCAAGATTCATCAAATTTCATCAAATAGTTACGTTTACGTCATATATTTTTGAAATACGTGATTCGTAGCCATAGTTTTTACATGCAGACCAAAAAAAACGTGAAGCTTTGCATCCTCACACAGATTACCTACCTATTTTTATACCTTTCATGAAAATGAAATGGTATATTAATTTCGTCACGAAACCGAAAATTGTAAGTCCTTAAAGGAAAATAGATAGATCCACCATTAAGTATACCGAAATAATCAGGTTGAAGAGCTGAGTTGTTTTAGCCATGTCCGTCTGTCCGTCTGTCTGTTTGTATGCAAACTAGTCCCTCAATTTTTGAGATATCTTGATAAAATTTGGTGAGCAGGTGTATTTGGGTGTCCGATTAGACATTTGTCGGAACCGACCGGAGCGGACCACTATAGCGTATATCCTCCATACAACCGATTTTTCAGAAAAAGAGGATTTTTGTAATATCTTACCAAATTTAACAGATTGAAGCTTCAAACTTCACCATATACTTTCGTATATTGAACATATTGTTGCCTGAAAAAATTTATGAGATCGGTCGTATATATAGTATATATCCCCCACAACCGATTGTTCAGATAAGGAACTTTTCGTAATTACTGCCCTATTTTAAGAGCTAGAGGCTTCAAATTTCAGCGAATGCTTACGTATATAGCATATATTGTTGTCTGAAAAAACCATAAAGATCGGTGGTATATATAGTATATATATGGTGGTATATATAGTATATATATATAGTATATATATATATATATTTTCGCAAATTTTAGCCCCATTTTAACAGCTAGAAGCTTCAACTTTCACCGAATATTTACTTATATAGCATATATTGTTGTCTGAAAAAATCATAGAGATCGGTTGTATATATAGTATATATCTCATACAACCGATTGTTCAGATAAGAAACTTTTCGCAATTTCTACCCCATTTTAACAGCTATAAGCTTCAAATTTCACTGATTGCTTACGCATATAGCATATATTGTTGTCTGAAAAAATCATAGAGATCGGTTGTATATATAGTATATATCTCATACAACCGATTGTTCAGATAAGAAACTTTTCGCAATTTCTACCCCATTTTAACAGCTTTAAGCTTCAAATTTCACTGATTGCTTACGTATATAGCATATATTGTTGTCTGAAAAAATCATAGAGATCGGTTCTATATATAGTATATATCTCATACAACCGATTGTTCAGATAAGAAACTTTTCGCAATTTCTACCCCATTTTAACAGCTAGAAGCTTCAAATTTCACCAACTGCTTACGTGTATAGCATATATTGATGTCTGAAAAAATTATTGAGATCGGTGATATACATAGTATATATCTCATACAACCGATTGTTCAGATAAGAAACTTTGCGTAATTTCTGCCCCGTTTTAACAGTTAGAAGCTTCAAATTTCACAAAATGCTTTCGTATATAGCATATATTGTTGTCTGAAAAAATCATAGAGATCGGTGGTTTATATATTATATACTTCATATAAACTGTCATATTGACCCCTTTTTTACGGCTAGAAGCTTCAAGATTAATCAAATTTCAGCAAATAGTTACGTTTACGTCATATATTTTTGAAATACGTGATTCGTAGCCATAGTTTTTACATGCAGACCACAAAAAACGTGAAGCTTTGCATCCTCACACTGATTACCTACCTATTTTTATACCTTTCATGAAAATGAAATGGTATATTAATTTCGTCACGAAACCGAAAATTGTAAGTCCTTAAAGGAAAATAGATAGACCCACCATTAAGTATACCGAAATAATCAGGTTGAAGAGCTTAGTTGTTTTAGCCATGTCCGTCTGTCCGTCTGTCCGTCTGTCTGTTTGTATGCAAACTAGTCCCTCAATTTTTGAGATATCTTGATAAAATTTGGTGAGCAGGTGTATTTGGGTGTCCGATTAGACATTTGTCGGAACCGACCGGATCGGACCACTATAGCATATATCCTCCATACAACCGATTTTTCAGAAAAAGAGGATTTTTGTAATATCTTACCCAATTTAACAGATTGAAGCTTCAAACTTCACCATATACTTTCGTATATTGAACATATTGTTGCCTGAAAAAATTTATGAGATCGGTCGTATATATAGTATATATCCCCCACAACCGATTGTTCAGATAAGGAACTTTTCGTAATTACTGCCCTATTTTAAGAGCTAGAGGCTTCAAATTTCAGCGAATGCTTACGTATATAGCATATATTGTTGTCTGAAAAAATCATAAAAATCGGTGGTATATATAGTATATATATGGTGGTATATATAGTATATATATATAGTATATATATATATTTTCGCAAATTTTAGCCCCATTTTAACAGCTAGAAGCTTCAAATTTCACCGAATATTTACTTATATAGCATATATTGTTGTCTGAAAAAATCATAGAGATCGGTTGTATATATAGTATATATCTCATACAACCGATTGTTCAGATAAGAAACTTTTCGTAATTTCTACCCCATTTTAACAGCTATAAGCTTCAAATTTCACCGATTGCTTACGTATATAGCATATATTGTTGTCTGAAAAAATCATAGAGATCGGTTGTATATATAGTATATATCTCATACAACCGATTGTTCAGATAAGAAACTTTTCGCAATTTCTACCCCATTTTAACAGCTATAAGCTTCAAATTTCACTGATTGCTTACGTATATAGCATATATTGTTGTCTGAAAAAATCATAGAGATCGGTTCTATATATAGTATATATCTCATACAACCGATTGTTCAGATAAGAAACTTTTCGCAATTTCTACCCCATTTTAACAGCTAGAAGCTTCAAATTTCACAAAATGCTTTCGTATATAGCATATATTGTTGTCTGAAAAATTCATAGAGATCGGTGGTATATATATTATATACTTCATATAAACTGTCATACTGACCCCTTTTTTACGGCTAGAAGCTTCAAGATTCATCAAATTTCATCAAATAGTTACGTTTACGTCATATATTTTTGAAATACGTGATTCGTAGCCTTAGTTTTTACATGCAGACCACAAAAAACGTGAAGCTTTGCATCCTCACACAGATTACCTACCTATTTTTATACCTTTCATGAAAATGAAATGGTATATTAATTTCGTCACGAAACCGAAAATTGTAAGTCCTTAAAGGAAAATAGATAGACCCACCATTAAGTATACCGAAATAATCAGGTTGAAGAGCTGAGTTGTTTTAGCCATGTCCGTCTGTCCGTCTGTCCGTCTGTCCGTCTGTCCGTCTGTCTGTTTGTATGCAAACTAGTCCCTCAATTTTTGAGATATCTTGATAAAATTTGGTGAGCAGGTGTATTTGGGTGTCCGATTAGACATTTGTCGGAACCGACCGGATCGGACCACTATAGCATATATCCTCCATACAACCGATTTTTCAGAAAAAGAGGATTTTTGTAATATCTTACCCAATTTAACAGATTGAAGCTTCAAACTTCACCATATACTTTCGTATATTGAACATATTGTTGCCTGAAAAAATTTATGAGATCGGTCGTATATATAGTATATATCCCCCACAACCGATTGTTCAGATAAGGAACTTTTCGTAATTACTGCCCTATTTTAAGAGCTAAAGGCTTCAAATTTCAGCGAATTCTTACGTATATAGCATATATTATTGTCTGAAAAAATTATAAAGATCGGTGGTATATATAGTATATATATGGTGGTATATATAGTATATATATATAGTATATATATATATATTTTCGCAAATTTTAGCCCCATTTTAACAGCTAGAAGCTTCAAATTTCACCGAATATTTACTTATATAGCATATATTGTTGTCTGAAAAAATCATAGAGATCGGTTGTATATATCGTATATATCTCATACAACCGATTGTTCAGATAAGAATCTTTTCGCAATTTCTACCCCATTTTAACAGCTATAAGCTTCAAACTTCACTGATTGCTTACGTATATAGCATATATTGTTGTCTGAAAAAATCATAGAGATCGGTTCTATATATAGTATATATCTCATACAACCGATTGTTCAGATAAGAATCTTTTCGCAATTTCTACCCCATTTTAACAGCTTTAAGCTTCAAATTTCACTGATTGCTTACGTATATAGCATATATTGTTGTCTGAAAAAATCATAGAGATCGGTTCTATATATAGTATATATCTCATACAACCGATTGTCCAGATAAGAAACTTTTCGCAATTTCTACCCCATTTTAACAGCTAGAAGCTTCAAATTTCACCAACTGCTTACGTGTATAGCATATATTGATGTCTGAAAAAATCATTGAGATCGGTGATATACATAGTATATATCTCATACAACCGATTGTTCAGATAAGAAACTTTGCGCAATTTCTGCCCCGCTTTAACAGTTAGAAGCTTCAAATTTCACAAAATGCTTTCGTATATAGCATATATTGTTGTCTGAAAAAATCATAGAGATCGGTGGTTTATATATTATATACTTCATATAAACTGTCATATTGACCCCTTTTTTACGGCTAGAAGCTTCAAGATTAATCAAATTTCATCAAATAGTTGTGTTTACGTCATATATTTTTGAAATACGTGATTCGTAGCCATAGTTTTTACATGCAGACCACAAAAAACGTGAAGCTTTGCATCCTCACACAGATTACCTACCTATTTTTATACCTTTCATGAAAATGAAATGGTATATTAATTTCGTCACGAAACCGAAAATTGTAAGTCCTTAAAGGAAAATAGATAGACCCACCACTAAGTATACCGAAATAATCAGGTTGAAGAGCTGAGTTGTTTTAGCCATGTCCGTCTGTCCGTCTGTCTGTTTGTATGCAAACTAGTCCCTCAATTTTTGAGATATCTTGATAAAATTTGGTGAGCAGGTGTATTTGGGTGTCCGATTAGACATTTGTCGGAACCGACCGGATCGGACCACTATAGCATATATCCTCCATACAACCGATTTTTCAGAAAAAGAGGATTTTTGTAATATCTTACCCAATTTAACAGATTGAAGCTTCAAACATCACCATATACTTTCGTATATTGAACATATTGTTGCCTGAAAAAATTTATGAGATCGGTCGTATATATAGTATATATCCCCCACAACCGATTGTTCAGATAAGGAACTTTTCGTAATTACTGCCCTATTTTAAGAGCTAGAGGCTTCAAATTTCAGCGAATGCTTACGTATATAGCATATATTGTTGTCTGAAAAAATCATAAAAATCGGTGGTATATATAGTATATATATGGTGGTATATATAGTATATATATATAGTATATATATATATATATATTTTCGCAAATTTTAGCCTCATTTTAACAGCTAGAAGCTTTAAATTTCACCAAATATTTACTTATATAGCATATATTGTTGTCTGAAAAAATCATAGAGATCGGTTGTATATATAGTATATATCTCATACAACCGATTGTTCTTCAGATAACAAACTTTTCGTAATTTCTACCCAATTTTAACAGCTATAAGCTTCAAATTTCACCGATTTCTTACGTATATAGCATATATTGTTGTCTGAAAAAATCATAGAGATCGGTTTTATATATAGTATACATCTCATACAACCGATTGTTCAGATAAGAAACTTTTCGCAATTTCTACCCCATTTTAACAGCTATAAGCTTCAAATTTCACTGATTGCTTACGTATATAGCATATATTGTTGTCTGAAAAAATCATAGAGATCGGTTCTATATATAGTATATATCTCATACAACCGATTGTTCAGATAAGAAACTTTTCGCAATTTCTACCCCATTTTAACAGCTAGAAGCTTCAAATTTCACAAAATGCTTTCGTATATAGCATATATTGTTGTCTGAAAAATTCATAGAGATCGGTGGTATATATATTATATACTTCATATAAACTGTCATATTGACCCCTTTTTTACGGCTAGAAGCTTCAAGATTCATCAAATTTCATCAAATAGTTACGTTTACGTCATATATTTTTGAAGTACGTGATTCGTAGCCATAGTTTTTACATGCAGACCACAAAAAACGTGAAGCTTTGCATCCTCACACAGATTACCTACCTATTTTTTATTTTATATTTATCTTAAAAATCGTTTAGATATGTTCAAATTTCACCAAATGCTTACGTGTATAGCATATATTGTTGTCTGAGAAAATCATAGATACCGGTGGTATATATAGTATATATCCCATACAACCGATTGTTCAGATAAAAAACTTTGCACAATTTCTTCCCCATTTTAACAGTTATAAGCTTCAAATTTCACCGATTGCTTACGTATATAGTATGTATTGTTGTGTCAAAAACTCATAGAGATCGGTGATATATATAATATATATATGATGGTATATATAGTATATATATATAGTATATATATATTTTTTTTACGATTTCGGCCCCATTTTAACAGCTAGAAGCTTCAAATTTCACCAACTGCTTACGTGTATAGCATATATTGATGTCTGAAAAAATCATTGAGATCGGTGGTACACATAGTATATATCTCATACAACCGATTGTTCAGATAAGAAACTTTGCGCAATTTCTGCCCCGTTTTAACAGTTAGAAGCTTCAAATTTCACAAAATGCTTACGTATATAGCATATATTGTTGTCTGAAAAAATCATAGAGATCGGTCGTATATATATTATATACTTCATATAAACTGTCATTTTAACCCCTTTTTTACGGCTAGAATCTTCAAAATTCATCAAATTTCATCAAATAGTTACGTTTTCGTCATATATTTTTGAAATACGTGATTCGTAGTCATAGTTTTTACACGCAGACCACAAAAAACCTGAAACTTTGCATCCTCACACAAAGTACCTACCTGTTTTTTATTTTATATTTATCTTAAAAATCGTTAAGGTATGTAGATCTGTTCACTATATATTTCTTATCTTATACATCCGATTATTCGGAGATTACGAACGGGATAAGATTATTGTTCAGCCCCATTCATGAAAGGTATGAAGTCTTCGGCACAGCCGAAGACAGTCCCGTTCTTACTTGTTATCATTATTATTGTTATAATATATTTTTTCTTAATTGAAAAAATTTTAAATTAGAATAGAAGAAAGAAAAAATTTAGACAAGATAGATTTTAAACGCACAGAATTTCACAATAGCTAACACAACCGGACACCCTGTAATAATGCAAAACGTATGTTTATATAAACATATGACCGCCCGTACCAATGGCACATATATATGTATGTACAATGTATTCAGCCTATGTATATTGCTCCCAAGCCAAATAATTGAAATAATTTAAACACAAGTATAGTGAGCAGAAAGTGAACAATTATAAAATGAAAAATTTTACTATATGTATGCGCGGGCCAAGTGTTAAAAAGTGAAGTTAAAAGTGAAAATGGTGCATTGGAAAAATCAAAAATTCTTTACACCTTTGCTAATATTACTTTTAAACACTTTATTTTGAAAATTTATCAAAAAAAAAATGTTCAAGGAGCACGGGAAATGAAACTGTTAACACTTATTTTGGCATTCGCGCGAACTTTTCAGAACAATTTAAATTAAGCAAAACGTATATATGTACATACATATGTACATATGTATATACGTGTGTCACAAGCAAAAATCAGCCCTTACCACTTTAATTAATTTACGCGATCACTATCACTTCTTTAATGTAATTTAAATTTAAATTGAAATTAACTTTTATTATTTTTTAAAAAAGTAACCAATAATTTTAAGTGCACTGAAATTTTTTCACTACACGTACCTTTTTAATAAAGATTTATGTTGAAAATCGCTGGATGGCTGCTTGCAATATTATTTGCTGGGTATTTTCCAATTTATGTGCTGGATCATCAATAATACTAATTTTTCCGCTGGACCAATTTAAAGTTGGATGCAAATGTATGTATGTATCCGTACAAAGTTGAAAATGTTTGGTCACTGAAAAATAAATTTGTTTCTCATTTAACGGCTCTGATGGACCATGTTCGAGGGAGCAGGAGACCTTGGGCTCGTCCGACGAAATAAATGAAAAGATCGAAAATTTTGAATTAGCATTCACGATATAAAAATATTTTATTTAATTAAATATACAAATTATTTGATTAATTACAATATGATATTGTAATGTGTTTGTGTGTATATGTATATATGTGTATATTAATAAGTATATAATTTTATTTCAACTTACGGAAATCGTGGTGGCTGGAGACTGCTGTTCCTTGGATGATCACAAAAGAAGTGAAAGATCCTTCTTTTGCATAAAATCCTCTAACTCGCGAAACGGTAAGATCGAACAATTATTGTAGTTAAATGTTTGACAAAAGTAGTCAAACAGTTGCTGTTAACATGAGGTTAACAGAATGCATACTAAGGCTGCCGAAAACACTTATGTTCCTAGGCCCGTAGGCATAAACAAAGGGACCAGGACGGTTTGCAACGACTCGCCAGCGGCGAAGGGAGTGATATCGGTCGAAATGACTCACCTTGTTTAGCTTGTTTTCCAGGCTTTAGTAATGGAACTATGCTTGCCATTTTTGATTGTTGTGGAATGACAGAGTACTTCAACGACAAGTTGAAAACGTGCGTCATGTAGCTCACTCCCTCATATAAAAGGTGTTTAAGTATTGGAATCGCTGTACCGTCTGGGGCTATTGCCCTGGGGGGCCTTGACCTTCATCAAGGCTTCTTTAACCTCTGTGGGCGTGACAGGCGACATGTGTGCTTATGTTTATATGACAAATACGATGGATATTTTACCATCGAATTTTGTCGCGTTATAGTTCTTCAGATGATCTTCCTATTTGGCACGTTTTTATTCATAATAACTAAGTAAAGATTCCTAATATGACGGTATCCAAGGTCGAGCTGTCTCGCTAGGTCACATTATTTTGGCAGGGCTGCAGCTTAGAAGTGAAGACTTTTCGGAACGCGAACTAGACTTGCCGGGCATCAGTCGGAATGGGGAAAGCAGCGAGAGATTGATTTGTCAGAGGTTTGTAATCCTACCAATTTTGTTTCTTTTCAAATTATTGGAAGATGATGAAATTTTCTGATCGCTTTATTGAGAGGAGTATGTGCATTGGCTGCAATTCAACGCAGTTTATAAGTCCTGCGCTGACGGTGGAAATGTCTGGCGACCTATGACAGTTTTCTGAAATTCGAGTGGGGACAGTGCTATTTATCGGCTATCAGTCTGGAATGCCAGAGGTCATGTTACGCCTCAAAATCACCAAGAATAAGGCGTGGACATTAAAATAGCTAAGAATAAGTATCATCCTTTTCGTGGGGTTCGTGGTGTGAGGGATCAGGAGTTGATTACTCCGTCTTACGTGAAAGTGTGAGCCCGAAAATGGGGGCGATACGGAGACAGGGGCTGGTTGTTGTTGTTGTTGTAGCAGTGCTTCGTCCCATCGAATAGGCGCGACTGATCAATATGCTGTTACGGGAGTCCAAGGAAACCTGCAGTTTCAACAGGGGTGGACCAGAGTAAGAGGAGTGTTAGAGACGTTTGTTCCACATTACAATTAAAGTCATGTGGGGACACATTGCAAGCAGGGCATACATTACGTATGTTGGGGTTGATTCTGGATAGATGAGAGTTGAACCTGCTACAGTATCCAGATCGAAGCTGGGCTAGAGTGACGCGCCTAGAGAGAGTGCGTCCTCTTCTGCGAATTCTGGGTATATTTCTTTAAGAATAGGGTTCGCCGGGCGATTTCCGACATATACATCCGACGCCTTTTCGTGGATATCACTGAGGAACTGTTTTTTTGTTTTTTCTTCATACGGCTGCGTTCTAAGGTGCCGTGTGGCCACTTCAATCAGATGTCTGTTGGGATGCCCAGGTTCCTGGGTATTCAACAGAAACTGTTTGTTCAGCATTTCATTTCGCTCCCCAATTTGTTGCGACAGGGGCTGGTGCTGGACATTGCTTCTATATATGCTACGCAGATTGTAGTGAAAAGTTAGATTAGCGTTTAAGCTGATGCGAGCTACAGTGGGGAATTGAAGTAGCCTGCTGAGCAGCGAGCGACAAAAGTTAAATAAGCATTTCGGTAACGACGATATTGGGACCTATCCCTGAACATTCCGAACGATGCAAATGCATCGGAAAAGGCTTCCTGGGACCGGTGTTTGGTACAATACCTTCACGGAGTTGGTGGGTATGCAGTAGGACAGCTGCAAGAAGCTGCAACAAATTAAATGGGGTTATAGTAAAATTACAGACCTTGGTCGGGACAAAAAATCCCGAGTCACTCCGGTACATATAACCGGCTGCCGGAAAAAATGAAATTTGACATAGGCAAAAACTTATCTCATTTTTCTGTGAAACAAGTTTATCAAAAATCTCTTGAATTGTCTCTGATAAAGCGACAAAGTTGTCCCTGTCAATTCTATGAAACAGTCCCCTGATATACACAAGCTTCTGAATTGTATTTCTTATTCAAATTTTGTATGAGAAACAACAACAAAACATATCAGAGGGTTTAAAATTATAGCACCTATGATGAATAGGGAACTTCTGAATTGGCTAATTTATTGTGAATAGTAAATTTAGGAGCTTTCGCATTTTTCAAATAAAGTTAAATTAAAACAAGATGCAATCTTTCTATTTCAGTTTGATGTGAAGCTCCTCATTTATAAAAAAAAAGGGAAATACCTCGTTTAAGTCGTTTCTGATTGCGTTTGTGTAGGCAACATCCGATGATGAAAACATTAATTAGTACAACCGTAATACCAGATACTACGCCTACTAGCAATAGTAAACCGGAAGTGCCTCCCAATGGTGTTGAGCTGGTCGTGGGTGGAACACCTAATGAGGATGCTGGTTTGGATGGAGGCGGTGCTTCTATTTTGTATATAAGTCATTATGTATATAAGTCATAGTAACATTAAACACGCCGATAATTAAATGATATTCACAGCAAGCATCCAGGGCAGCAATAAAAAATAACAAGAGTTTATATTTCATATTAGGTTAAAAGCTTGATTCCATTATTAATCATAGATTGTATATGTTTTGTTTGTGCTCATATTTAAAACGCGATTAGTAAAAACTGGAGCACCCTGTAAAATAATAACATAACTTACCTTTTGTTTGTGCTCGTTGTAAATCGGGTAAGTATTTGCTCTTCCCTAAATCATTGTAGGCCATTACGGAGAATAGGTACATCGAGTTTGCTTTTAATCCAGTTATGGTTAGCTTATGGCTGTTAGGTAAACTATCTATATATTTATATTGTTCCCGACTTGCCTCCCTGTAATTAAATGCATTTTAAGGACGAACTGATGATTGATACAATAAAGTAATTTCTCTGTTTTTGAAGCTAGTTACGAGCTTACAAAGTTCAAAATGGAACCCATTCTAGTATATTTTATGTAAATTGTTGTATACTAGCTGGCCATCGCTGCGCGAGACTCTGCCTCGTATATCCATGTATGTAGAAATTTCTTACGATGTATTTACGAAAAACTCAGCAGAACAAATATCTAGCAGTTTGGCTAAATGTGACATCTCGCCTTATCCTTGTTTAATCACAAATCCAATTGCAAAATGAGAAACAACTTTTGTGTTGTACTTGCCTTTATACTTTCACTCATTTTAATGGAAGACCAAGCTCAAACTTTTTATATGTAAGAATGCGAGTGTGGGGGCTTTTGTTGAATCATATTTTGTTCGCGCTTACATTTTGTGTGAAGAGATATCACAACACTATCCGCAAATACATGTCAAATAAGTACAAAATCTAATTCTAATCTAATTGAGCTTGCCGCTGAATTTGCCTTATTGATTAACCACCGCACGGTTTAAACAATTCCACAAAGGTGAGTTTCACCATACATAAAAAAATATTTCCTAACTTTCTCAATATCTCTTGATATCTCGATCCCTGCCCATCTTTTTCGCTTAAATATTACAACCACATAGAGCCTAAAGTTTTGCTCAAAAATTCAGGTCTCTGAGTTATCAGGACGTTTCTTAAAACTCGCAAAGTAATTTTCAAGTTCGGATGGTTTTTTAAATTTTCGCTATCCCTGGATCATGTAATGTATATTTTTGCGTTTATTACCTTCCTTTGCACATCAAAATTTTTCGCATGCGATAAAATTCAAGAAACGTGTGGTTGTCACCCTGTCCGTTAGTGATGCGGGTGTACAAAAGCTCAAAATTTTAAACCTTGCAAAAATGGACACGTAAAATGTCTAAACCTGAAGCCAAATGTCTTGTCTTCCGAGAGTATAAAAGGGCGCTCGACGGTACAGTTAGCCATTTTTACTTAATATCGCCAAACATCATACAGCAACATAACTGGACCAAAGGAGTGTTCTATGCACGTGCAAGGTAAATAGTTAAAAAAATTTATAGTTTTCATGCAGGCAGTTTTCAACCAATTTTCTGCAATCCACAGAGATTGTGCCTATTTGGAAGCTCTCAACCTCATCTTCAAAGAAAACCATCACACCCGCAGCCAACATTGCAGTTCGCCGTGCGCAAATCAACTTTTACCCAAATCCCTTACGACTTGGCGTGGTTGTGGAAAAATTAGTTGGAGGAAATTTATTTTTCGGAAATCCCATAGGGGCACACATAACCCCAGCTACGCAGAACCACGAAGATTTAGAGCATAAAGGCGAATCCCGCATACCAGGCATACAGCATTCCTTATCAACTTTGTGTTTTTTTTACTCCGCGAAGTGTAGTGCCAAAAAAAACCAAACCCAAAAAACTCGTATGGGTTTCGGAAAACCGGCCAGATAGCGGCCATCAAAACCATAAAAAATGTAATAAGAAACAGTTTATGAAAACCATAGTGTGAAAAAAAATAAAATCAAAAAAAAAAAAATTGATTATAAATGTTTGCATTCATAATTAAAGTAAGAAAAGAAAAAAAATATATATATACGTATATATATATTAGGCCGGGTCGATTTGTGGGGAGGCAAAAAAATCGCCCTTTGTGAAAATCATATTATAGGGATCAAAATAAGAAACTTTGCCGAAGGAACCATACCTCTAAAACGAATTCTGATGTCCCCCAATTTGATTCGGATTTTTGGGTAGGGGCAAATTTTGAAAAATCCCACTTTGACCCATTTAGAGTGCTCCAATCGAGTCCAAATGTATGACCGACCCCCACTAACTTTGGAGGCCCGACCCACCGATGCCAGTGGCACACCCCCTGGAACCCCCCTGGGGGTTCACCATACAAACATTTCAAAAAATCGCCGGTTTTGCACTTTACATGAAAAAATCAGCTAAATGGCTATGTTTTTTCTTTATTTTTATTTATTTGTTTATAATAATATTTGTTATTTATTTATAATAATACCTGTTTTTTCTCTTATGAAATTTATTTAGTCAGAACATATGTAATGAAAAAATTAATTTAAGTGAGTTATAGAAAAGAAACTAAAATAAAATTATTGTTTGAAGCTTTTTTACTTTCAAGTCTGGGCAATTTCGCACGGCTCTCTAATGTCGTCGCCATAACAGCCTCTACATTTTCCGGTATAACCCGTTTGGAAACGCTAGCTAGCAATTGAACATGTCGTTCCGTTCCTTGTATGTGTGATGGAATTTTTGGATCATTAAACGGTGGATCATCTTGATTTAAATATTCTTTCAATGTATCGTACGGAAGGCTTCGCGTGAATGGTGGTTCAAATACGATATTTATATCATTCAAATTGATCATTTCCGTATAACTTGTGCAATTAAAGTTTATATCTGGTTTTTTATAAACTCTAAGTTCCATTGGCTCGTCAACATCGGTTCGATAGCGTAGAATTTTCTTGATGGCACAGTCGCGCTTTTCTTTGCTATCATCAAACAACATTGATAACAAGATATTTTCCGAATGCGCATAATATTAATTATCTTTAATTACTTGATTGACATTGCGTAAACGAGGTTCTAGAAATCGTGACCAACCAATGAGCTTGAAAAATAATGCACTGCCGTACACGACAGAGCTGTAGTACTTGATATTGAAGTACATTGGCACATAACATTTAATTATAAATTCAACCAGAATTCTTAAATTTGCATCTGGATTTTCCGTTGTCAAATATAATTGCAATAATCTAGCGGTCTTGGTGAGCCACCGAGAATGTACAATTTTCCCTGGTTTAATGTTAGCCAGATCCACCGGAACCACGCCGCTAGAAATTGCATGGGCCATGTCGTATAAGTACTTCGAATCGGTGGAAAATTCAATTCTTTCTGGAGCAGGGGGCATATTTTGCAACTCAATTTTCTGGAAGCCGTCCACCACCTGAAAATATATAATAATAAAATAATTAAAAATGGTTGACAATTATAATAAATGAGTGATAGCAATAACTTACCGGTAGAGTTTCACAAGTTTCGATTTGACGGCTCAGTTTTCCGGTTGCCAATCTTGGTCCAGTGCTGGTTGATTTATCCAAAGCTTCAAACAACTGCCGAAACGGAAGTTCGTTGAAGTGTAGAAGGCAAACGAACCAATGCAATGGCCTTTTTAACAGCAATTCGAATCGTCGTATAATTCCACCGTGTGGGCCAGTGTTTGTTGGCTCACCGTCAGTGCATATTCCAATTAATGCATCCAGTGAAATATTTTTATCGTTGAAAAAACCATTTAATTTGGTTGTTTTGTATTCAGCGGTTTCATGTTCCAGTCTTACGTAACCAATCAATTCAGAATTGGTTCTCTCAAAATAACAAGATGAAGTTCTTTTACCATCCTAGTATGATACTTCTCATCAATTTTGTCTATCGTTAAAGTATCATTTTTTCTGCCATCTAATGAAAACGCTTACAATTTGGTATCATCTAACCGTTTGCGAAGCACTTCTTGTCTGCATTTCTCTTTTTATCTGCGAACTTTCGATTTATCCATGATTAGAGGTTTCCCATGCTTATCTTTAATTTTAAAATCTTGCAAAAGAGCGGTTCCCAATGCTGATGCTACTCTGTCAGGCACACCAAATCTGTCATATACCAAGGCAAAGTTAAAACAATCGTATCTCTCTGTGTTTGTGAACTTGGGCTTCTATACATATCTTCTTGAACCGGTGGCGGTGCGTATGTTGAATCATCGGGATCTTGGTATGTTGGAATTGATGGCATAGACGTTACTCCTTGCTCTTCAGTTTCCATCATAAATGCATCCATTGTTAGTCTTCTCTGATTATGTTGATCGTGCATGAACTCTTTGAGGCGTTCGGGAACCCAGCCGCATGCACATGGAGCTGTCTTCAAATCGAATTTACATGTTCCAATGTAAAAAATTGTTTCCAGAGATTTTACATACTCTGTAAATTGTTGGGTGTTGTTTCTTCTCTTGATTTGCTCTTGATACTTGTCAATGAATTTATTCAATTTATTAAATACACTTTTTTTCAGCATTATTTCCATACCAAGGTTTTCCCAAATTCCAATCAACTTATCTTGTACTTGAATAGTGAATGATTTATGGGAAAACTTTTTTTGTTCTGTTTTAGCACGTTCGCTTAAGTACAAATAATATCTCAAGATATCCAGATGGGTTGGTAAATTAAGATCAGTTAAATCAGTAGACACACCAAAAACAGTAACATCATGCTTGGGTATATGACTCATTGGGTTTTCGATAGTTGTTGATGTAGTTGCTTCATCTTGCGGTGTAGAGGATGGTGGATTCATTGTAAACTTTTTGATTTGGAATGGTCCCTTATTATTTTTTTTGAAAATTTTTTTATCTGAAATTAGCACTACACACTTTGAGTTCTTCACAACGACTTAATGCATTCACAAAAACTGTTGCGTTATATATCGTCTACGAGACCAGGTAATAAGAATGAAATGGTAATTTCAATTCTACCTGCTGCGTCTTGTGGTGGCTTAAAAAAAACAACACAAGCAATTTTACGATCAGCAATTGTGTCACAGTGATACCTGCATTTTTTAAAACGGTTGAATAAAAAACCCACACAACTATGTTTACGATATGCAAATGCATCACAGTGATGCCTTGGTTTTAAAAGGGTTGTAAACACGCTAATTTCTAATAATTTTTTTTTTAATTTCTTTTCTATTACTAAGTTAAATTCATTTTTTCATTTACATATGTTCTGACTAAATAAATTTCTAAAGAGAAAAATAAACTCCAAAAAGAAAAAACATAGGCATTTCGCTGATTTTTTCATGTAAAGTGCAAAACCGGCGATTTTTTGAAATGTTTGTATGGTGAACCCCCAGGGGGGTTCCAGGAGGTGTGCCACTGGCATCGGTGGGTCGGGCCTCCAAAGTTAGTGGGGGTAGGTCATACATTTGGACTCGATTGGAACACTCTAAATGGGTCAAAGTGGGATTTTTCAAAATTTGCCCCTACCCAAAAGTTCGACCCAAATTGGGGGACATCTGAATTCGTTTTAGAGGTATGCTTCCTTCGGCAAAGTTTTGATCCCTAGAATACGATTTTCACAGAGCAATGAGCGATTTTTAAATCGACCCGCCCTAATATATATATATCGAAATACATAACAAGAAAGTGAATTCAAAGTTACGCATAGCAAAAGTGCTGCAGTAGTTAAAGGCGAAGAAAATGCAGTATTGCCTTCTATGTGAAATTTTCTTTTTCCATTATTCAATCATTACATCTTTACTATTACTACCAATAATGAACTTCACAAAAATATTACATACATCAGTTTGTTAATGGACGAAGTTTATCGTTAAAATATAATATTTAGAAAATATGTAATCAACAAAAAAAAAACAAAAAAACTAGAGAAAAATTGTTTTGTAGAAAAGAAGAGTTATCAAGTGAAATAAGAAGAAACTGCAAAAAAACATATCGTAAAAACAAAAATTTGTGTTCAATAATATGGATTGTTAAGCCGAAACAATACCCATAATGTATGTAGTACACTCAATTTAACCAAAGCCTTAACCCCCAACAATTGACAAAGAATCAGATATCCTGGATCATCATGGAAGGCCTTTCAGCGATGGATTCCAAACGAATCTTGATAACTACAAAATTTTGTAAGTAAATTACCCTTTTTTTATACTTACTACATTTTTGGTGGGTTTTGGTGTCGTCTTAAGCCACGTATTGGCCGGGACATTCCGTATTTTTCACAAATTTTAAAGTGTCCCGGCCTTTTCACAATATCAAAATTAATAAATTACAATCTGCTACGAAACATGGCCATATTTGCGGCGTCGATTGTATTCAGCTCATTAGCATATTGCATGCAACTCTGTAAAGCATAAAAATTCATCCCTACTGTGGTTCTGAATATTGCCAATATTTGAGGTTCCGCACACCTAAATATTAATTTTGCAAGGCAAGTGTTGTGTTTTGAAATAACGTTTGGAAAATGAATCCACAGAATATTGAATTCGCATTAAACACAGTTTTAAATGTTAGCCTGTTTCATAAAAATATTTGTTATAAATGAATGAGTTTAAAAATTTAAATTATATCTAAAAGTTATTTCACCGATTGAGCGACCCATACAAATATATACGTGTTTCTTATTTTTCAAATATCCCGGAAAATTTTAAAAAGTTACGGGAATTTGGCTCAAATTTGAGGTATGTCCCGGGAACCCGAAATAAAAATGTATATGTACATGCGCTTGTTGATTTGACTGCTTCTGATCAAAAAATAAATCAAAACAAAGCGAAATTATCAATGAATAGAAGAAGTAGATATATGTATGCTTCTGATAACAACAGAAAAACCGGTTTTGAGGATTTTGGATGATAGATTCTAATTTTAGGCTTCACGCGTATGAATGCCTGGTAGAAGATAATTTTTGAGTAAAGCTTTGGATAAATACATAACATATGAACTTTTCGTTTTAAACCATACAAAATTACCCCCTAAAAAATAACATTAGTTTTTTCTTCATACATAGTAGTTTTCCAACGAAGGTGGCTCCAACACCGGTTTGGAGACCAAAACTATATCCGCGTAAAACACTTATGGTCACAATTTTTTTGTGGATACACCAACATTACAACAACCACATGAAAATCGCCAACTTCAACTGCAAATATCTCCGGACAGAGATAAAAATTTTTCTTCTCCGCCTTCGGATCATTGAGTCGGGGTCAATATGCGTCTTTGGACACCTCTCTCGATATTTTTGGTAGCGTATTAGCAGTCGACCCCTCAACTAGACTTTTACCAAACTTGATAACAGCGGCAAGTTTACAATTCGAAAAATATATAAATAGTTTAAAGATGATCGCTTTTTGATTTGTAAACACAATATCGAATAGATATCTTATGTAGCATAATCCCTAATTAGATATCTTTGTATGTAAGTGATTATAGGTTGTTGTAACTTTTATTAAAAAAAGAGCAATACAATTTTATAGTTTTGTTCATTTACTTCAAATTTTTTCCAAGAATGAAGCAAAATATTAAATGAGTTTGTAAAGAATACCAAATGTCTTAAATCTTTAGAGTTTTCCTGACGGCATACGGTGGCATAGGGAGGTAGGGAGAGTTGTTTTCTATACTTTCAGAATTTATCTAAATATCTCAATCTCTCTCCCATTTAAAAAACTCGTTTATCCTAAATAACTCAACGTATTAGAGCCGCGTTCAAAGTTCAGGATTATAGGGTTATATTGAAGTTATTCAAAACTCGAAAGCAAAATTTCCAATTTTGGGCGGTTTTTGTAATTTTCACAACCACTGGACCACCTAGCGAAAACTTTTTCCCTCACGTTGCATTATCATAGAGTTGTGAAGTATTGCCTTATTTTCAAAAATCCACCAGTACGTGAAATTACTCAAATATCGGACGCAAGATTCCACATGCTCCAAATGAACTTTCTAAATATCTCGCTCCCTGTCCCATCATAAAAATGCGATAAGCACCCAACTTCGTTCAAAGTATCAGATCACTGGGTTATCGGGAAGTTCCTTAAAACTCGAAAGCAATATTTTCAAGTTCGGACGGTTTTTTTAATTTTCATTATCTCTGGTTGAACTGGCCGGTCCATGAGGACCTTACATAGACTGAATGAGTCCGTAGTATTAAGAAGAATCGTGTTCTTAGTTTCTTAAAACTGTATGCAGTACATGGACTTTCTATATATCTCTAAATATCCCGATCGAATTCCTATCTGGAAAAGTTTTCGATCCTAAATATTACAGCCTTATAGAGCCTGAAGCTTACTTCAAAATTTCAGGCCTCTGGGTTATTAAAAAGTTCATTAGATCTCGAAATCAACATTTCCAAGTTTAGACGACTTTGACTTTCCTTAGACCACCAAGTAAAATTTACGACGCGTGCTCCAAGGTTCGTAACTCTAGCACTCCGGGAAGCTTATTTAAAAATGGATTGCAAGATTCCCCAACTTTGTATTGAAATTCGCGGAAAAAATGGAACGATTATATTAGGAAGTAATAAAAGGGCATGAGTACCTAGTACTCGTGAATCTTGATGTGTGAACATGCTGTCTTTCTATGTAGAAAACTTATATATAATTGTGATTTTGGCGATCTCTTAGATGATTACTTATTTTGTTTAAAGCTGGATTCAGGTCAAATTGAGTAAAACACAATATGGTTAAGTTTTATTACCAATATATTTCGGTTACTCTTCCGGTAACCGTCTTCAGGGCGTAACTATTGACAAAATCAAACCAAATAAAATAAAACAGTTCTCGACGCAGTTTAAAAAAAACTTTAGATTATTTAGCTTAAATTTTAAAGTGAGATAATCCTTACCAATTAGTATATATAGAATATATAAGGCGTTTTGTAATTCAGGATTTCGGGAAAATTTTGAAAAAACTCCGAACATCAATTCCTTCATTATATGACATTCGACTGCCTTCCACTCTTTTCGCAACATAAGCTCTATTGAAGCTGCCAAACTATATAGTAAACAATGCTGTGTGTGTACTGTCTTGTTGGAAAGTAAATATTTGTAGCTGTGCGCGCAGTTCGCTATATCTGTCTTATAACTGAATCTAATGTTTGTATATTTGTCGACGATATGTAACATTTCTAGTGTGAAACGTTTGCTATAATGTTGTTCTTGCTGGAGAATCTTTGTTTCTTAAAATTTGGTGTATGTGCTCTCATTTTACAGTGAATCATGAGTGCTGTTTTTTGATTCATTACATTATGGCAATGTTTTAAATCCGACTTGTTTTGGGCAAGTCTACTTTTCAATTTTTGTTTGCTTGTTCCTACAGAAACACTAGGCCAAGGCTCATTGTTTTTACCTCCTTTGCATGGGATTTCATAAACTATGTTACTTTTTTCCATTTCGGGTATTTTAGATTTTGTTTTGTTGAAAAAGTTTTTCAAGGTATTTATAGGTTTATGTTCTATTTTAATATTTTCTTTATTGTAACAATCTGACGTCGCGAGCCGTTCATAGAGTTGAGGTACAAAAAGAACTGATTTGAAAATTACTGGGTTTTCGGATTCTTGATTTTGGTTGTGGTGGTTTGATTTATTTAATAAGCTTTTAATAGTTTTATCGGGGATATCGTTGTTCTTTAGTAATAAAAATATTTTTTTTTTCTATTTGCTTGTGGTACATCTCATCTGAAGTTTGTAACATCCTTCGAATACAGCCCATTGCTGTATTTCGTATCATCGCCTTTGGGTGGTTAGAAAAAAAGTTGACGATTCGTCCTGATGCCGTCGGTTTCTGTACCACTTTAATTTGAGTACATTTCCATACTTGTTTATCATTGAATCCAGATAAGGTAATAAGATAAGTTCTATGGTGAATTGTATACTTTTGTTGAAAGAGTTTAGCGCGTTTAAAGGGTTTTGTACCTCCTTTTCACTTACTACGTTTTTCGGCATCACCTATGTAGGCATTGTTTACTCTTTCTTTAAAATCTAGTGTGTTTCGTGTATATGGAGTTCGCTGTTAATTTTTTTAGTATATCCGTAATATATTTACATAATCCGTACGATGGCGATCCGATTGCCGAACATATCGGTCTAAGAGGTAATCCTTCCTTGTAGGTTGGTGTGAGGTAGCCAAAATCACAATTATATCAAAACGGAAGGCACGCCGTAGGCATATAACAAATTACAATGGGATATGCAAGTATAAAAACCAACTATGACAACACCAAAACAATAATCAACAAACTTCAAGCAACATCCAAAAAATTGGTAAAAATTAAGTGTAATATAAAGTTCCTTTTACACTGTAGAAAGTCTAAGCTAATTCCGAATTTCATAAACAATTTAGATAAATTATATTATTATAAATTATTTGTATCTGACCGTGACATATACACTGACATAGAAAAACTTCTACAACAACACACACATTACTATCAAACAAAAATATTAAACTTACTAATCAAACATAAACATAATGCAATGAGAGAACTAAATAGAAAAATAGAAGATGCAACAACAAAATTAAAAGAACAATTAAGCGAAGAAGATTTCCATGAGTTTACGGAAAGCGAAGAAAACATCGGTAAAAAACTAGCAACAACGATAAAAACCGACAAAGTGTGAAATATGAGAAGCTACGAACCAAACGAAATTCAGTTTTTACCAACAACAACAAACAAAAAGAGTGGTTTATAAATACAACGAAGGTAGAGATTCCAAATGACGTAAAATAATTGTTAGCAAAGGGACCAAAGTTTGGCCTACCAGTGGAAAACAAGAGCTTTCCTCTCTTCAAATATATAGCGGATGGAGAGGAGCTGATACAAACTCTTAACCACAAAGAGCAGCAAGAAGATGCTCGCACGAAATTCTCGTGGCTTATAAAAAAACCACACAAGAACACATCGGCAAAGTGCAATAGATAGAACAATAACAGACACAGTGGAGCAAACACGAAATTTTCTTAGCAAAAATAAAAACATAAAAATTTTAACATCGGACAAAGGTAATAAAACGGTGGTAATGGAAATTGAGGAATATAATGAAAAAATGACAAAAATACGTATACAATTCCAAATAAAGAACCCACATCACGATTACAAGCCAGGAACAATAATCTAGTCGAAAAGCTATTTAAAAGGGAACTTATAACCAAGGCCGAAAGGAGCAAACTTACATGTAATACGTCGTTACCGCCCAGAATTTATGGCTTACACAAAACACACAAGGAAGGATTACCTCTTAGACCGATATGTTCGGCAATCGGATCGCCATCGTACGGATTATGTAAATATATAACGGATATACTAAAAAATTTAACAGCGAACTCCATATATAATATACGAAACACTAGATTTTAAAGAAAGAGTAAACAATGCCTACAAAGGTGATGACGAAAAACTTCACTTAACGTTATTTCCCTATTCCCGAGCATACCTATACAATTAGCACTTGACTTAATTAACTCGCACTCACACGTGCCAGCATTTGCAAAAACACGCAACAAGCAAAGCTCGGAAAATTGAGAAGCGCACGAAACAACGAAGCACTCGAAAACAACAACAACAGACATTGGTTTGTAAACCAAACAAAAACAGATTTTCCACCTGATGTTGAGGCGCTTCTTGCAAAAGGTCCAAAGTTTGCTCTACCGGTTGCAAAAAACACTTTCCCTTTATTCAAATGTATAGCGGATGGAGAAGAGCTAATACAGAGCGTGAAAAATAAAGAGGATCAAGAGTCTGCGAGAACAAAACTATCGTTGCTGATAAAAGAAACAGTAACAAAACATAAAACGAACACAGCTGATATAGCCATTAACGATACAGTGGGGCGAACCCGAAAATTTCTAAACCAAAACAAAAATATAGTTATTTTAAATGCAGATAAGGGTAACGTGACTGTTGCAATGGAAAAAAGTGACTACATAGTAAAGATGAATAATATATTATCCGATCTGTCAACATATAGAATATTACGACAAGACCCAACGTTTCGTTTACAAACAAAAAACAATCAATTAGTAGATAAATTAGAGAAAATAGGTATCATTACAAAAAGAGAAAGATCACAAATGACAACCCATACCGCTCTACCACCACGAATATATGGTGCGCCAAAAGTACACAAAGATAATATACCTTTAAGACCAATTTGTTCAATGATTAATTCTCCGTCCTATAAGTTGTGTAAATACTTGACCAACGTTTTAAAAAATCTGACTTCCGAATCAAAATTTAATGTAAAAAGTGCAATAGAGTTCAAAAATAAGATAAACAACTCCTGTATATGTGATGATGAACGTCTGGTGTCGTTTGATGTAGTGTCATTGTTTCCAAGTGTACCAACGGATTTAGCTATAGGGACTATAATGACAAAGTGGGATGACATAAAACAATACACAGATATGCCAAAAAAGCTCTTTATGGAAATATTGACCTTTTGTATCACAGAGAATAGATATTTTAAGTATGAAGAAATTATTTATACGCAGTTAAGAGGGCTTCCAATGGGATCTCCGGCATCACCGATAGTAGCCGACATCATCATGGAAGAAATATTGAAGAAATTGACAAACACGAGACTACTTAGTAAGTACGTAGATGATGTGTTTGCAATAATAAGGGAGGACGAACTAGAGAAAACAATGAAAACCCTAAACACATATCATAAAGATATACAATTTACCATGGAGCTAGAGACTGAAAACAGATTACCCTTCTTGGATTGTCTCGTATGTAAGAGAGGTAACCAAATAAAAGTAGATTGGTACCAAAAGCCCACATCATCAGGACGGATAATGAGCTACAAATCCAAACATCCGAGAAGCATGATTATAAATACAGCCAAAAACTTTATTGGGAAGGTGTTGGACACGAGTGATGCAGTGTTCCACCCTGAAAACAAAAGAAAAATTGCAAATATACTAAAAATGAATGACTTCCCTCATGGAATTATACGGAGGATGATAAAAGCTTACAGTGAAATAAAAATACCCAAAAACGGAGAAAAAACAACTACAAAGTACAAATCGATGTTATATATACCAGGCTTCTCCGACAGATTAAAAGGTTCCGACATATATGACAAGGAAAACATCAAAATTGCACATAAACCAGCCTATACGACGAATATTTTCTACAACAACATGAAAAGTAAAGTAGCATTATTAGACAAAAACAACATTGTATACAAAATTACATGCGCTGGAAATGAAAACGATAAATGTAACAAAGAGTATGTAGGTACAACTAAGAATAAATTGAAAACGAGGATATCAGGCCACCGATCTGATATAAAATGCAGAGCAGCTAGTAACACGCAAAAAACTGCACTTGCGGCCCACTGTGCAGAGAGCGGCCATCAACCAGATTTCGAAGCAGTGAGCATACTTCAAACAGAGCAAAATTACAAAAAACGCTTCACTTTAGAAATGCTCCACATAACAAACACACCAATAAACAAGAGACTTAACTATAAAATAGATACCGACGGCTGCTCACATATCTACAGACACTTGCTAGAATCGTGGAAAATTAGTTCAAAGCTACATGGCGAACCGAACGGACGCAGATTAGCAAAGTAAAAATTTAAATGTATGTATGTATATAAATATGAATGCCATTATATACATAGGATGGTTTATTTAGTTATTATTGTTAGTTATTACAATTTAAGCTGAATTGTTTATTATTGTTGTAGCCCCCTGATGAAGATCTCCGAAGGTGATCGAAATATATTGGGAAAATAAAAAAAAAAAAAAAAAAAAAAAAAAAAAAACCAAATCGTTTTATTACTTTTGACCTAGAGCCGGCAAAATAAAAACTTTACATTAGCACTTGACGTTATTTTAGAAAAATGGACAATAATACAAGAACACACAATGATACCAAAGCAATTATTTATGGAAATAGTAAAATTCTGTATTCAGGAAATTAGATATTTTAAATACAACGACACTATATATACGCAAATAAAAGGCATGCCAATGGGATCACCTGCTTCACCAGTTATTGCAGACATAATAATGGAAAAACTTTTGGAAAACAAATTGGAAAAATTGGGATGCAAACCAAGATTGCTTACAAAGTATGTCGATAACTTGTTTGCAATAGTAAGTGAAAAGGAGGTACAAAACACTTTAAAAACGCTAAACTCTTTCCAAAAAAGTCTACAATTCACCATAGAACTAAAACATAAGGGAAAATTACCTTATCTAGATTCAATGATAAACAAGTATGGAAATGTACTCAAATTAAAGTGGTACAAGAAACCGACGGCATCAGGACGAATCGTCAACTTTTTTTCTAACCACCCAAAGGCGATGATATGAAACACAGTAATGGGCTGTATTCGAAGGATGTTACAAACGTCAGATGAGATGTACCACAAGCAAACAGAAAAAGAAATATTTATATTACTAAGGAACAACGATTTCCCCGACAAAACTATTAAAAGCTTATTAAATAAATCAAAACACCAACACCAAAAGCAAAAATCCGAAAACCCAGTAATTTTCAAATCAGTTATTTATGTACCTCAACTCTCTGAACGACTCGCGACGTCAGATTGTTACAATAAAGAAAATATTAAAATAGCACACAAACCTATAAACACCTTGAAAAACTTTTTCAACAAAACAAAATCTAAAATACCCGAAATGGAAAAAGTTACGTAGTTTATGAAATCCCATGCAAAGGAGGTAAAAACAATGAGCCTTGCCCTAGTGTTTATGTATGAACCAGCAAACAAAAATTTAAAAGTAGACTTTCCCAACACAAGTTGGATTTAAAACATTGCCATAATGTGATGAATCAAAAAACAGCACTCATTACGCACTTTAAAATAAGAGCACATACACCAAATTTTGAAGAAACAAAGATTCTCCAGCAAGAACAACATTATAGCAAACATTTCACTCTAGAAATGTTAAATATCGTCGACAAAGATACAAACATTAGGCTCAATTATAAGACAGATACAGAACTGCGCGCACACCTACAAATATTTACTTTCAAACAAGACAGTACACAGCTCCACGTCAGACAGAGCAGACGTGTAAATAAATGCAATGTATGTACATAGATTTTGTTCAATTTTATAATTTTTAATATGTACAATTATCAATGTTTTATTTTATTTTGTTTTGATTTTGTCAATAGTTACGCCCTGAAGACGGTTACCGGAAGAGTAACCGAAATATATTGGTAGTAAAACTTAACCATATTTTGTGTTTTACTCAATTTGACCTGAAGCCAGCTTTAAACAAAATAAGAAAACTTATATATTTAAGTTAACCAGTGTATGGCCAGAAACTAATTATTTCGCGCTATTTTGGAAGAACTTCGTCGGCTTATAAGTAACGACCTATACCGACGTGTTATTGTCGAGTTGTCGCCGAGTTATTTGCATTTTTCTAGTTTCTTATCGGTGGATTGCAGATGTGTTATCGATAAATTTTACTTTTTGACATTAGATGACTTTTCCATGACTCGTTGATAGCAAATCGATGACACGCCATTAAAAATTGGTAGCATTCCGATAAAAAATCTATGAGTTTTCGGTAACAAATCGATAAATCGTCCATACCTTGTCGATAACACACCCATGGTTTGTCGATAAGGAATGGATAACACGTCGAAAAACCTATATAACACATCGATAAGCAAAACATTCACACTTCCGTTTTCGGTTCAGACTGCATTTATGTCTTCCTATCTCTTTACTTCTACCATTTCTTTTCTCCTTAAGGAATTAGCTGATCTGCTGTCTGATTTCGAACACTACCAGGTGCATTTTTTCCACATTACGCTACAATTTAGCGACTGTACTTTCCTCATACTATGATTTTAGGTGTTCAAACAAAATTATTAAATGTCTTCAAACATCGTAAGCCCAAACTATGTTTTGTGGACTAACTTCGAAAAACAGAGAAATTGTAATTTTACATATAGCTGAACCTCTTAAAAGATGTTTTGATTTAACTGATTTTTGTAATTTTTATGTTTATGCATTAAAAAGGATTACCTGTAACGGACCCTATAAGAAGCTTTTAGTCCTCCATCAAAACCTGGAGTCCACGCTAGAGATACGCTATCATGTGTTACATTTAATACGTTTAAGCTAAGTGGCATATCTGGTTGGGATGTAATGTCCAAGCGAATAGTTTCTGTAGTTTTACCCAGTTCGTTTGCTACCACACATTCGTAAGCTCCATAATCAGCTGGTGCCACTTTTTCAATAATCAATGTGGACTCGTAAGTTAACGAATCAATTTTCTTTTCCTCGACTTCATATTTATATGTTCGATTTACTTGTAACTCCTTCCCATATTGTCTCCAAATAAAGCTGGGTTTCGGAGCAGATTGTGCACGACATGGCAGTCGACCCCGTTCACCAGTTCCACTAGCAGCACGTAAAAATGTTGGCGATTTGTCTACTTCCGGTGCAACTATGAAATTTTAAAATGTTTTTATTTGTTGTTTAATTAAAACTCTATCGTAATACTAAGGCAGCCATAAATAGTATTTACTTACATTTAACAATGAGCAGAACATCACGGTTTGTGGGATTCGCCACCCGATTATCAGCGACACACCTAAAATTTCCAACATCTTCGCGTTGTGCAGAATTTATCTTAAGATATGAGGTTCCATTCATAAAGGATGTTGTGGTCTTTGCTGACATGTCATATGCGACTCTTTCCCATTTTATGTGTTCCTCAGTCAATGGCTTTCCCTCTACTGTGCACGATAATACCGCATCTTCGCCGGGATTAACGATTACATTTTCCGAAACTGCTTTTATTGTTGTACCATCTGAAAATAAGTAATATTACAAAAATAATTACTGAATTGTTTCCAAAGTAGATATTGCCCCCGTGATGCAATAAATCAGACAGATGCATAGTACAGGTTTACAAGTATGATATATGTGAGAAGGAAACAATTCCTTTCTCTTTCTAACACACAGCCGTTTGACACTTCGTTCAGTGTTAAACTATTGTGGAACTCAGTGGAACCTGCGTGGAACATGCGTTTGACTCTGAACGAAGTGTCAAAATTATCGGGGTTGCTGTCGTGGAAAGCTAGGCAGGGAAACAAAAAGAAGGGCGGAATATCAGATATGGGTTGCTGTGATGGTAAATTTTTTTGACGATTTTAGTATGAAAATGTAGTGCACCTATAAGGGTCCTACAGAAAATTATACAAAAGTCTTGAATTGAGGTATCTGAGGACGCGCAGTTATTCCAGTATTAAGAATACAAACACGGGTGCTAAGTTTTTCTAGCCGTCCAAAAGTTCTCCGCGAAAAACAGAGGTCGTCTGCAATAGGTCGACTGCAATAACCCGCCCAAAAATGTGGAAAGAGAAATGAAAAGAAGCGTTTTGTCCTGTCATCAATAGTCCAAAGGCGAAAGAGTATTCGAATTATTGAAAGCGAGGCGAATTATTGGTCGTGTTTTAGCAATCGCCACCAGTAATAAAGTATCACAATTTGTTAATTAAAATTGTCCAAAATATATGGATTTTAAAGAGAGATGTAAGTGCTCGTTTGAAAGTAAATAACGATATTTCTTTGTAATTTTACAATAAAAATTTTACGCAGTTTTCGTTAGCAGCTACTACACTTTTCTTGGACCTAAGAAGTACAACAGTGTCAAATAGCATCCACAAAAAAAAACGAACAAGAACAAGCACTTTATCAGGTAAGCGTGGCTGTGTATGTGCGTGCTGCTACATATCCTACTTGTAGACTTTTACAATGGACAATATTACAAAATGGAGTCGCATTTGACAATACTCGCCCTCAAATTGCTTCTTAACTTATCTGCAGCACAGATTTTTCTGGTATCCTAAACAAATACTATATCAATACTTTTCTGAAATATAAAGTAATGTGCAGGAAAATAGCGCCTGCGTTCTGTATTTCCTTTTTTGGGTTGTTTTTTACTTTTCCTGAGAAGAAAGTTTTAGTCAACGAAGTTGAATCGTTGCATCTTCTGAGTATCACATTGTCCGCAGCTAAGGAATATAATAGGTATTGAGCCTAATGCCGATTTCAGACTGTAGTTCTGCTGCATATGTCGGAAAAGGATTTATAACAGACGGCCATACTCTTGCCAGTGTGCCATGTGTAAAATATAGTTACATCGTTCGGGCTGTTCTGGATTAGAATCCAACATTCGTCACCCCCGAAATTTCTACTAAACCTTTGTGGCTCCCTGCTGTTCACGTTCAAGGACGTCCCGCGATTCACTCCCAAGCGTACCTCCGCTACCTTCTAGCAGCAACGATGCCCAGCAGGCCACATCAACTGCCCGCTGTTGCTCGCGCCAAACGGCGCCTCCAGCTAACGCGTCCGCCGCAACTCATCACTACAATAAACGAGCATCAGCTTTTACCCTCGTCCCTCCTCTCCTTTTCTGACTCACGCACTCGCGTAAGAAGGAGTCATCAACTCTTAGTACCCCATATCGTATGCTCCGTATGCCAGTTAAGAATATTTACGACCGCGACATCGGTCCAATGCAGTTCATGCCTTGGTCGATGCACCTTCATAGATGCTCTGGGCTTAGAAATGGCGACCATCCGACCGGTGCATTCACTGCACCGTTCTGCCAAAAACACACGTAACAACTCATCGACACCAGGTACTCTAGCAGTAATCGGACAGCACACTCGACAAAGCGTATTTCCTTCAAGGCGGAAACAAAGCTACTTGCCAGATCGGACCCCCGACCATGACCTCTGGCATTCCAGCTTGCCAGTCGAAAGCAGAGCTAGCAGAGCAAATAGACAATACGACTTTCTGCACGATAAACGGCGATGCCCTCACCAGAATTGCAGGCAATTTTCCCAACTCGCCTGACATCTCAATCGTCAGCGCTGGGCTCATAAACTGCGTTGAATGGCAGCCGATGCTTAATTTAGCATCTTTTCACTTGCCCATACTCCTTTCAAATCAGTGACCTGCCAATTTCATCACCTCTGAAATAACAAGAGGAGTGTGTGAACGCTGTCGCGAGTTGAAAAGGTTGGTGAGACGCCGAAGACGCGAAGAAAAAGCAGAGGCAGAAAGGCGTGAGTGCGAGGAGCTTGAGCTTCTAGCTGGAATAACGCCCGAAAATTCTACCAAAAAATTCAGCGATAGACGGTAGGATTTAAACCCGGCGCAAACTCTTGTAAGAACGAAAACGGCGCCCTTGTAACTGATGTCCAGAGAGTACTTAGCTTAGGGAGGGAACACTTCTCTGCTCTCCTAATTGGAGACGGCGATTTACCGCACATTGACGACGAACCCGATCCCGCAATCGATAATGATGGAATAAAAGTCCGCCCACCCGATTATGACGAAGTCAGAATAGCAATAACCATTGAAAAACAACAACGCCGCGGGCGCTGAGGGATTGCCTACGGAGCTTTACAAAAACGGAGGCGAGGAGTTGGCAAGGTGAATGCAACAGCTTTTTGGCAAAATGTGGTCGGACGAGTGCATGTATGGCGATTTCCCAGTACACAAAAAAGAGGGTACTGCAAACTGCGCCAACTATCGCGGAATCAGCCTTCTTAGTTTCGCATATAAGGTCCTGTCAAGTGTATTGTGTGAAAGATTGAAGCAAAACCGTGAATCGGCTGATTGGGCCTTATCAGTGCGGCTTCAGACCTGGTATATCTACCATCGACCAGATTTTCACAATAGGCCAAATCTTGGAAAAACCCCGCGAAAAAAGAATCGACAAACATCATCTCTTCTCCGATTTCAAAGCCGCCTTTGACAGCACGAAAAGTAGCTGCCAATATGCCGCTATGTCTGAATATACGGCTGTGCAAAATTACAAAATTATTCCAAACCTGCTAACGTTCGAATCGCTAAACTCTTGAATAAATAACTCCAATATTCAATAATTAAAAATGGTCTTTATTAGACTACTTTGAGATTACTTCACAACCAATAGCGTGCTTAAATCAAACTGCTTAGTCATGCCTCAGTTTGCGCTGCTTTTATACTCTCGGTTTCCTCGTTCACCCATTTCTCCTAAGGCAGGCGCGGTTCCAGCGGCCCTTATAGGGGGGGGGGGGGGGGGGGGGGGGGGGGTAAATTTTTTAAAATATATATAGTGATAACGTAAATAAGTAGACCAAGCAAGAAAAATTAAAAATTAGTAAAAATCCGTTTCCCCCAGTTCCACCCCCCTGGAAACGTGCATGCCTAAGGTCTAGTAATTTCGTGAACTTCATGCTTGGTTACCAGCTATATATGTACATGTATATTTGTAGTTTGTATCCATATGTGTGTGTATATGTGAGTACTACTTCGGCTGATGAGGACATGCGTTTGTGAGTATCCCTCTGCTGCCTTGTATGTATGTGTGTACATGATGATTGACTTGTTTACGTACATACGAGTGCTGCTTAGTATCGGCTTAATGATGGTAGTTACGCTTAGTGATGATAATCGTCACACTGCTCTCCACCTAAATCTGATCGTCCCGATCAGACAAATCTCTCGATCAAACCGCTGCTAGCCTCTCTAAATAATGAAACAATGAAAATTTCGCTGATTTTAAATAACTGAACTTAATTGCGCATCACTTCAAAATTCTCATTAGAAACCCATTAGCAATTGACGTTAGAATTCGATTAGAAAATCCATTAGAATTCGATTCGCTTTCTAATCGTTTTCTAACCTAAATGTTTATATGTCTTCTGTTCTTCCAGTTAAGATGCCATATATGTCTTCTGTTCTTCCAGTTGAGATGACATTTGCGACGACATTTCTAAAATGCGTGCCTCCTGTGCTTGCATCTTTGATGTTACTGTCGATGTTTGTGCAGATATTGCAGCCAATATCATGTTCAAGTCTGTTCTCGTAACTGTCTGCGATGTTTCGTTTTTCTCTTAATTTTTTGTTGTTGTCTCGTCCCCATCAGCATGAAGGACATCATCGTCCACATTTATTCCTTCCGACCCCATTACCTCTCGTAGCCGTGCTTGAAGTTCGATCGTATTGCCGGTTGTATTCAATCTACGTTTCTACAACTCCTTTTTCAGTTGCTGATTCCTTAATTCACTTTACTTTGCTATGTCCAAGTTGTATTCGAAGTCTTCGGAATTGTTTCAACAATTCCCCTTCTGATACCAATTGTAACAGATTTAGTGAAATTCCCCTTATTCCAAACCTTCTGCTAACGTTCGAATCGCTAAACTGTTTATTAAAATATTCAATAATACAAAATGGTCTTTATTAGACTACTTTGAGAGTACTTCACAATAACACTTATACTTCACAGCGAATAGCGTGCTTAAATCTAACTGCTTAGTCATGCCTCTGCTTACGCTGCTTTTATACTCTCGGTTTCCTCGTTCACCCATTTCTCCTAAGGTCTAATAATTTCGTGAACTTCATGTTTGGTTACCAGCTATATACATGTATATTTGAGGTTTGTATCCATATACGTGTGTATATGTGAGTACTACTTCGGCTGATGAGGACGTGCGCTTGCGAGTATCCCTCTGCTGCCTTGTATGTATGTGTGCACATGATGATTTATTTGTTTACGTACATACGAGTGCTGCTTAGTATTGGCTTAGTGATGGTAGTATCGCTTAGTGATGATAATATTCGTCACAATATCATCGGCCTAGGCACCCACGAAGTTAGTTCTGCTTACTGTAAACTGGAAAAAGAAGCGGCAAGATGGGTTTGATGGTGAATCAGGGCAAAACGGAGTAACCTGCTGTCATCGAGAAAATTGTCAGCGCTTTGGCAACCAGCCATAATTTCGAAATAGTAAACGACTTCTTTGGACTAGGTAGGCAATTGAAAAGTAAAGTCCTCTCTCGGCAAACGAAAATCATACTCTACATGTCACTTATCGCATCCGTCCTGCTATATGGTGCAGAATCATGGACCATGACAGCATCAGATGAAGCGGCTCTGGGAGTGTTAGAGAGAAAAGTTCTTCGAATGATTTATGGACCTCTAAGCGTTGGCGATGGCGAGTTCCGAAGAAGATTTAACGATGAGCTCTACGATCTTTACGCAGACATCAACAGCGAATTAAAACGCAGCGGCCGCGCTGGCTAGGCCAAGAAAGTGTTTCTATCGAAGCCCGCCTATGGAAGCAGAGGAAGAGGGCGGCCCCGACTCCGCTGGAACGACCAAACTCCCTTGGTGTGACCAACTGGCGCCAGTTGGCACAGAGAAAAAGCGACTGGGACGCCTTGTTGGACGGCCATGACCGTTTAAACGGTTAAGCGCCAATTAAATAAGTAAGTAATCTAGTTATTTAATTCCCAATTAGAAGTTAGGTGCGAAAATGATGATATACTCGTTATATGTAACCTAGGTCTTAGTTAGATAACTAGTGGTCAAATCCCATATGTTTGACAGATCACAATCAACTTAGTTTTTGAGATTTGAAAATGTCTTCATTGGTAAGCTTTTAAGCTAAAAATGTAGGTAGGCCAGGTTAATTTCATTTTAAACAGGTACAGTACCTTTAATATTAAATGTAATTTTCAAACTGCTGAAACCTTATTTCCAACTGGTATCGATTTGAGTGACCAGTTGCAAGAAGTATACGAATAAACAATTGAATTCAAAACATGGATCAGTTACATAAATACTGCCAAGTACAAACTGAAACGTAAGTGATACAGATAAAAGGCTTGCTCATTATCTTCTTAAAATAGTTACAAAAATAGATTACAATAGATTACCAAAATGAGTTTTTTAATCTTAAATAAAAATAAATAATAGGCGCGACATGTTCTATGTCGACATCATATGATGATAAATGAAAGTGAAACCCTCTCACTCGCTTGAAATTGAAGTAGCAAAAACTTACAAAAGCTCAAAAACTAGATAGAGTGTCATGGCGACTTTTTTCTAAGTCATCCACAAATGTCCCCAGGATGATCCCGATGGAGTCCCTACATTCATCCCGAAAAGACCCTCTGATGAACACGGGAGGACCCCGAGATAGCCCCCGAAATGATCCCCAATGACCCGGGCATAATCTCGAAAAAACCCCAAAATTATTTTATAATGACCCTACACGATCCCGTTGTGACCCCCAAATGATCCTAGGAGGAAGGACCCCTGGAATGTCCCCAATATCATCCCGAAATAACCTCGTGAGGAACCCGAAAGTTTCCCCGAAATATTCTGGAAATAGCCCCCAAACGACTCTGAAATTATCCCCAAATGGCAATGAAATGGCCCTGGAAGGATCCCGAGAGAGCTCTCAAATTAATCCAGGAGGGCCCTGACGGAGCTCCAAATTCATATGACCCGGGGAAGATCCAGAGGAGTATTTTTGTCTGCTGCATAGTTTTTCTTTTGTTTCTCACTAATTTGTGGTCGCTGTTGTCAAGTCTGCCTTCAAATTCTTCTTGCAGCCCATTGCATTATTTATTATGAGTTCATCAAGGAGAATGTGTGTAAATAAGGAAGACAGAATTTTGTTTGAATCCGTCAGACTTAGTGAAACGAGCTTATATGGACTTATTCGGTTCCCCATATGAAACTTATAACAAACCCTGGATTGCAAGTTTAGTATGTAAAGTTCTGTTGAGTCATTACGCTTATGGGCAAATAAAATAATACCTAATTTCAAGTAGCAAACTTCTGTGATATGCCTTGAACCGTCACATAACAGCGACTGTGTGGTAAACATAACAGAAATAAATCGCAGAAATCACTCTAAATGAGTTTATCCCAACCTACTGACTGCTGTTCGACTAGCCCTTAGTGCTAGATACTCAGAGCCTGAACGCAGAACATCCTGGCATCATTCAAATACTTTTCTAAATAGTTTCCAAAACAGATTTATGCAAAAGTGAAAGCAGGCGACTACGATACACCACTGGTACGACAAAGAATGCCGCGTTGCAACCGAAAAAAAGACGCTGCCTACAGGGCTACGTTAAAATCAAGCGCAAAAATATCAGTGTGTGAATGCTTCCTTTACAGGAAGTAAATATCAAAGGCAGAAAGGCGTGAGTGTGAGGAGCTTGAGCTGCTAGCCACCAGGAATAACGCTCGAAAATTTTGCCAGAACATTGGGCGACAGACGGAAAGTTTTAGCTACTGGGCGACCTTGTAACCGATGTCCAGAGAGTACTTAGATTATGTATGGAACACTTCTCTGCTCCCTTAAATCGAGAAAATGGAGACAGCGGGAGCTGCAAGATTGTCTGCGGAACTATTCAAATACGCCACCGAGGAGTTGGTAATGCGCATGCACCATCTTTTTGCAAAATATGGTCGGCATGCACTCGCACGACGATTGGAATCTAAGTGTTCTTTGCACAGTCCAAAAGATAGGGGATCATGCACACTACGCCAACTCTCGCGGGATCAGCCATATTCCGATAAAATAACTTGCTTAGCCGGAACGATCACTACACTATTCAAGAATCAATCGGACACCCTCTGCTGCACAAATTCATAGATAAGAGGGCTAGAATACCTCTTGTGACTGCACAGGTGCATTTTGTTTGCCATTACAAACTCAAAAAAATGAAATGAAAAATTCTAACCTTTTTTTGTTTTTAAAATTTGACATTTAATTAAATTCAGGTTGAAAAGTAGGCTCATCGAATTGCTAAATTTTCATTTTGCACGCCTTACCGACAGCTTCCAGTGACTTAGGTTTTTTCCTGATTTAGGTAGCGATTTAGGCAAACTCGCACTCAGCCTAAGTGCAAAACTTACCCCCTCTGGAACAATATTCTATACTAGAGTTTGCCCAGTGGTTGAAGTACAACCATTACAGTGATCACTAATTATACCAAATAGAACAATAATACAACATTATCCTTCCTATTTTCCTTTCTTTTCCTCTCCTTTTCTCTCCTTTCCTTTTTTCTTTTCCCTTCCTTTCATTTCTTTTCTTCCATTTCATTATCTTTCCTTTCCTTTATTTTCCTTTCATTCCCTTTCCTTTTCAATCCTTTCCCACCCCTTCCTTTCCATTTTCTTTCCTTTCCTTTTCTTTCTTTTCTTTCCTTCCCTTCCTTTAATTTCCTATCCTTTGCTTTTCTTTCCTTTCCTTTCCCTTCCTTTCTGCAACTTCATGATATTATTCCAGATCGTCAGTTATCTCATTGACGTCAGCAATATATTTCCATATTCCTTATTTGTGAACAATTGATACCCTGAAGATTCAGCCATTCAGTTCCGTTGTCTAAAACTTTTTCATTTCCTCTGGGAAAGGAATAAAATCATTTTTCAGAAAGGCATCAATGTATAAGTGAATAATCAACATTTAAATTTATGAGGGCGAGTTTTGTCAAATGCGACACTGTTTTGTAATATTGGCTTCACCTGTCTGGTGTTATTGCGTCATGCTGGAACTTTTCCCGTATCGTCGTCGGTATCTTCAGATCACATAATGTTATGTACCAGATTTGGTAAATATATCTCAGTGTTTGCTCAAGTGATTGTGTTAATGGACTGTACATTGTTCACGTTAAACCTGTAGACCATCAGCACTTGGTAAAGTATCGGGGAAAAGTATCGAGGTAAAGTATCGATACTTTACTCAGTACTTTCCAATGATAGTTATGTTGTAGATGGTAATGTCGATAAAAAAAGTGTTTAATAAATCTTAATTTACGTTTGTTTGTTTAATGGTGTGTTCAATTTATATTTAATATTTAAGAATTCATGAGCTTAATTGAATATTTAATTATTATGTTTGTTTAAAAGAAACTGAATAGAAGGAAAGATTTACCGGCATATTGCGATGGTACCATTATTTTATTTTATATATTTCATTCTATTTAATTTCATTTCCTTTCATATTATTTCATATCATTAAATTTCATTTCATTTTATTTTTTTCCATTCTATTGTTTCATATTATGTCATTTCATTCCATCTAATTTAATTTCATTTTATTTCATTTCATTTCATTCCATTTGATTTCTTTTCATTTCGTTTTTTTTTTTTCATTTGTCTATATTTCATATCATTTCAAATCGTTCCATTTCATTAATTTCATTCCATTTTTTATTTCATATTATTTCATTTCATTCAATTTTATTTAATTTCTTTCCATTTCATTGTGTTTGATATCATTTTATTCCAATTCATTTAATGTAATTTCCTTTCATTTCGTTTTTTTTTATATAATTTCATTTCATTCCATTATATTTCATTTCATTTTATTTATTTCAAATTCATTGTACTTCATATCATTTCATTTCATTGTATGTCATACCATTTCTTTTAATTACTTTCATTTAATTTCATTCCATTTTATTTCGATTTGTTTATATAATTTCATTTCATTCCATTTTTATTCTTTCCATTACACTGTATTCTATATCATTTCATTTCATTCAGTTTCATTTTATTCCATTTCGTTTCAAATATTTTCATTTCATTCCACTTCGTGTCATTCCATTTTATTTCGTTCCAGTTCATTGTATTTCATACCATTTTACTTCTTGTCCCATCATTTTGATTCATATTATGTCAATTTATTCCATTTATTTCATTTAATTTTATTTTATTTCATTCCATTTTATTTCACATTATATCATTTCTTTCCATTTTATTTCATTTTGTTTCATTTCGTTCTATTTTATTTAATTTCATTCTGTTTCTTTCATTTCATTATTATTTCATATAATTTCATATCGTTCCATTTCATTCCATTTTTTTACATATTTTTCACATAATTTCATTTGATTCAAATTTATTTCATTTTATGTCTTTCCATTTCATTTAGTTTCATTCCATTTCGTTAAATTGCATTACATTTTATTTCGTTTTGTTCCATATAATTTCATTTCATTCTATTTTATTTCATTTAGTTTAATTTGTTTCCATTTCATTTAATTTCATATCACTCCGTTTCATTTTATTTTATATTATTTCATTTGATTTCATCTCTTTCATTTCATTTTATTTCTTTCCATTTCATTATATTTCATATCATTTCATTTAATCTTATTTAATTTCATTCCGTTTCACTTCATAATATTCTATTTTATTTAGTGTCATTTCATTTCATTAAATTTCATTTCACTCCGTTTCATTTCATTTTATACTATTTAATTTAATTTTATTTTATTTTTTCCATTTCATTATATTTCATATCATTTCATTTCATCCCATTTCATTTAGTCTTATTTAATTTCAATCCGTTTCACTTCATTTTTTTATTTAAATAATATTATTTTTGGCGACCTTTTTATTTAAAGATATTGGTTTTATGTGTACCGGCTCGAGGTTAATATATTTAGTAATAAAAACACCAGGTTTTATTTTTCATTGCGATATATTTCGGTTACACGTCGGTAACCGTCTTTAAGGGACTATACAAAACAATGTAAAAACAAATTTTCATACACGTAATATAAATAAACATAAACATACATACATTTTTGAGCTAAACGTCCGTTCGCGTTGGCGGTGAGTTTTGTACTGTCGATTTTGTTGTAACATGCCAACCTAATACAACCGCACTGCGTTTTTTAGCGCACGCAAACAACCGGCGTTTTTTGCCCTAACCCAAATAAGAATGCGTTGCGACAATGTAAAGCATGTGTGCAAACGTCACGCAGAACAAAAATTGGAAATCGAGTTAGGTTTTCACCATAGCGGAATGATACAGGTGATATGGTGACATACATACAAACATAAATAAAAATTCCATGTACTTTGTTTTTGTAAATTCGATGGACAAATATCAAAATCGTACTGCGCCGGAAGTTGACGTATCAAATCAAATAAAAAAAGTTTATAATCAGCTGTTCCATGCTGCCACCTTGTATCGTTGCGCCATGGGTTTCACGCAGCAAATTCAATTTGGGTTGCTCTCATACAAGTTGTATGTGCATGAGACATTTTTGATAGAAAATGACTTGGGTGCGTTTATATTAGGTAGGCATGTAAGTGTCTGTACAAGTGAGCGACGTTGATCGTGTCTGTTTTGAAGTTTAGTCGTATGTCTGGTGGTGTATGTATTATGTGTAAAGCGGCAGTTACCCACCGATGTGTGCCACACGAACGGACGTTTGTCGTACGAAACACGTTTGACCGAACCCTCAAGCCCGTAGGAATCAATGTGTGCGTCTGTGTACATGTAAATAACATATTTGTGTGTGTATTGTTTACAGCAAAGCACTGTTGCCATTGCCCAGTTTGCATGCATGCTTATGCAAACATCAACTCTTTGAATTACAATTTTTCATTGAGCAAATGGCAAAAACAAATACTGAATAAGAATTTCTAGTTCATTTATTTGTAACCTCCAATTTTATATAATAATTTTAGGATAATTCAACACAATTTTAAACAATCATTAAGCCTTTTTGTATAATAACTGCAATTGGTCCAAACATAGCACACAAAATGTTTAATAGGCAACTCTGTCTTGTGAGAGAGCGATCAGCTGACACGTTCTTACGGAAAAAATCAAAATTGTTTTGATTTCTACGTTCTGGGCTACGTACGTACGTGCGTTGACCGTCGGTGAGTTTTCGTTTACATTGCACACTCATAAAATAAGTCGTGTCAGCTGACACGTTTTTGGTACGTAAGTTCGTGAGTAACTGCCGCTTAACATTTCCAGTGTTAATCTCTTTCTATAGTGATTTTGTTGTTGTAATACCGACGCTTTCTCAAAGTTCGGACAGTGGCCACTAGATGCACAGAGGGCTATGAGTGCAGTTTTTTGGTTATTTAAATTATGATAATGTTTCATGTCCGATTTGTGCTGTGCTATTCTCGTTTTTAACTTCTCTATATAATTTCATTGATTTTATTCCCTTTCCTCTCCTTCCTTTCCTATACTTTCCTTTCCCTCCCCTTCCTTTCCATTCCATTTTCTTGCCTTTCTTTTTCTTTCCTTCACTTCCTTTTATTTCCTGTCCTTTGCTTTTCTTTCCTTTCCTTTCCCTTCCTTTCTGCAACTCCATGATGTTATTCTAGATCGTCAGTCATCTCATTGACGTCAGCAATATCTTTCCATATTCCTTATTTATGGACAATGGATACCCTGAAGATTCAGCCATTCAGTTCCGTTGACTAAAACTTTTTCATTTTTTTTCTGGGAAACGAATAAATTCACAATTTCATTTGACTCAAATTTATTTCATTTTATTTCTTTCTATTTCATTTAGTTTCATTCCATTTCGTTAAATTGCATTCCATTTTATTTCGTTTTGTTCCATATAATTTCATTTCATTCTATTCTATTTCATTTAGTTATATTTATTTCCATTTCATTGAATTTCGTATCACTCCGTTTCATTTTATTTTATATTATTTCATTTAATTTCACCTTTTTCATTTTATTTTATTTCTTTTCACTTCACAATATTCTATTTTATTTTGTTTGATTTCATATAGTTGCGTATCATTTCATTTTCTTTCTTTTCATTTCCATATAATTAATTTTTTGCTGATTTCATTTCATATCATTCTGTTTCATTTCATATTTTTTTGTTTATTCTCGATATCATTTCATTGATTCTATTTCATTTGACTTCAATTTATTCCGTTTTATTGCAATGATTTTATATTTTTTCGTTTTACTTCAACTTTACTGTTGCATTTCATTTCGTTCCGTTTAATTTTATTACGTTTCACTTCATTGAATATTTTTCATTTTAATTCGTTCCACTCTATTTTATTTTATGCCAATTCACTGAATTTAAATTTATTCCTTTTCATTTTCTTCAGTTTCATTCCAATTTAGTTTTTTATTTACTTATTTCATTTTATTTATTTTATTTTTATTTATTTACTTTTAATTATCTAATAATCTATTAATTTGATATAATTTTATTTTACTTTTTATTTAATTTCTATTAATTTTTTAATTCATTTTATTTTATTCTTTTTATTTTTTGGATTTACCTTATTTTATTTCAATTTTTTTATTTTTTTATTTTATTTCATTTTATTGTTATTTTTTCATTAAAATAGTATATTATATAAAATTCATATGAAATTTGTAAATGAAAAAATAAATAAAAAGTTTAAAGAATTTTTTTGGAAATTTTTTTACCATAATGATGTTTTGTGCATTTAGAAAATGTTTTATTGAGTTTTTATTGGCAGCACTACGTTGAGGCTGTTATTTGCGCATAAAAGTGTAAAGCCGTTTTTCTCATGTACACGAAAAATCCTCTTTTACCATGTGTCAAATTGGTGCCTTGCCAAACAAAATTACCCAACTTTTCATCCTATTTTATTTTATTTTATTTTATTTTATTTTATTTTATTTTTATTTTTTTCTTTATATTAGGTCGGCTTAATGTTTGTAGGCATTTTCAATACAAATCTTGCAATCTATTTTTAAGTAACTTCTCATTGAGCTACAAACGTGAAACTTCACATATAGGTTAGGAAACCGAGACAATGCAACAAAAGGGGCAAAAATCCGTTAGGTGGCGCGCGGATCGAAATAATTAGATAAGAATTTTGAACTTTGGAAGTTTTAAATCGGTTTTTAAGTAACTTCTTGGTGAGCTAGAGACTTGAAGTTTCAATCTTAATTCAGAGGCCGATGACAGTATAAAACGCATACCAAACAGTTTCGCTAGAGGCGCACGAATCGGGATATTTAAAAAAATTGTACGGAACGGATGGAATCTTGCGATCGAATGCTACAAACGTGAAAATTTACATATGTATGCGTTTAGACACCGTGACAAAGGAACAAAATGAGAAAAAAATCGGTTAGGTGGCGGCCGGATCAAAATAATTAGATGAGAATTTGAAAAGTTTTGAATTTAGATTCAGATTTTTAAGTAACTTCTCATTGAGCTACAAACGTGAAACTTCACATATAGGTCACGACACCGGGATAATGCAAAACAGACCAAAAAATCCGTTAGATGCAAATTGGAAAATTTTAGATCGATTTTTAAGTAACTTCTCATTGAGTTACAAACGTGAAACTTAATATATAGGTTAAGAAGCCGTGACAAAGGAACAAAAGGGAAAACAATTACGTTAGGTGGCGCACGGATCGAAATAATAAGATGAGAATTTGGAAATTTGAAACCGGCTTTTAAGTAACTTCTCGATGAATTCGGAGGCCGATGACAGTATAAAACAGGATACACAAAGTTTCGGTAGGGGGCACACGAATTGGGATATTAAGAAAAGTCGTTCGGGGACTTCCCATTTAGCTACAATCTTGGAACTTCATCCACATACTCACTTGTAGCAATTCAAGCTTGGCATATATGAACAATTTTCAAGTAGCTTAAAAACTAATGTAGCTTGAAGTATTTTTCTGATATGTACACTATATTGTATACATACAAGTATTGTATGCATTCTGAATTAATAAAAGTAAAATTTTTACCTTGTAATAAATAAAGCACTACACTTTTCCACCTAGAACTAAAAAGTAGAAAATAGAAATAAAATAAAAAAACTTAAGCATTTCATTTATATTGTGCGCTCCACTTTTACATTTTTACCTCTCACAAATATTTTTTGAATTTCTATGTCAAAATTTTAAAATCAAAGTTCAGCAAGAATATGTCTTTATATAAGGACACATTTTTCGCTGACTTTGCCCATTTACATAAGAGAAATGCTTAAAATTTTTTTTATTTTTTTTTTTTTTTTGGTAGCGTCAATATTTGATTACCTAATTTTTCATCCACTCATGGTGGCAGGGTAGCGTCTGTGTTGGCTTATGTATAGGTACAATTTTTTAATTGATATTTTAGCGTTATATTTAACTTTTTTGATTTTTTTAATATCCTGTGTTTCTCCTTTAGAATTTGTATCGATACATAAATAGGTGTTTATACCTTAGAATTATAGTATGGCCGTAAAAGGGGTGCAAAAATTTCAACTTGCCTATGCATATATCAGATAAGCGTGAAATTACTGGCGTATGCTGACGCCATTGATATCATTGGCCTGAACACCCGCGCCGTAAGTTCTGGATGCTCCAAACTGCAAAAAGAAGCGGTAGTAAAGGCTTTGCAGAGTTAGAGCTTTTGCGCCTTGGCAACCACCCCATTGTTGGCAGCCTAACATAAACAACAACATCAGCTTTTAAATCCACCGAAGAATCACTCTCGCCAATAAATGCTAATTTGGACTAGGTAGGCAATTGGAAAGTTAAGTCCTCTATCGGCAAACGAAAATCATGCTCTACAAGTCACTTATCGGACTGGTAAGTACATGAGGCGGCTCTGGCAGTGTTCGAGAGAAAAGTTCCTTGAAATATTTAACGATTTCTACGCGTTGGCGACGGCAAGTGCAGAAACAGACTTAATTATGATCTGTACGAGCTTACCGCAGACATCAACATAGTTTAGTAAATAGCGGCTGAACTAGGCCATATTATGTGAATCGAAGATGATGCTTCGACTAAGAGAGTTTTTTCTCGAAACTCGCCTCGAAGATGGCGACTCCCACTCTGCTGGAAGGGCCAGGCGGAAAACGATCTAAATTCCATCGGTGTTACCAATAGCCACCAATTAGCAGAGCGGGGAAGTGAGTTAAAGGTAACGGTCGATAATACTCTGACCTTCAAGGCGCATGCCACCGAAATTGTATCTAAAGTATAAAGCCGCAACAAAATCCTCAAGTCGCTTCCCGGCAGCATCTGGGGAAAAAAAAAAACGTTGCCAACCACGTCTAAAGCAATTGGCCGGCCGCTCATGAGCTACGCGTCACCAGTTTGGTCACCTGGTCTTAAAAACACATACTGGAAAAGGCTGCAGGCCTGTCGAAATGCTGCTATCAGAACTGCCACCTGATGTCTCCTTATGACCCCCGAACATCACCTACATAGTGTGGCCAAAGAGCTCAACATTAAAGAGCACAAGGAAATGGTGAACAGGCAGTTTTTTCTAAATTATCACAAACCAGGACATCCTAGCAAACAATTGCTTGATCTGCACAGCCGTTTAATTCAGACAAGCATAAGCAGGCCCTAAGCCAAATCCACACAGAATCGGAAAACGCTTTTGCCAGAACACGCCCGGTGAACCCTGTTATTAATATGCAACATCCCACCTTTGCAAAAGAAGGAAGCCCACTACCGAGGGAGACACGAGTAACCCTGGTCCAACTTCGTTCTGGATACTGTAACAGGTTAAAATCTTACTTGTCCCGAATCAACCCCCACATACGTAATATATGTCCTGCATGCGATGTCTCCCCACATGACACCAACCATCTTTTTAATTGTAATGTGGAACCTACTCCTCTAACGCCAATCTCTCTATAGTCGCCCCTATTGGAAGTGCTAGTTTCCTTGGACTACCGTTAGAGGACTTGAATGACAATTTGTGAGTGGTCTTGCCCATTGCATGGGGCGATGCACTGTTAACACAACAAAAAGAAATTACTGTCGCGCCTTGCTTTAATTGTTTTAAAAGTGTATTTCTTAATTCATTACGCATTTAGTGTTCATTGAACGGTTTACAAAAGAAGTTTTTAAAACATAAAATTGTTGTAAATATTATATCTGTATTTAATTAGCGAGATATGCTCATATTGCTTTATACAATTGTTTTTGTTCTTAAGTTAGAGAAAAATCACAAAATTTAAGAACGGCGATGGTTACTAAGACATGTTTCTGAATTTCACTTCTTCACCAGCTAGCTTCTCGGGAGCCAACCAGTGGCGTAAGAATAGGGTGGCAGGGCTGGCAAAATGCCACGGGCCTCGACCCAAGTGGGCCCTGGGTCAAGAGGCCGCGAGCTCAAAAATACGTTTTACATTGTACCTGAGTATTTTATTTTATCTGAAAAGCGTATTTTTAAAAGTTCTACTTAAAATCCAAAGTGATAAAAATAAAGAACATAATACATAGGTGCATATTATCAAAGGACGGAATATTTTATCAAGTTTTATATCTGATAAAGAAAGTTTAGTATTTAACTTCAATAATATTAAAAATATTATACCCTACTAGATGGGCTGGACGTTATGATGTCGTTTTTGCTTTAAAAGTACGGTTTGTTGAAGTCCAAAAAGCGCTAACGAAAACATTCTGTTAAAATGCAAATCAGATGAAAAAATGAAGCTGTTTCACTCAAAAAGAAGATCAAAAACTACAATTTTGTTTTGGTATTGGTTTTCCATTGCAAGATCCTACTTACTATCGATGCAGCCTCTAACCTTCTGTCTAAAGCCACCGAATTTTCAAATGCCTCAAAATGTTTGAAAATTTGTCTAGAAGAATTGGGAAGGTATCGACATGAATTTGAAAATTTAAAAATTGAAGCGAATAGTGTAGCACAAAAATGGTCCTTCACCCTTGGATTTTTAAAACTCGCCAGATGATGATAAAATGTAATTTTTATGAGCTTTGCGAAGATGAGCGTCTCCAAGATCAGGAAAGTTTGTTCAAAGTAAACATATTTTATTGAGTATTGGACATCATTTTAAACCAACTGAAATCGCATTTTATTCCAATGAATGAAATTGTTTCAAATTCCAGTGTTCTGCAGCCTTCGACTTTAAAAGTTTTAAATGACACTGGTATTAAAAAAGCTCTAGAATTTGTTGAGATATATAAAAAAAGACATGTCTGAATCATGACAGAGAAATTTTTAGTTTTCGACCCACTTTCAGAGACGAAACAGAAAACTCGTCGTGTATTAGAGACCTAATTGATTTATTAATAATAAAAAGTCATTTTATGTCTTTCACCTTCTTGAAGTATGTACTGCATTACCTTTATTTCTTACAATTCCTGTGACTACAGCTTGTGCTGAACGATGATTTTTAAAACTTAAATTGATAAAAACCTATTTAAGAAACTTTAATGGACAAGGCAGAAATTGGCTATTCTGTCTATTGAAAAATCTATAGCCTGATCTTTAAACTTTGATGATGTTATAGATACTTTTACGGAACAGATATCTCAAAAAAAAAAAAAAAACTTTTTCTTAATAAATATCTTGCTGAAACTAAATTATCTTTACTTGATTGTAAATGCATTCAGGATTCCGCATTGGGCTAGCATGGACTATAGACCATTCTCTCTTGCCTAAGGGAGGAATGGGACTTATACAACGTATAACTGAGTACGATGAAAATCTCGAAGTGTGTTAAAATTTAACTGCATACAACGTGAAAATTTTGATTGATAGGGTCCCATCAAAAGAATTTGCCACGGGCCCCAGATGGTTTAGTTAAGCCACTGTCTCAGACTTTATACTAGTGTAAAGGCACTCAGCCATATGAATTCCCCGCTGCGCGCTTTGCAATTGGTCTCTCAGTGTTGCCTCGAGTTCTATACTCAGCTTCCGAGAAGCTAGCTGATGAAGAAGTGAAATTCGGAAACATGTCCTAGTAACCAACACCGTTTGTAAACTTTGTCATTTTTCTGTAAATATTATATGTAATTAATTAGCGAGGCATGCTCAAAATGCTTTATACAATAGTTTTTATACCTTTCATGAAAATGAAATTGTATATTAACTTCGTCACGAATCCCAAACTTGTAAGTCCTTAAAAGAAAATAGATAGACCCACCATTAAGTATACCGAAATAATCAGGATGCCGAGCTGAGTTGATTTAGCCTTGTCCATCTGTCCGTCTGTCTGTTTGTATGCAAACTAGTCCCTCAATTTTTGAGATATCTTGATAAAATTTGGTGAGCGGGTTTATTTAGGTGTCCGATTAGACATTTGTCAGAACCGGCCGTATCGGACCACTATAGCATATATCCTCCACACAACCGATTTTTCTGAAGATTTTTGTCATATCTTAACAGCTAGAAGCTTGGGTTTATCCCATACAACCGATCGTTCAGATAGAAAGATTTTTGGCCATTTCTCCCTTAACTTAGAAAGTATAAACGTGAAACTCGGTGCTATATATTTTAATATATCATAGAAGATTTTCTGAAAAAATCACTTTGATCGGAGCTATATATAGTATATATCCCATACAATCGATCGTTCAGATAGCAAGATTTTTGCTAACTTCTCCCTTAATTTCCAGTACAAGAACGTTAAACTTGGTGATATTTATTCTAATATATCATAGAAGATTTCATGAAAAAATCATTTCGATCGGAGCTATATATTATATATATCCCATACAACCAGTCGTTCAGATAGAAAGATTTTAGCCATTTCTCCCTTAATTTTCAATATTAAAACTTATTCTAATATATCATAGAAGATTTCCTGAAAAAATCACTTTGATCGGAGCTATATGTATATAGTATATACTTATCCCATACAACCGATCGTTCAGATAGAACGATTTTTGGCCATTTCTCCCTTAGTTTCCAATGTAAAAACGTGAAACTTGGTGATATATATTATAATATATCAGAAGATTTCCTGTAAAAATCATTTCGATCGGAGCTATATATAATATATATCCCATACAACCGATCGTTCAGATAAGGAGGGTTTTTGCAATTTTTTTATATTTATCTTAAAATCGTTTAGGTATGTACATCTGTTCACTATATATTTCTTATCTTATACAGCGCATTATTTGGAGATTACGAATGGGATAAGATCATTGTTCAGCCCCATTCATGAAAGGTATGAAGTCAGTCCCGTCCTTACTTGTTTTATTTTATATTTATCTTTAAAATCGCTTAAGTATGTACATTAGACTGGGTTGGTTCCCATACAAAAAGAATTGCAAATGTCCGCCCCTATATTTAAAGATTATTTTGAGAGGGTTTCGAAAATTATTTTTTTTTGATCCTTCGAAATACAGCCGAAAAGGTTTTTTCGTTGTAACTTGGTTACTTGATGTCCAATTTTTAAAATTGATGTGTCATTATTTTGGCCTTGAGAAGCTTCACTTTTCTTTCTAATGTACTTTTAAGCTATGAAGTCGTTTTCACATGATTAGGTCAGCTAACAAAATTGGAGGACATGAAGGACATTAGAAAGAAAAGTGAAACTTCTCAAGGCCAAAATAATGACATATCAATTTTAAAAATCGGACATCAAATAACCAAGTCACAACGAAAAAACCTTTTCGGCTGTATTTCGAAGTATCAAAAAAAAAAAAAGAATTTTTTTTCCGAAACCCTCTCAACATAATCTTTAAATTTAGGGGCGGATATTAGCAACTTTTTTTTCGACCCAGTCTAATGTACATCTGTTCACTATATATTTCTTATCTTTCACAGCCGATTATTTGGAGATTACAAATGGGATAAGATTATTGTTCAGCCCCATTCATGAAAGGTATGAAGACAGTCCCGTCCTTACTTGTTATCATTGATATTAGAGAATAAAAATTACAAAGTTTACAAACGGCGATGGTTACTAGTTTGTTGAAATATTTGTTGTTAATTTGAGAGAATTATGTTATGCAGCATCGGATTAAAGTTATCGCACGGTAGGGAGTCGCCTCGTCTGAAGCCTCTTGGTTTCGAATGCCTCGGAAGAGCTCGCGCAATCAGACCTTACAGAACTAATGGTGTTTCTCAACTTTTATAAAATTGCTGCTGTATAGAGTACGATAAAATGGAATCATCGAGTCACTTGTTGCTTCAATTTCGAGACTTAATACCAAAAAAGATATAAATGAATCAAATCTAGCACCAAAATGGCACCACTGTTTTAAAGACAATAATTCCCGAACTAGCAAAGGAATATTTTTGTTGCTGATTATTGGCTGTTTCTCCTTAGATGTTACGCATTATATTTCCAGAAGGCAACTCTATTCATGCATTCCGTTTAAATAATTTTCCAAACAATATTTTAATCACTAAAAATTTCAAAATTACCCATGAAATAGTAAATTAAAAAAAAACAATCCAAAATTTAATGATATTTAAGTAATCATTATTTACAGAGCTGCTCAACCCCTACACACTTCTATCACTTTTGTTTTGGTTTTGCCCTGAAGAATAGGTACAGATACAAAGTCACACTTTGAATATAAACAAAAAATTTCATAGCACTCCCATATGCCCTCATATATAAATTCGACTCATATGAAAGTGCCTGAATTTCATATGAAAGTACAAAGAAAAAGCACTACATTTATGAAGACAAGGCTCTTCGTTATGATACTCAAATTTACACTAACAAATTGACACCAAAAAGTTTATAAAAATATTGCAGCACTGACAAAATTTTTTATTGTATTTATTAGACCAAGGGAATTGTTGAGTTTATTTATTTATAAGAGCTTTTTTTGGTTGTTCAATTTAAAGAAAAAACATTAGTTTTTCTTTTTTTCTCCGACGCGTTTCGACACGTTATTGTGTCTTCTTCAGGGAGACTATTTATTTTGACAAGAAAACATAATTAGAAAATATTTTCTAAAGTATAGTACATACATACCTTAACATAAATTGCAGACTGCGAATTAACTACACATTTATACAAAAATATATGGGGTATTCCATCCCATTTCGACCAATTTTGAACCCGACCCCTTTAGAATTGGCTGAAAGTTTTTCTTCTTTTTCTAGCTTACGAAAGACGTTTTTCAGAATTTTTTCAAATTTTTTCATCCAACTCATAAAAAGTTATGAATTTAAAAAAAAAAAACGGTGTTTTTTTTAAAATGCTATAACTGTTTCAAAAATTGACCGTTTGGGATCTTTTTTTTTTAATTTGTTTCTAAATGTTTTTAAATTTTTAAAGTTTTTTTTTTGTAATTTTTCAGTTTTTCGTGATTTTTCGAATTTCGCCATTTTTTTAATTTATTTTTTTCTCATAAAAAACTTCAATCAATTCTGTAATCATTCCCACTAATCCCGGAGTGGGCCGATAATTTTAAAATTTTTTTGTATTCTTTCCGAAAAGTACATTTAAAAAAAATTAAAAAAAAAAAGATCCCAAACGGTCAATTCTTGAAAAATGTATAGCATTTTGAAAAACCGCGGTTTTTTTTTTAAATTCATAACTTTTTTTGAGTTGGATGAAAAAATTTTTAAAAATTCTGAAAGACGTCTTTCGTAAGCTAGAAAAAGAAGAAAAACTTTCAGCCAATTCTAAAGGGGTCGGGTTCAAAATTGGTCGAAATGGGATGGAATACCAAATATACATTTAACATAAACAAAATTTTTACATTTAAAAAATATCTACAATATATCCCATCTGTTCGTCAATTGTTGGCTTTCACACATTTGTATGCCCAGCTGATGTTATTTACATCCTCTTTGTAGTTCATTGCATTATTTTTCTGGAGTCGAAGCCCTTCCAACGTTAATCTTTTCATTATTTTGTTTTCCACATCTATCATTCGTGCACTATCTAAATCATGATCGAATTTGTTGATGTGCTGCGCCAAGGCTGTCGTCATCTTTATATTTTTTGCGTCTGCTTTATGTTCGCCTATTCTCACTCCCAAAGCTCGCTTCGTTGTTCCCGATAAAATATATATAGGAACAACGAAGCGAGCTTTGGGAGTGAGAATAGGCGAACATAAAGCAGACGCAAAAAATAGAAAGATGACGACAGCCTTGGCGCAGCATATCAACAAATTCCGTCACTCAGCTGATTTCGATAACGCACGAATAATAGAGGTGGAAAGCAAAATAAATAAAAGATTAACGTTGGAAGAGCTTCGAATCCAACAGCAGATAAATAATGCATTGAACTACAAAGAGGATTAGATAATATCAGCTGTGCATACAAATTTGTGATAACCAACAATTGACGAACAGCTGGAATAGAGTGTAGATGTTTTTTAAATGTAAAAATTGGTCGAAATGGGATGGAATACCCCATATATTTATGTTAAATGTATATATTTTTGTATAAATGTGTAGTTAATTCTCAGTCTGCAATTTATGTTAAGGTATGTATGTACTATAAATTAGAAAATATTTTCTAATTATGTTTTCTTGTCAAAATAAATAGTCTCCCTGAAGAAGACACAATAACGTGTCGAAACGCTTCGGAGAAAAAAAGAAAATTGCTTTAAACTGAACGACCAAAAAAGATCTTATGAATAAATAAACTCAAAAATTTTAATTCAAAATTTATTAACCATCAAAATTCTTTAAACATTTAAAATATTTTTTTTTTCAATTTAAAAAAGTTTCAATTAACATATAATTTTGTATATTTATTGTGATTTGCACTTCAATATAACTGAATTTTGAACAGCTCTGATTATGAAAATGAAAAAAAGTATAATATTTGAGAAAGAAAAGAAAAAGAATTTATGAAAAGAGCAAAGCGTGTTGCCGAGCACAAGCGACTCGGTGCCCGTCCGCTTTCCTCGTTAACCCCTCTTCTCTTCCTTATGTAAAGAGTTCCTGAAACAAAGCGTTTGTTTGTATACAGCGTTTTTAAAAAAAATTTACTTCAGTTAAAAAACAAAAAATAATAGAAAGTTTAACTACTTTTTAAAAAGTGAAAAATAATATTTTTTTTTTCACAAATAATCAAAATCCAAAATACGCTTTCTAAAATTAAGTTCACTATTCTAATGCAACTAACGTTATCTAAAATTCCACATTTATAATCCATCCGACGTTTTCTTAGATCCAAATGACTACACCTAAAGCTTTCTATATCCAGCTGACGGTTTCTAAAATACTACTAGATTAAGTGCTTTTCTTCATTCTTTATATGAAATAAATTCATAATATATCTATTTATTCAGAGATTTTGAAACATACTATTAATTAACTATCAAATTCGGAACCGAGTTTACGAACTCTTCCGAAAAGCAAGTGCACACTTTTAAATATCTATTTCTCGAAGTGTATGCTTCGCATCATTAAGGATTAAGCACCGTTGGATACTGTGGTCTATTCTGGTTAATATATTGGCTTCTTCATCAATAGTTTCCATTATATCGCAAGTTGAAGGACAAGGACATACAAAATTGTACAGTTGCCTTAGTAAAAATAAATATTTGTATTTAAAAGCCATTTAAATTGTGCTAGGTCATGGTACAAGCGGTGATGTATTATTATAATAATTTATTATAAGGAGTACTTTTAAGCGTTAGATTTTTCCAAAAAATTGGGAACACGTGTTTCAAGAATAAAAAACGCAAAGGAAGATAGGCACCTAAATGTGAAGAAATGAACCAAAAGAAAAGCAAAATTTTGCCAAATATCGCGAGCCACTGGCTCAACGATAAAATTAGCTAATCAATAACATCATTTGAAGTTCTTTAAAAAGCAAGAAGTAACAAAACAAAGGGAAAGCAGTTGCTATAAGAAATAAAAGGAGTGTCAAAAATCAATGGACGGTTGGTGGCAGAAAATGTTTAGAGAATTAGAACGGATAACAAAATGCATGAAACAATGTTTTCTTGTTCCAAATTTGCATTAAATCGAGTGTGACCAAATTCAATAACAAAGTTTCGAAAAAAACTATTTTTAAGGTAAACTAATTTTACAAAAGGCTTAGGGAAACCTGTAATAAATACATAAGGGCACTTTATCCAAGATATAAAACACGAAAAGGATTCTAAGTAACGTCGGATACCTTTCTATTGCAGAACATGGTATCAGCTTTATTTTGACCGATTTCGTATCTGTACATTTCAACAGATCTACAGCAGGATTGTATAGAAACACGCTTGAACAGCTAATTAAAGAGAGAAGAATCTACCAAACTTCCCAGAACTGTAAACAAGTTAACTCGAGTTGGTCATGCCGTTAAAAAACTTGAAAAAAAACTTTAATTGTTTACTTTTCTCGAAAAATTTTGTACAACTTTTAGTCAAGTTAATCAACACTGTGGAAATTAAGACATTCATTTCTTTGCTTCCTCACTTTAATCATTAATTTGCTTAAATATGCTCGTTTCTGTTAGAAGCAAATTAATAGAAGTAGAGTGCAAACTCTTCAAATGACAACGAAATAAAGTGTGCACTTTCTTTTCGGAATATCCCTTAATTAATTTTTTGTCATAATCACAGCAACCACAGTTTATGTGACTTACACTCCACTACTATAGTAATGTTCAGTTTTGCAGATCCTTCTGAGTTTTTTGCTTCACACACATATATTCCCGCATCATTCCGATTCAGTTTCGTAAAATTAAGATTGGCACCGTCAGCATAAATTCGATGTTCTGCACCTCCATTGCTGATGGAAGTTGATGGTACCGGTAAGCCGTCCTTTGTCCAGCTGTATACAATTGACATTGGATTTGCGGCAGCGCTTATAGAAACTTGCAACGACTCTCCTTCAACTCCAACAGCGGTTGATGATGGAGGTGGATGAAATATAGGGGGATCTATGAAGACATAAACTGTTACAAATATATTCGGTACATACGATAAATTTTAGTTACAATGAATATTGAGAGTTACAGCCTCATGTACACTTCGTTGTAACGCTTCATTTGCACTCTGACATGTGTATACCACATCGTTCATTTCCTGGGTAATATTCACTTTAAATTCTAAAGTCGAAACAGTTCCACCCCACAGTCCAGGCTTGGAAGAGTTATTTATGCCTGCAAAAATAAAAGAGACAAACATTTTACTTATTGATTTCTAACTAAATATCTTGGTAATTCCAACATGATTTCAGAGATTTAAGATAGGGCATAAGCAATCTGTGAGATGATCTGAAGATTCATAAGTACTTATGTATGTGATGGAGAACATGTTCATTGACACCTTGTACGGCTGTCAGAGGTACTGATTAAGCAGCACAGTACTTTGCACAATACAGTACAGACAGTATATTTTCAATTCCCAATAACCAGGTAAAAGCATCAGAGTTGCATTTTACATGTTTTTGCATTCGAAGCTGGTTATAAATGTCAACCTTTGTTTATGTTTACGTTTTTTGTTTATTTACATTTGTTGCGGTTTTTTTTTCAAACATTTTACTAATTTATACAAAAAAAAATTCTTTTTACACGGAAATAAGAAAACTTTCCCGCACTAGGCGGCAATGATGGAGGTAAGTAATTATTGAATCAAAAGCTGGTAAAGTAAATTATTTTCCTTTTCAGTTAGAAGTTGGTAATAATCGCACACAAAACGAACAGCCAATACCGCCTATATTACCGCGGTTTTGCTGTTTCAACAGGCGCTATCATTCGCACAACGCGCAATGCTGGGAATAGCACAGGGCCAAACGCTGCCTCATCCGGTATGGTACTTCATGTATCTAATCGACCAACATCAAGTAATGCACATCAAAATAGTGGAGCGGTAGCAAAGAAATCCAATGCTATGGATTTCCCAGCTTTACCAACAACGGGAAAATCAAAAAAGAGTGCAACACCACGTAAACCAGTAGATGAAGATATGCTGCCATCTGGCGTTCATATTCCCTTGACACATATAGCTGCTAAACACGCACGCTCCTAAATGACTATGTTTCGGTAATGAATCAAAGCAATTTCCAAAAGCTGCAAACCGTACAAAAAGAAGAACTTGAAGTTAAAAATAGAAAAGCTGCAGATCAAGCAAATGCGCCAAAATTAACAGCTCAAGATTTTCCTTCATTGGGTGGTGGAGCGCCGGCAAAAGAAACTACCACCATGAATTTTCCCAGAATTGGGCAAAGGGACAAAATCAGTCAGAGAAAAAACTGCGTGAATTGGAGAACCGCAAAGCAAAGGTGGCACCACCATGATTTCATGATTTTTTGGTTAAGGCACCAATAACTGATGCCAATTGATATGGATAAGTAAAAATATGGTTATAACTATGGCGTTATAACTATGTCAACTTTGCCAGACCCTTTAGATACCAGTCATGGTTCAACTATATGGTTGGATTATATCTACAGCAATAACCATGGTACAATTAACTTATTAAGACAAAATGTTGGGTTCCTGAAGGCATCACAAGAAGGGGTTGTTCCTGATAATCTATTATACTTTGCATTTATTTTCAATACTCTCAATATTTTCTCCGTTAAAGTTTTTTACTAAATTACGAATAAAAATCTTCATACTAAATTCATTTTACATACATGTTATTATTATCGTTACATTAAAATATATACATCGAACTTTTTGTAAGAGTCTTTGTTTTACTATATATAGGGTATCCTCAATCATTGACTTGTCTCAACATGGTCTTTGCTCGGGTAAATCTACCGTGACTAACTTGCTTGTGTTCACAACTCATGTGCTGAACGAATTTAAGGTTAATAGCGAAATTGATGTAATTTATACTGATTTTATTAAAGCTTTTGATAAAGTTTCCCATTCACTTCTTCTGTTCAAACTCGATCGTTTTGGTTCCTGCCTTTGTTTCTATCTTGGATATCTTCATAGTTGATGCAAAGAAAACAAACAGTTATATTCAATAACCATAGGTCAGAAGCTATATCTTACTTCTGGTGTTCCTCAAGGCAGCCACCTTGCTCCAGTGCTGTTCATTAACGACCTTCCAAATGTTTTGAAGTACTGGAAGCCGCTAAAGTACGCTGATGATGTCAAACTTCGTATGCCTATCCGCTCACCTGTGGATAGATTAAATCTACAAACGGATCTGAATAGCCTAGTCGAATGGTGTAGTGTAAATATAATGTCACTAAACCTGTCGAAGTGCAAGTTCATGTGCTTTACAAGGAAATCATACCAATCCTACTAGTATATGATTGATGATTACACAATTAACCAAGTCATTAGTTTTGTAGACCTTGAGATTACGATGGACCCTAAACGCGACTTTAAATTGCACATAGAAGATTGCGTGAACAGACACAAAGGGACTTTGGCGTTCGTCAAACGATGGTCTAAAGAATTCGGTGATCCATATATTACTAAAACTCTCTTTATATCTTTGGTGCGGCAGATATTAGAATACGCCTCGATAATCTGGAACCCTCGTTACCAGACGCACGGCGACAAATTAGAGTCGGTTCAAAAGCAATTACTGATTTTTGCGCTAAGGGACTTACCATGGGACCCCTCAAGGTATCTTCCTCCCTACTCCTGCCGTTTAAAACTTATTCAGCTCCCTACGTTACGGAGTCGTAGGGAGATGGTAGGTGTGTTATTTGTAGTAAAACTTATTAGAAGAATGGTAAATAGCTCTTTTCTGCTCGGTGAAATTTTATTTAATGTTCCCTTTAGACCATCTAGATATTTCAACCGCTTCATATAAGCACATGCAGATCGAATTTTAAAATGCACGAACCTCTTCGTTGTCTGTGTACTGACTTCAAATAAGCACTGCAAAAACATTGATACGTGTGACTCCCTCTACGTAATAAAAAAATATCTGCTGACTACCTTATATACGCAATGATTTGGGTGGGTGGCTTGGAATTACGTCCTTTCCAACCTCCCACACATCGCAGCCCTACTTGTTGTGTGTCAAATATACACCGGCCGCTCGAAATCACGTCCATTCCGACCGCACTAATAATCAATTCCCGTTGCTCGGCATCATAGTCCATCCCGACAACTTATTTAATAATGTATATACATATTTTATAATATAATTGTGTTCAATTTGTATGCTTCTGTAATTTATCTGTAACCCATACTATATTTAGTCTGATTAATTGTTAAATTTGTAGACTAATAAATCAATAAATAAATAAATATGTACTTAAATATATAAATGATAAATTTTAAGGGTAGAGTAGCTATTTCTTCTGTTGTAGATTATTTGATTTAATTTGGTGTCAACCTAGCTATTACAACTTGCACAGGCCAAAGCCTTTTTTGTTTCCTCTATAGAACTAGAAAAAAATCCCGAAACAGTCCAGAAACGATCCCAAAATAGTCAAACAATGATAGTGCAAACAGTGGGGCAAAAATGAAAAAGCAGATTAAGATCCAGTTTGTGGTATTCTGCTTTTCACTTTTTTAAGGCAGAAATACATTCGCACGGCTTGCAAACCACTGCCGTGAGCCAACTCTGTTTTAGAAAATAAAGTCCGCTAGAAAAAACATTTAACAATAGCGATAGCATTTCCAATCTCATTTTAATACTTTAAAATAACGACCTTAGGCAGATAAAATAATAACTATATACTTCCTAAAAAGTTGTATATTGTTTACATTAAACTGGAACTTACATTCAATACATAAATATATATATATAAAGATGCATACAATACAAAACAGTCCCTTATTTATATATTACAAACAAAATTAATGTTGTGACCATTGGATATTTTTCAAATCAATAGGTAATGGAAACATTTCACGTAAACATTCGACATATTTGATCCATTTATCGGCAATATAATCACCCTCTTCAATGATGGTAGAACGACCAATACCAAACCTATTAACAATAAATTGTGATGCTGAAGTACATGCTAAGCCACTAGACAATGCCACATCTTTTAAGGCCATCAGTAATGATTCATCCTCAACAAAAGCAAATTATAAATTTAAACAACCACTATAAGTTTGCTCTGGATCACAATTACATACAACATGTGATAATCTTGAAGTGATGCGATCATGTAAACGTTGCGAAAGAAACTGTATACATTTCTTTCATATTCCATTTCTTTGAGTGCGAGATCACATACAGCACCAAATCAGTACAGGTACAGTACCACTACGTAGACCACGCTCTTGTCCACCACCACTCTGTATATACCGTGGGTCAATACCCTTTTGGACCATATAATTTATGGCCAGATATTGACATTAAATCAATATTCATTGTATTAATTGGAATTTTGCCAACTGCTTGTGCTGCGTCGGTGTGAAAGAATATATTTCGTGAACGGCAAAGAGCTCCTATATCAGCAAACCAACTTTTACTAGTTAACATTGTGAATCAAACTAAGTGTGATATCTTCTGCATATACGTCAAAATTCCAAAGTGATTGGATCACCTGATTTGTAATTGACTATCGCTGTCTCATTCTGTATCTCTTTCTATCACCCGCTGAAGATAACCGGCCCTATGCGCCCCCATATTGAACACCCTGTCAAAACGCTAAAAAGTAGCCATATTGAACATCCTGTCAGGCAGTTAACAGATAAGATATCACACTTACGGTGTTATTATATATAACACAAAGCGACGCGAGGAGTCACTTTCACCCAAGTGAAACCATATCATATAAGAACATTCATTCACGTCAGTGACTCTCGGTGACTGCAGGTGATTGTCTTAGGTTTTTTCGTATTATATAGCGACGCAAAGTGTCACGAACACTCATTTTTGCTGTCAAAATATTCACTTGCTTCTGGGTCGCGTTTGCTTCATACACTTCGCTTATTTATTGTCGGTTTTTTTTATAATTTTTGAGTAAAAACTGAACAATATTAACATTTCGTGAGAAAAAAGATTGAAATTTTCCATAGACAGTCGATAAAGGTTATATTTAGAGCTTCGTTCAATGTGGATGCATATTTCTTCAAATTTTACAGGAATAAAAAAAGCAATACCTCTAAAAATTATAGCCAGGGACCCAAATTGTTATTGCTTTTGTAATAAAAGTCCTTCAGAAAAAGTTAATGGTGGTATGGCCTAGAATGTTCAATGTGGTCATATTAAATCGTTCCCGATATGGTCGAGCTTGTACCTTAATGGTGCTTGTTACCGGAACATACCGGATATATATTCGTTAAAGGATTATCAACAGCGATAACACTCCCCGATACCTTCGGTGAGTTTCTTTATCGCTACAACAACAATTGGCTATGGTTTTTCGATAACAATTTTCTATTACTAGTAGCAAAAAACCCTACAGGTTTCAAATCCAGATATTTACGAGAGTGAATTGGTAAAACATTTGTTTCATTTGGACGAACCGTATCATAGTTATGGGGTCGCACTTTTATTCTGTTCTTAAAAAATAGAAGTCCGGATTTCACTTTTATTTTCGGCCTTATAAAACAAATGTCCGGATTTTATTTTTTTTTTGTAGATTTTTTTGAAAAAGGATGCATGATTCGTCATGAAAATGCTATTGGTATCCCGTACACTTTCACAAAGGGAACGTTTTAACCGGACTTTTACGAGTCAACAAAAAAAGATACCTATTAAAATGAGACTGATTAGAACTAACAGTTATACTATGATTTTGTCACTGTTTTATGTCAAAAACAAATTATGAGTAATGGGAAAATAATAATTTTATTGTGGATTTTTAATAACTATAATAACTATAATTCCGTGCTACTTTTTTTTAAATTTTCTTATTAATCAATGATTCTGCTGATTCTAGAACAACGTAGTAAATTAAGCCACAAAGGTGTATCGCAAATTATCTGTCTCGTCGGCAAACATCGATACAATTAAGGTACGCAACATCTAAGCACAGAAGAATTAAACAAGGGGTACCACAGGGTAGTGTCCAATCCTCGCTTCTGTTTAACTTCTACATATCGAATCTCCTTTCGCCACCAGAAAGAGTTACCATTCTATCCTACGCCAATGACTGCACGATAAAGGCTACAGGTCCCGGTCCACCCGTCGATGAGCTAGGTAACAAAATAAAAAACCATTTCTTTATTTAAAACATGGACGCGCCAAATGTCGACCATATTGAACATCCACGTCGATGGCATCACGCTACCGTCTGTCTTACACCCAAAAATCCTAGGTGAGACGTTCGATCAGGATCTACATTTGGGAGAGCATGCAACCGAAATTATCCCTACAATCCAGAGCCGTAATAAAATCCTCGATTCTCTTGCCGGCAACACTTGGGGTAAAGATAAAAAAACGCTCATTACCACTTACAAAATAATTGGCCGGTTTCTTGCATGATACGCGTCCCCGATATAGTCGCCAAGCCTAAAGGCTACTCACTGGAAGAAAATAGAGGCCTGCCAAAATACTGCCCTCATAACCGCTACGGGCTGTCTTCTTATGTCCCCAGAACACCATCTACATAATGAGGTGAGAGTACTCCCCATTAGGAAGAGAAATGAAATGCTAACCAAACAGCTTCTGTTGAATACCCAGAAACCTGGGCATCCCAACAGACATCGGCACCTGAGAACACACCCGTATGAAGCAAAAAAACACAAAGAGATCCTCAGAGATATCCACAAACAGGCGTCGGACCTCTATGCCAGGAATTGCCCGGAAAATCCGGCACTCAAAGAAAAATTCCCAGAACTAGCAGAGGAAGTACTCACTCTCCCTAGGGAAATGCGTGTCACTTCGATCTGGGTACTGTAACAGGTTAAACTCTGCAGAACACCTTTCTGCGTTGGAAGTCTTCGGCTGCATGTGGGATCAAAATTAAATGCGTGAAAAATCCCTTTGTAGACAAAACTTTTTTCAGTGCACAACATTACAACAACCACATGAAATTTGCCAACTTCAACTGTAAATATCTACGGACAGAGATAACATTTTTATTTTCCGGCTTCGGATTATTGTTGTCGAGGTCACGCGTTTTTTGACAGATCTCTCGATATTTTTGGAGGCGTATTAGCAGTCAAACCCTGTTCTGGACTTCTACCAGAAATTTTGTTTGCCGTAAAAAATTTTAGCTTTTATATTGTGAGAAAGAACAGGTTAACGTTACAAAGAGTGTAGCGATAATAACTGCAATGAGGCTGTGCCTAGGGAAGCTTGAGCGCAGCCCATACGGCCATAGTGGTATTAGCTTCAAGGCGCATGGTACCAAAATTGCAGCTGTAGTGCAAGGTCGCAACAAAATCCTCAAATCGATTGCCGGCAGTACTTGGAAAAGAGATAAGGAAACATGCAAAATTCAACCGCAACTCGTAGCCAGTTTTATTAAGTACACACACTCGAAGAGGCTGCAAGCCCGCCACAACACTGCCCCGGAATTTTCCATGTCGCACATATTTCTATACTATATATAAACTATAGTTATGAACAGCTCAATATAAAAGAACATATTGGATAATAAACAAGTAATTGGTTTTAAAAACATTGAAACAATCAATATTGAAATGTTGTCTTTTTTACAATTGTCAGGTGTTTCGCTGAAATATTGACATCTCGTTGAAACGATGTTATTCCGAAAAAATTGCACTGCAAAGTTTTCCGAAATAACAAAATTAATTAGTGTTTGTACTGTCTACGTATTTGGTTTGACAGTCTCAGTGAATACGTAGTGACTACGTAAGAGGACAAACGCGAATACGTAAGAGGACAAACGCGAATACGTAAGAAGTTATAAAATACGGATTCTGGGTGAATGTGAATGTGAGTGAATGTTTGCGTCGCAGTCACTCACATTCACTAAGAAATTCGTATTTTATAACTTCTTACGTGTTCGCGTTTGTCCTCTTACGTAGTCACTACGTATTCACTGCGACTGCCAAACCCAATACGTAACCAGTATAGCCACTTATTACTTTTGTTATTTCGCAAAACTTTGCAGTGCAATTTTTTCGGAATAACATCGTTTCAGCGAGCTGGCAATATTGCAGCGAAACACCTCACAAGTGTAAATACATAAAAAACAATAGTAAAAGATTTCAATAATATTGATTGTGTTTTTAGAAGTGCCGAATATTAACCAGTAGCTTGCTAGGGTGTCGGTTTACCGCAAATCAGCAAAAACGTAAAAGGTTTTTGATATGCTCTTTTGTATAACTATTTAATAATAGCTTTACTCGGAGTACGTTGTAACGCCCGAGATCGAATGAATGTTGCGTTATTTTTTCTGTTTTGTTTGTTGATAATTTAATTTATTGATCTGTAAATTGAATTTAATTTTGTACGCATATTTGATGAAACTTTCTGTTAAAACATTTTATTCTTGTATCTTATTGTATGCATGTGGGTGCACAATAGAGATATACGCCGCCGACAAACGCCGCCGCCGATTTTGGTCGTTTTTCGCACGCCGCCGCCGAATGTCAAAAATATCGGCGTGGCGGCGCGGCGTCCGGCGCGTTACTATATTTTCTACTCGTTTAAGACTGTTTAGGCCATTTATTGTTCATGTCGAAAATTGGTCGGATATGGTCGAAAGTGGTATCAACGGATGCGCATCACTGCCAGTTATAAGAAACTAATTGCGATATTTAACTCTTTATAACTATTCAAAAGTTATTTGAAAAAAACAGGCGCTTTCGATGTCAGCTTAACACGGATTTTGCATCACCCAATTCAGCAAGTTATTAAAACAAAATACTAAAAGAAAAGTTATATAATAAATTTATATGCTCACTTTGCATTTTTGAAAAAATTAATAATGAACAATTAATTCAAATAAAATGACCCAAGGCGGACATGTTTTTAAATTGTCCTCAAGAATAAGCGAAATCATTGATGCAAAATCCTTTAGTAGGTTCTAGGGAAATAAACACTTCTTTGAAATGATTCTTACCTCACACTTAAGTTGAGGATATATGTACGTATGAGAGAGGTTTGAAAAATCACTTGGGCTTTCACTCAAACATCTATTGTTTATTTACGAAACTATACAATAGCGTCTGAAATGTTAATCTTGATTTTCACACTTCATCCTTCAATACCCAGGTCTCTCGGTTTGACATTTCCTAAAGTTGGCGGCCCTATCCAAAACTAGTCCCTTGGAGTGAATCACATTGATTATAGCCTATCAATCAAGTTTAAATATCACCTACACGTTACGGCTCCTTTTACAATTGTGAATACGTAGGCACATATATCTACCAGGTGAGGTTTTGTCCTTCGCAAGAACACTCAAAGTGGTGAAGCAAAAGCTTTCCCAAGACAGTGGAACTAATGACCGTGTGTGATACTACCCTAACGTAGTGGACAGTCGAGCTTGTCTGAAAACTGAAGCTACGCGGTCATCCATAATGAGCTCCTATATCGTAAGGCCGGAAAACAGTAGTTAACAACTTTCAACTTAAAATCCGTCGACTTTCATTCTAAATTTGATTTAACGAAGACTATTGAAATCAATGTTGTGAACACAAACGTCTGCAATCTTTGGACTACATTTGAAAAATTTTATCCAGGGTCCTTGTAAAATTTTAATTGTGTAGATGCGCCGAGGATTATTCGGATTTCCACCCATGACGCAATGACATCCACTTAGACTGCTTATGATTTCGAGGGCGTCATCTTTGGCCGGATAGTCATTCCCTAACGTTTCAAAGTGTAGCTCGGCAGCATAGCGCGACAAAAGCATCCGTTGGAAAGTCTTCGGAGCTACACCTAGGGCTTCTAGGAAAGTGACGTCGACGAAGGCATGAGTTCGAAGTCGCAGTCCTATAGCTTCTGTACTGGCATATGGTGTGAGGCTCAGGAGGCGTGGTAGCGACTGGTGGTAGGGATTCCTACTGTTCGCACATCGGAAATTTTAGCTCTTAAAAACAGCCGAAAAAACTGGAGGCCACGATAGTCATGAGTATTAACAGATCATTCATAGCAACCCTAAGTCGCCTTTATGCGTGACCGCCAAGGAGCGACAAATGATTTAAAGAAATTGTGTTCGCGACGATTATTAGGAGTTAACCCTAGGTGAAACCACGCTTTGCACGAGATATACAGACAAAAGTGTGACTATTTTATGTATCTCTATTTCTTTTCAGCAGACGCAGCAGTACCAATTCCAAAGACCGGGGTTAGGTTCGAAGCCTATCTGGAGCATGCGAACGAGGGACAATCCCTTCGCAAGGAGCTACTCCTGAAAATTTTTGAGCGGTCTGCGAGATTTTGATGCAAAAACCCCGGATCTTTCCGAAATGGCCAACACGTTGATTTCCTTAAATACATATAAACAAAACCTTTCCTGGATATTATTTTTTAAAATAGAAAAATCAAGCTTTTAAAGTAAGAACACTGGCGTACGCCGGCAAGCCGCCTACGCCGCCGCCGCCGATAAAGTGATCGGCGTAAACCTCTAGTGCACAATAGTTTTGGTTTATTCGTTCGGTGCAAAGATAAACAAATTTTTTGGTGTTCCAACTCTAGAGCAAGCAACATATAGCTGGCCATGGGAAAAGCACAGACAACAGTAAGCGATTGTCCTTGTGCTTTGTTGATTGTAATTGCAAAAGCAAGGCGTACAGGAAACTGTAAGCGCTTAAAGTTGAATGGCAAATCTGTAGGAATCATTGGGATTCGTGGTATGAGCACATCTTCAACTTTGCTTTTACCGCTGATGATTGTTGCTTCGGTTACATTCGGCATTAATTTCTAATCGCAAAGTCTGGTTCCATTGCACAATTTTGGTGGGTTTAAATTCCAAAGAAGCATGATTGGTGAGCCAATTTTGAAAGTTGATGTATGCGCAGGCATTCCTTTTGGTTCTTAGGAGTTTAGAAATTCGTTTGGCTAATTCACAATTTTATCTTCATCTGTAACTGTGTCAATCGATTTATATTTCGTCACTTCACCAGGAAATTGGTTTTGAATGCGATCATTGATTTTGTTAACATGATCATTTTTGGGAGCTAAGATAGTTCGTTCGCATAGCCAAAAAACAAAAACATTTAAATTTAAAATTCTTAATTCTTAAATATGAAAAACTTTCGTCTTGATCGAAGAAACCTAGAGCCAAAATTTGGCGATGATTGAAGTATGGCAAACACGTTTTCATAGGGAACACACACACAGAATTTCATTTTTATAGAAGATGTAGATAGACTGAAGCTAAACAATTTTTTTAACGGCGGCAGATTACTAAACCTCAAAAAGGCATAACAGCCAAACTCAGCAACGCAGTCAAACTTTAGGTGTTAAAATAATTTAAGTTTGTACGGCAACCATAGTTTTCCCCCATTCCACATTTTACTGGAGGTGTTAGGACTTAACGTCACATAGCTCCTTACCAATTTTCATTATCCTACCATTACGACATCCAGATATATGCAGTATAATATATTCCATTTGTATGGGAGGTGCCACGCCCCTGTTCCCAATTCCATATTTTCTTGGTGGTTTTAGGGGATGACCTCATATAACTTCTTACTGAATTTCAATGTTCTGGCATGTATACCTTCAAAGTTATTCAGTACTAAAGACTCCATTTGTATGGGAGGTGCCACGCCCCTTTTATATATCGAAATTATTTTTAGCCTAAAACCTTCTCGTTGATCGAAGGAACCTATAACCAAAATTTGGTGATGATTGAAGTGTGGGAAATACGTTTCCATAGCGAAAATACACACACACAGGATTTGATTTTTATATATGGAGTATTCCATCCCATTTTCCAATTTTGAACCCGACCCCTTTAGAACTGGCTGAAAGTTTTTATTCTTTTTCTAGCTTACGAAAAACGTTTTTCAGAATTTTTTCAAATTTTTTCATCCAACTCAAAAAAAGTTATGAATTTTTAAAAAAACACCGTTTTTGTTTTCAAAGTGCTATAACTTTTTTAAAAATTGACCGTTTGGGATCTTTTTTTTAAATTTGTTTTTAAATGTACTTTTCGGAAAAAATACAAAAAAATGTTTAAAGTTTTTTTGTAATTTTTCAGTTTTTCGAGATTTTTCGAATTTTGCCATTTTTTTTCTCATAAAAAACTTCAATCAATTCTGCAATCATCCCCACTAATTCCGGAGTGGGCCGATTTTTTTTATATTTTTTTTATTTTTTATTCATTTTAATCGTAGATTACCATAATATATAAAGAAAAGAATACTTAAAAATCATTTTCTTACATTTTTTTGTTATATAAATAAAATTGATAAAAAAAAAAATTTTTTAGTGGGTATGATTGCAGAATTGATTGAAGTTTTTTATGAGAAAAAAAAGCGAAATTCGAAAAATCTCGAAAAACTGAAAAATAAAAAAAATAAACTTTAAAAATGTTTTTGTACTTTTTCCGAAAAGTACATTTAAAAGCAATTAAAAAACAAGATCCCAAACGGTCAATTTTTGAAAAAGTTATAGCATTTTGAAAACAAAAAACGGTGTTTTTTTTTTAAATTCATAACTTTTTTTGAGTTGGATGAAACAATTTGAAAAAATTCTGAAAAACGTCTTTCGTAAGCTAGAAAAAGAAGAAAAACTTTCAGCCAATTCTAAAGGGTTCGGGTTCAAAATTGGTCGAAATGGGATGGAATACCCCATATATAGATGGAACATTCCGTGGAAATTCCGAAGGCAGTGTTTTGGTAGGCTTGCTGCCTTTTCGAGTAGTGTTCTTAAATTAAACTGGCTGCGAGTAGAACATAAGTTTATTAGAGAACAGCATCGTCAAGTCTTTAATGTACATAAGTGGAATATATATTTCATTAGACGCTATTTTGTTCTAACAGCATCATGAAGCTGAACCCTTTATTGACGATTTTGATCCTAAAATTATTTACACTGTAGACTCGGAGCTTGATGCTGACAGCCCGCAATGTCTGATACTACACTCACAGGTGACGGATGCTATAGTAGTGTGCAATTTTATGAAACAAAAGGGTGTGGAAGTTAGCTACGAATTAAAACAAAAACTTTTAGAATTTATTTGCTTTTACAATAACGAAGAACTTTTTTTTTTTTTTTTTTTGCAGATGCATGTGAGCGTAATCGTAAATTATGGAAAGATGGTGAGTTAGTTGAGCAACTATTTGGAGAATTACAACCAAAAGCAGCCAAATCATATGCAGCGCGTATAAGAGGCATGGCTAAGTATTTTCAGGAAAAAGCTAATTTTTATATTTATTACAATGTTTTGTTGTTGTTGTTGTTGGTAAAATAATAGGGCTTCGTTTCATCCAAAGGGCGTGACTATTCAATAGTTGTTATTGTGATTGCAGAACAGTCCACAGGCCCAAGTGGCTTTTACGATTATGGGCAAATCCCGGTTCCACCGGAAATAGCATTTTAGTTATAGTATGAACTCCTTTGAAGTTTTTTTTTACCTCCATTTTAGTCACAGCACCTTCTTTGTTGTTGTTGTATTAACGGTAAAGACACTGTTGTTGTTGTTGTATATATATTGTCCAATAGGTGCGACCGATCAAAAATTGTCATCAATGGCCTCTAACGTGAGCCCAAGGAAACTTGCTGTTTGTGGAACATAGTGAGAGGGGTATTAGAGGCGTTGGTTCCACATTACAATTGAAGACATGGTTAATGTCATGTGGGGACACATAGCAAGAAGGACATATGTACATTTTATATGTTGGGGTTGATTCTGGATAGGTAAGAGTTTAACCTGTTACAGTACACAGATCGAAGTTGAGCTAGAGTGACGCGCGTTTCCCTAGGGAGAGTGCTTTCCTCCTCTGCTAGTTCTGGGTATTTTTCTTTAAGTACTGGATTCGCCGGGAAAATCCTGGCAGAGGTCCGACGCCTGTTTGTGGATATCACTGAGGACCTGCTTGTGCTTTCTTGCTTCATACGGCTATATTATCAGGTGCCGTATTTTCTCATAATGCTTCCGGAGATGAATCCTTAAGCCCCTTGGCGGTGTAGGCTCATAAATGAGATGTCTGTTGGGATGCCCATGTTTCTGGGTATTCAACAAAAACTGTTTAGTTAGCATTTCATTTCTCTCCCAAATGGGGAGTACTTTCGCCTTATTATGTAGATGGTGTTCAGGGGACATAAGACATCCCATAGCGGTTCTGAGGGCAGTATTTTGGCAGGCCTGTATTTTCTTCCAGTGAGTAACCTTTAAGCTTGGCGACCATATCGGGGACGCGTAGCGTAGTAGTAGTGTAATGAGTATTTCTTTGTCTTTACCCCAAGTGCTGCCGGCAAGAGATTTGAAGATTTTATTGCGGCCTTGGATTTTAGGAACAAATGCGGTTGCATGCTCTCCAAAATATAGATCCTGATCGAACGTAACACCTATAATGTTTGGGTGTAAGACAGTCGGTAGCGTTATGCCATCGACGCGAATGTGCAATATGGTCGACATGTGGCGCGTTCATGTTGCAAATAAGCTCGCCGATGATTTGGTTGGTGACAATGCCAGGTTTCGCAAGGCGAAAAAACTGGAGAGATCAGGAGATAGTTGTTTATTTTATTACCTAGCTCATCGATGGATGACTCGGGACCTGTAGCCATTATCGAAAAGTCATTGGTGTAGGATAGAATGGTAACTCCTTCTCATGGCGAAAGGAGCTTCGATATGTAGAAGTTAAATAGAAGCGGAAATAGGATACCACTCTGTGGTACCCCTTGTTTAATTCTTCTGGGTTTAGATGTGGCCTTCCTGAATCGCACCGATGCTTGCCGACGAGGCCAATAATTTGCGATACACCTTTGAGGCTCGAAATAGTTCACTAGGTTGTTCGAGAATCTGCAGAACTACCAATTTATAAGAAAATTAGAACGGAGGTATAATTATTATAGTTATTAAAAATTATATCCGGTATGTTCCGGTAAGAAGCACCATTAATGTACAAGCTGTACCATGTCGGGTATGATTTATAATGACCACATTGAACCTTCCAGACCATACCACCAATAATTTTTTCTGAATGACTTTTATTACAAAAGGAATAACAGTTTGGGTCCCTGACTATAATTTTTATAGGTTTCGCTTATGATTTTTTTTTATTCCTCTAAAATTTAACGAAATATGCATCCACATTGAACCAAGCTCTAAATATAACATTTGTCAGCTGCCTATGGAAAATTTCAATCCTTTTTTCACGAAATGTGAAGATTCTTCAGTTTTTACTCGAAAATCATAAAAAAAAACGACATTAAAAAAGTTAAGTGAATGAAGCAAACGCGACCCAGAAGCAAGTGAATATTTTGACAGCAAAAATGAGTGTTTGTGACACTTTGCGTCGCTATATAATACGAAAAAACGTAAAACAATCACCTTCAGTCACCGATAGTCACTGAGAGTCACCGAAGTGAATGAATTCTCTTATATGATACGAATTTGGTTTCACTTGGGTGAAAGTGACTCTTCGCGTCGCGTTGCGTTATACATAATAACGCCGTTAGTTTGATTCACAATGCTAGTTAATTTTCTCTTTTATTTTCCGGTTTGTTGGCAAAAATTACAAGTGACATTTTTCTTTTTCCATTGCTTTTGACAGAAGAAATTGAAAGAACGATTGACAGTCTATGGACAATCCGCACAAACAAAATACACAGGAGGGTTGCATCTTCACTTATACTTCTACCTGGTAATTGTATCATGGTCCATAGTTATTATATCATGTTATCAAAAATAAAAGTACAAAATAATTATTTTTGAAGACTCAAAAAAAGAAAAAATTTACAAAAATAGTTTCGGATAAATCAAAAAAATATTCATTGGGAAAAATTATTTTGAAAGCCTTTGAATTCGAATTTGTATGACACCAACATTTCGAAATGTAAGTTTTTTGGCAAGAGGACAACGATATAAATTATAATTAGTTACTATTTAAATAAACGAAAAAGTACTTACCTTCTATAGGAATACCGTTCTTCCACCAAGTCAGCTTTGCAGGTGGATTGCTTGAGCTTGAATCGCAAATTATAGTCGCTTCCATGTCAGGCTTTAGCTCTTCAGGCTCGACCCGTATTTTAACAGTTTCCGGCGCAACTACAAAAAAATTAAATTAATTTAAAATATTTTTATAACTTGACTAGAAAGTACCCGGCTTACGTTGTTACGCCGAAAACACTAAATATATTGAATTTTTTCTATTTTAGTAGGTATAATTTTAAAAATATACATATACATATACAATATTTCCTGTATATTTTCTGCTTGGAATATAATAATGTACTACGCTCTCTCCAAGAAATGCAAACACTTTTATATTCGTCAACGTTATAAACAATTGGTTTATTTACAACTTTGAAAGAAAAAAAAAAAACGAAAAAAGATACTTCAAATAACATTAGGTAAATATGTAAGTAATTTGGATTGTGGAACGTAAAAAATTGGTACATAAAGTAAGGTAAATTTTCTTCATTAATTAAAAAAACTGGCGGCCACCGTGGTGTGATGGTAGCGTGCTCCGCCTATCACACCGTATGCCCTGGGTTCAACTCCCGGGCAAAGCAACATCAAAAATTTTTAGAAATAAGATTTTTCAATTAGAAGAAAATTTTTCTAAGCGGGGTCGCCCCTCGGCAGTGTCTGGCAAGCGCTCCGATTGTATTTCTGCCATGAAAAGCTCTCAGTGAAAACTCATCTGCCTTGCAGATGCCGTTCGGAGTCGGCATAAAACATGTAGGTCCCGTCCGGCCAATTTGTAGGGAAAAATCAAGAGGAGCACGACGCAAATTGGAAGAGAAGCTCGGCCTTAGATCTCTTCGGAGGTTATCGCGCCTTACATTTATTTATTTTTTTTTTAATTAAAAACTTCCGTAAATACAACATTCTTTGTTAACACGCCTATTTAGCTTCACTTATATGTATGTTTGTAACTCTCTAGGCTAGGCGCGCCACAAATCACAAAAGAAAATTTGGCAATATGCATGTAAACAGTAGATCAGCTGTTTTGATGACGTATGCATATACCCTTTTCATTTAGCCGCGCTTTGATATACGAATATTTGACGTTATTTGTAAAATTTTAAATTAAATAATCATATTAAAAATGCGTTGTGCGGTGTTTGGATGTAACATCAACAATAAGAAAACCAGTGAAAACTAACGGAGATTTTTTCATTTTCTGAAGAATGCAGTAGTGGCTAAAAATGGCTTCCCATTCCATTCAAAGTGACTCCTCTTTATGAAAAGTACTTAAAGTCTTTCTTTGATTAAACAAAATAACTAAATAAGTTTAAATACATTCATTTAAATAAATAGTATGTTGAATCACCTTACTATAGACCTACATAAACTAATTTACATCTACTCCCTATTTAATTTAATTGTACCAACACTATTTGATCATGTTCCGAACACAGATAAGTTATTGCACTCCGAAAATTGAGCAAAGATTTAAACCAATAACAAACAAACATATTTTGATACATAACTAGTAATGTTTTTTGTTGCTTTGAGAGAAACCGTTCTTATTACACTTATGCTAAACAAGTTCAGCTACCGCTAAATCAGGTGATGGTACAGCTGTTAAGCTATACAACTAAACATACATACTATTTAACTGGCAACAATTGGGGATGCTATGTTTTTGTTTTCATATGAAAAATCAACCACCGCTAGTTCAATTGTAAATACATGGCAATTCAATTGCAGAGCGAGCTATAACTGTGTTTTCTTTTACATCTATAGACGTTTACGCTTAAACTTTATATGGACTGCTAAGCTTCAAACTTTAAATACTCCTCTGAAATTGCTGCGCATAAAATTAGTACTACTAACTAATACGAATCATACTCAGATGTAACTGAAAAATGTGTCTATGTTTCACCTCTACACTAATTATATGTATCTATCACCTCATAAAATGGTGAGTGTCCACATTTTTTTTTTTTTTTTTTTTGCGGGGAGGCCTAATGCACCATAATTGCTGCCGTCGCAGCAACCGTGTGTCCGTAGACTAAAAACAGCCCCGTTCTGGAACCGTCGCCCACCCCGGCACCACTTTCGCATTACTTCAGGGTGGCGTTCCATATTTCTCATTTTTTAAGAGCCTACTGTTGTCCCCGCGTCCAGGTTCCCGCTATTTGCTCTGAGTGTCCATTTAATCGCCACTGCTTCGCATGCGCATTTCTCTGCGCTCCCTCTCAGCATCCATCAGGCGTGTCATTACTATAAATGCCATTTTGCTCACTGCAGTCCAGCATTCTTTCCTGCTGCACATATGTGAAACTAAATTTCTCGTGGTAGGTTCCTCCCCAAAGACTCCATGCAAGGTGAGTCTTTCTTCGTGGAAACGGGGGCAGTAGAACATGACGTGTTCTGCGTTTTCTAACTCTGTGGTACACATTGGGCAATGAGGATCTTCCTCTATCCTACGCTTCCATAAATACTCTTTGAAACCGCCATTTCCACTCATTATCTGCGTGAGATGGTAGTTCAGTTCGCCTTGCTTCCGCTCATTCCATTGAGCTACGTTCCAAACTAGTGTGACAGTCCAACGCCCTTTACTCGAGGCCTCCCACCGTTCTTGCCACTTAGCTATTGTTTGTGTCCTTGCTCTTTTCTTGTCTTCTTCAGATGGTCGCTCGATATTAGTGTTATACAGATCGGCCATTTCGCTTGCCAGTAAGTCCACTGGGATTTTCCGGGTTAGAACCAGGATCGCGTCGTCGGACACCGTCCGATAAGCACTTGCTATTCTTAAAGAAGCAAGTCGGTACGCTGCTAATATATATTTTTGATGGGTCTGTTTAGATCCATACCACACTGGTGCTGCGTATAGTATTATTGAGCTGGTTACTGTGTACAATAGCTGACGTATAGCTTCGCTCGGACCACCAATGTTAGGCATTATTCGCATAAGTGATCCATTAACTTTGGTAATTTTCTCCCCCACCGCTCTGAAGTGCTCTTTGAAAGTTAACTTAGAGTCAATGTGTACTCCTAAGTGTTTTAAGGAATCCTTTGAGGTGATTTGATGATCCCCGACAGTTAAGACTAACTCGTTCGCCGACCGTTTGGAGCTTACTAATACCACTTCCGTCTTTTGGCTAGCCAACTCCAGTCCTGTATTGGTCAGCCATTCCTTTATTCTTGCTACGGCGTCATTACATAATGCTTGAAGCAGGTCCAGTTTCTTGGCCACTACTACCACTGCAATATCATCAGCATATCCCACAATTTGCGTGTTTTCTGGTAGATCAATCTTTAGCACCCCGTCATACATTACATTCCAAAGCGTTGGACCGAGAACAGATCCCTGTGGGACGCCTCCTGTGATTTTGTACTCTTTAGCTCCTTGATCCGTGTCAAAAAGAAGTACTCTGTCTTTAAGATAGCTACCTATAATTCTGCGTAAGTTAGCTGGAGTGCCGTAGCTTTGCAGCGCTGCCATTATCTGCATCCAGTTCGCAGTGTTAAAAGCATTCTTGATGTCCAACATAATCAGTGCACAGAACTTCCTTTTATTTTGGCCTCCAGAGATAGCTTCTCTAGCTATATTGACGACTGTTTGTATTGCATCTACGGTGGATCTTGATTTGCGAAATCCATATTGACTATTCGATAAGCCACCTGGTCTTTCTAGAGTCAGCTGTAGGCGCTCACTTATTATACGCTCGAAAATCTTCCCTAGGGAATCCAGCATACAAAGTGGCCTATATGAGGATGGTTGGTCCGGCTGTTTACCACGTTTCAGCAATAGGACAAGTCTTTGTCGTTTCCACGGGCGAGGGAACACGCCTTCTTGCATACAGGCATTAAAAAGATCAGTAAATAATGTAGCCCTAGTTGTAATCGCGGCTTTAAGGGCTATGTTTGGTACTTCGTCGGGTCCTGGGGATTTGTTATCAGCAACTCTTTTTGCAGCGTTCAACACCTCTTGCTCTATAATTTGCGGAATTTCCGTACTTTCTAGATCCTCGCTTGGATAAGTCCAGCGATCTTGCGCCGGGAAAAGTGTTTCAACAATAATATTCATCAGTATCAGGCACGTAGGTTGCTGTGATATTGGTCCTTTAACTTTGGCCATCATAGTTCTGTAGGCTGATCCCCAAGGATCTAGGTCGACATTATCCAGCAGTTCCCTAAAGCATAACTTCTTGCTCTTTTTTATGGCATTTTTAAGTGCCTTTTTGCTCGTCTTGCTGTTTCGCTGCTAGCAAAGGTGAGATCTATAATGGATCGTCTGGTACCTGTATCGAAGGTATATATCCCTGGTTCATTTAGGAGTTCTAGCCTCAAAGAAGTAAGACTTTCGAGGAGAACTCTCCTTCTTTCGTTGGCTCGTCTACTTCCCCACACAGATGACCATGCATTGAAGTCTCCACACACTAAAAGCGGGTGTTTACCTCGTACTTCAATGGTGATCCCGTATATCATGTCTTCAAACTCGGCGATGGTCATGCTCGGAGGGGCATAGCAACTGAAGACGTATATACCGTTGATTTTTGCCCACGTGAATCCTGCTACCGTTGGCGTCATAATTTCCTGTGGGAGAAATTTCCCTGGTGCCCAAATTGAGGCTTTCCCTGCTGAATCTGAGAGCCAACCCTGCTCCTGGCGATTTTTGTATTGTTCAGAGAGTACCACTATGTCATATCCTCCTTCATAGACTGTTTGGGATAATAGCTCTTGGGCTGCCTCGCAATGGTTTAAATTGAGCTGCAATACCCTCATGAGACAGTCATTTTGCTGCCCTCTCGTTGTGGGCATTTAAAACTGCCTGCTGAATGTTGTCCCCCACATAGCGCCCATTTCGGTGCATTTTCACAACTTGCAGCCTTATGACCTTCCTGGCAGCATTTCCTGCATAGGCTAGCCTATCTACAGTCTCCTTACATTTCTGAGCTATATGCCCGTAGCCCCAGCACCTATAACAGCGTTTTTCTTGCTTGAGCTCTCTAATTCGGCAGGAAACCCATCCTACCCGGATTCTTTGCGTATTAAGAACCGCCTTGGCATCATCCGCTGTAAGGCTTATAAGTGCCGACTTCGTGCCACTGTACCCTGTGCGTATGCTTTTTATGGCAGCCACATCTGGAAGTTTGATGTTGCATTGCTGGTGGAGGGCGTTGCAAATCTCCTCGGGCGTAGTAATCTCATCGAGATCTCTGCACTGTAGCGTGACCATTTGGGACTTTGTTATAACTTTAGCCGAGTCCTTTAGTACCGCTTCAATTTCTGCTTGGTACGCGCTTGTTTTCCCATCTTGTGATTTTTTCAGCTCTAGTAACAGCTCTCCTTTCGCCGTTCTTCTAATCGTTTTGACGTCATCACCCAGGGATTTTAATTCGTCGCATCTTCCCACTTTACGCAATATGTCGGTGTACGTCGCATCCCCCGCCTTGGAAATGATGATTGCATCCGGCCTAGCCTTAAGTGATTTTTTCTTGCTCTTCTTTTTGGCTAACTGCCACTCTCCCGTCTTTTGGGCTGCAGTTTCCTCTTTCCGCTCCGTCTTCTCTTGCGTTTCTTGCCGTCGTTTGTGACCACCCACGTGCCCTGGTAAGACATCTTTTAGAGTAGCAGTGGGTTTTACCACGTTGTTCTCCTTGGTCGAGTACGAATTATTCCTCGGTCGCTTTCCTGGGGGTGATGGACTTCTATCCTTGGCGGATTCGCTTGCACGCAATTTATGTTCTAAATTCTTTACCTCTAGGGCCGACTCGATGTACAGCACTTTTATTACGGAGGCCAAGCGCTTGATTTCCGCGTGTATATTATTACGCCCTATGAAGAACTGCATCAAGTCCTCAATCGCCTTGTCTAGCTTGGTCATCTTTTTTTCTCCAGGGGGGTTTTGCTGATTTAACGCAGCTGACGCCTGCTTAATTAGCTCACTTAATAATGGTGTGCCCGTTTGAGCCTTGCTGTCGGAGTTCTTTTTGCAAAGCTTCGGTGTAGCACCCGGCGACAACGCTCCTTGCTTGCTTTCGGCCTCCGCTCCTTTGGGTTTCGTTACCACTTGCGACGAAATGTTAAGGCCCCCTTCCTTCCTACAAATGGATTGAACGCCATTTCATTCTCCTGTGTTTGGTTTTTTATTTTAGTATTGTTGTTGCTCATCATTTATTTAATTGGGTCCCCACTTGAGGCCGCTATCTTGGTCCGAGTGTGCAGTTACCTATATAGATCCCCTGGTTGTCTATGCGAAGGCAGGGAGGCCAGGTGAAGGTTGACGCAGTCCCTCATGAAGACTGCGTTCAGAGCCAGATCAGTATTAATCGGGAGGATCTCAACCGAACCTGCACCACCAACTTAATGATGACGGACTTTGAACGTACCCCAAGGCCTGCCAAGGTTTTAACGGGACGGAGACGAATGGGACATTAACCGGAAAGTCATTTCGACGGTGTGTCAAGCCGTGTACTGAGATTTCCGAATGCCACATTCGCCAGCCCTTAACAAACATATCCGAGTCGTTGATTCCAGTATACCTTAATTAAGACCTTACTGGGCTCAGTCTTAATGTGACAATCACCTTAAATTTACAAATAATTTACCTCTTTACCTTCCTGAGTGTGTATCCCACGTCGTATAGTTGCCTCCCTATCTTGGGTAGGTATTCCCTCGAAGCAACCCCGCACTAGGCTGTGGATGCTTAATTCAGGGCGGCATCTACTCGCCCTGCCACTGGAGGTTCTCAGGGTGCTTTAGGCCTTTTAAGCCAAACCCTCCTCACCAGCCGCTCTTGGTCGAGGGCTGCTTATTTGATATTCGCAGCTAACCTAATTAATAGGCCGTTCACTGTCCGCCAGCAGTGACCCCCTTGGCCTGAGCTCAGCCACAGTCCACAATTCATCGCAACTGATTCAGCTATATGTTATACACTATGGCCACCAGAGGTTTGTGTCTCCGATTATAGGTACACACTGTTCTGTAGCTAGTTATTTAACTGTTGCCGCTAGATGGGTTTCCCAAGCATTATCTAAGCGGGGATAGGCGTTTTTTTACTCGCAAACGTAAACATCTACGCGTGTAAAAAAAACGCGGCTATTAAATCAATTTGTCACTTCTACCTTCGTTCTGTTCGCAGCGGCGGCGCTAACAAAATTAAAGAATTGAAATATTTTGCATTATACAGTCAAAATATATTACAATTAATACATATCATAGACATTGGCTGCTAAAAAAGCTTAGTGGCCACGAAATATTTGGTGACCCCGACGTGATCGTTCGTTGCGATCAATTTAAATTATTTACATATATCTATATTCCATAAAAATTTGTATATATAATCCATCGCATTTAGATTTCGCTTATCATGGCACCAGCGAAGAAACCGGAAGATATTGAAGGAAAGAAGAAGCGATATTCCCTTCTGCAACAAATCACTGCAATCAACGATCCCTTAACAATTGACGTGCTGCGGCAGATGGACGAACCCGAAGTTGAAGTGCGTATAAAGCAGGTGGACCGGCTGGAAAAGAAGCTTGACGTTAATCAAACACGGTTGGTAGGTGAGAATAATTCCGAGGACGTAAGTTTTCAGTTTACTACCCAATATATAGAAGCGAAAACGGAGTTGAAGCGCCAACTATATTCATTTTGTGCTACAGCACCTGATCACTCAAACACCCGTAAATGAATTAACATCAATGTTCTGGAAAAACGTTGCCAGCGCTTGGGAAAAGTGGAAAGCGCGGAAATTGCAGTAAAGCAGGACAAACAGGTAGGAAAGCGATCAAATTTTTGTAGCAGTCGCAAGGTATCGCTGGCATCGATTTCCGGTCAATGTTTATCGTGCAATTCTAGCCAGCACACAATTTCTCAATGTGAACATATTATTCTTCTTTCAAGGAAGTGAAAAAATTACAACTTTGTTTAAATTGTCTTAGGGCTGGTCATTCTGTAAAAAATTGTAGATCCGGCTGCTGCAAATATTGCTCATGGAAACATAACACTTTGTTTCATCAAGGAAGTGCCTCGGCTAACAACGCATTAGTACCCACTTCAAATTTGGCATCAAACTATGGACTTCCCTCCAACAATTTGAATACATAACATTCGGCATCAACTTATCATGCATTGCCCTCAGATTCTGCACTGATGAGATCTGAGTCTAATACTGTTAATGTTAACCAACAATTTGTTATCTTAGCAACAGCAGTCATTTATGTAAAAAATCGCGCTGGGTCGCTGGTCCTTGCAGGGCCGTTCCTTGACTCTGCATACCAGCTAAATATTGTGACAAATCGCTTAGTCAGCTTCAATTAAAAACACTAAAATCTTCTTTGTCCATTTCTGGTACAGGCCAAAAGGTTTCGTTGTGGATCATATTGTCGATCTTGGACTACATTCATGCACCAGTAATTATAGCAATAAATTATCAGCAGTCGTCACACATACCATTACGGATGTGCAGCTCAGCCGTTCTTTAAAATCTCTGAACTGAAAGATACCATCCAACATTCGTTTAGCGGATCCTTTGTTTTTCGATCCCCAGCGCATTGATATGCTGTTTGGTGCTGGTTTATTTTTCGACCTTCTATGCATTTGGGGGAGAACCTACTAGTTCTACAAAAAACAAAATTAGGATGGGTTGTGTCGGGAGGCAGTACAACACGGTCATCAAAACTTGCATTTTTATCAGCAGTAAAATTTTAAGGTGAGATAGGGAACTAAGTTATGTCGCAAAAGCTTCCTAGGAAACGGAAGAGTGTAGTAATCCAGCTCCTACAACTACTATTGTGAAGACCATTTTGTCAAAAATTATAATCGGTTGGAATCTGGCGCCTATTCGGTACGGCTACCTCAAAAGATGCCAGTAGAAGAATTGGAAAACTCATATCATCAGGCGGTAAATCTGATTAAATCACTTGAGCGCAAATTCCCGCGTAATACTGAACTAAAGCAGCAATTCTCTTCTTTTAAGAGCGGTACGCAGATCACAAGTAATTTCTCAAGAAAAATTTTGCCTTTTCTCCTGCGTGAAAAATAGTAGTATGGAAGTAATTTTGGCGATTAAAAATCCACGGTGAATAGTGACACAAGCAAGAAGAAGAGAACATAAACAAAAGAAATGTAAAGACTGTCACTTCCCTTATTGGGGAAAGTATTCGCAAACATATATTTTTAAAGAATTTTCTGTCTATTAAATGTTGTTATATTTCTAGAGTGGTCCTCAAATTGGTCAGCTACGCCACCAACATCAATTGCCGGCTGTGTTACATCTCCACACCAGCAAACAGGTGAACAGCAAATGCCACGACAGTCTGGTCTAATGCAGTCACAATCCGGTCAAATGCCACCTCAACACCCTATGCACCAGTCATTTGGTGGCCATGAGCAACATGGTCCTCCAGGTATACCGCCCGCATCTACTGGACCAGGTGGGGCAATGACACCACATCCAGTTATGCCAAGGTATATACCACAACAGCAACCGGGTTATGCAATGCCACGACAGCAGCAGCAACAACCTCCTCAGCCTGGCTATCTACCAATGCCACAACAGCCGGGCTATCCACACAACCTGGTTATCCTCAACAGCCAGGTTATCCTCTACAACAACGAGGTGCACCAGCTGGTGACATAGGTCAAATAATGCCACCAACACAACCTGGGCAGGCGCCAATGCCCAGTCAGCCACCCATGCCGGGTCAACCCCCAATACCCGAAGTCCTGGTTATAATGTATGCTAATACAACTAATATATTTCAAATATTACTGATGCTTATTCTTGTATTATTTTCTTTAGCAACTACCTGCACCTGGTACTGGTATATATCAACAGCCGCAACAGTATGAACAAGCCCAACGCCTTTTAGATCGCGATCAGATGCCAAATCCGATAAGCGTAATCATTGAAAATCAAAATAGCGCTGGTGGTGCTTTTATTACTAATGAACAGGGTTTATTACCATCATTGGTGACCACAAAATATGTGGTACAAAATCAGGGTGACTCCTCGCCACGTTACGTTAGGTATTGATATTCGAAATTAATGTTTTGTTTGGAAATTACATTGATCTTTCTCCTTTGCAGGTCCTCTTTGTATTGCATACCTGCAACAGCTGATTTATTAAAAACAACAGCTTTGCCCATTACAATTACCGGCACGCACGGTTGAGGTTGAATATGAGCCATCCATTGTAAATTTTGGTGAATTGGGTCCAATTAGATGTAATCGTTGCAAGGCTCATATATGCAATTTGTAGATGCTGGTCGTCGTTTCCAAAGTCTTATGTGTAAAGTAACAACAGATGGTAAAAAAAATCTTTCACTTTTACTTGTGTTCATTGATCCATATTTTTTCTCAACAGTGCCAACTGAATATTTCCAACATTTGGGCCACATCGGACAGCGTGTCGATAAATATGAATGTCCTGAACTTGTATAGGATACATATGAGTTTTTGTGTAAAACATGTTTGGGTAGCGATAGCTCTCAAGGTAAACCTCAACTCATATCCAACATCAATGCCTCACAATCAATTGTGGACGCTATACGCACTACATTGGGTCCACGCAGTATGGACAAGCATATTGTTGATTCCAGTGGTAAGGCCACAATTTCAAATGATGGTGCAACCAGTATGAAACTATTGCATATTGTGCATCCAGCCGTAAAACTCTAGTCGACATCGCCAAATCTCAAGATGCTGAGGTAAGTTTTTTGTTATATTAGAATGTGTAGAATAAAAATGTTTCTCTTATCAGGTCGGCGATGGCACAACTTCAGTAGTACTTTAAGCAGGTGAAATCTTAAAACAAGTTAAGCCATATGTTGAGGAAGGCGTGCATGCACGTATCATCATTAAAGCTATATGTAAAGCATTACAATTATGCATGACCAAAATATGACATGGCTGTACATGTAGAAGCGCCAATAAAAGGAATAACAACGTGCTTTATTGGAAAAATGCGGTGCCACAGCAATGTCCTCCAAACGTATTCATCAACAAAAAGATTTATTTTCTAAAATGGTTTTGGACGCTCTACTTTCCTTTGATGGACCCAAAGTTATACAAAAAATATAAAATCGCAATATTAAATATAGAATTGGAATTGAAGGCAGTCTATAATTTTCACTTCCAGACAATGTATGTATATACAAAGAAACATTAAAAACTAAAAATAAATATACATACAAACAGTGGCTCCATAATCTATAATAGAAGCCACATAAACAAAAGTTGCAAAAGTTACAAAAAACTAATCTAACTTTGAACAACGGACATCAAAATTAGCACCTTTTTTGGCAGAGGGTCTAGCAAATTTTTGAGTACGCAGTTTTGTAGCCCAATCAATTTCAAAATAATAGTGTAAATGCTAGAACGACTAAAAAGTTGATCTGAATTTTCAGAACTTTTTTGTAGAGGCTGTTCAACATTTTCTTCCATACAAAAGAAAATTTTTCTCATGCGTTGTATGGAAGAAATTTCTCAACAGCCTCTACAAAAAATTCTGAAAATTCAGATAAACTTTTTAGTCGTTCTAGCATTTACAACATTATTCTGAAATTGATTGGGCTACAAAACTGCGTACTCAAAAATTTACTAGACCCTCTGCCAAAAAAGGTGCAAATATTGATGTCCGTTTTTCAAAGTTTGATTAATTCTTTGCAAGTTTTGCAACTTTTGTTTAGGTGGCTTCTATTATAGTTTTAGCTATATTTTGCAAATTAGAGTGCCTTTCTGTTATGCAAATTATACAGCCTTCCTGTTATGCATTTTAATCGAGATTTTGATACAATATAGAATATTTAATGGTTCACCTAATGGCCTAATTAGATCAAAATTTAAAAAATGGCACACTCATGCTTCTGGAAATCAAGTGACGATATGTACAGTGTGTGCCAAAACTAAAGCACCTAAAAGTCTCTGTTGCTTTTGGTTAAATAAAATCTTAAGTGCAAGTTCTTAATTCAATGGGGCGTATACTCTAAATTAGTTGCAACTTTTTTGACAGATAGCCCATTGGAAGTTTTGTCAAAAAGCTACAACTAACTTTAAGTACCCACTTAATTCTGACTATGAATATGCCCCAATATTTTGCTTTTATTTGTGAAAACCACATCGACGGCTGAGTGGAACATCACCGTATTTCAAAACATTTTTCGAAAAGGCCCTTTCTCAGAAATTGTTTCACGAACGCCTTAAATTAGAACTTGTTTCAAAAATGCCCTATTTCAAAACTTGGTTCAAGAACATCCTATCTCAGAATGAGTTTCAAAAACGCCCTATCTCAGCTGCAAATGTATTTAGTTTTCGTTCAAATATGACATTTTGTAAACTTATTCTAAGATACGGTGTTTTGGAACTAAGTTATAAAGTTCTAAGTTAAGGCGTTCTTGAAACAATTTCTGAGAAAGGGCATTTTTTTAAATGTTTTGAAACAGGGTGATATTTCACTCAACCGTCGATATACTAAACAGTTATATATTATATTGAGTATATGTTTTTCCTTAATAAAAGATACTTAGTTATAGGAAACTTATAATTTGACTTTTGTTAAGCTATGTCGATTTTCTGAAAGGAATTTCTGTGCTTTATTTATGTCGCACACTATATATCATAAATTTCACCAAAAGACTTCAATAATAATTCAATACAATAAATAATAATAAAGGCATGCTTTCAATAAGCGCCTATAAACTTCCCCTCTTATCCATAAAGAGATAAAATAGGTTTATAAGTTCTTATAATTGGAAATTTGTATGGAAATGTCATTTTAAAATGCTTTATAAGCCTTCAATATTTTGTATGAATAATGGAATTAAATAAAAAATATTGAGGGTTTATAAAGATTTTTAAAATGACATTTCCATACAAATTTCCAATTACAAGAGCTTAATAAACCTATTTAATTTTTTATGAATAAGGGGGATAATTTATAACAAACATAAAATAACATTTCTTTTTATCTAACAATATATTGGGTAATAAATGTATACTTTCAATAAAATAAAATAACAAAAAATAATAAAAAAAAATTTAAAACTTAGAAGGAATCATTCGCAAACTTTATATTAAACAAAATTTAGTCTGACAAACACAAATTTTAACTTTAACATTCACTTTAACTTTAACTTCCACTTTAACTTTAACTTTAACCTTAACTTTAACTTTCACTATAACTTTAACTTTAACTTTATTTTTAACATTAACTTTAACTTTAAATTTAACTTTAACTTTAACCTTAACTTTAACTTTCACTTTAACTTTAACATTCACTTTAACTTTAACTTTCACTCTAACTTTAACTTTATTTTTAACTTTAACTTTCACTTTAACTTTAACATTCACTTTAACTTTAACTTTCACTTTAACTCTAACATTCACTTTAACTTTAACTTTCACTTTAACTTTAAATTTAACATTCACCTTCACTTTAACTTTACTTTTCACTTTAACTTTAACTTTCACTTTAACTTTAACTTTCACTTTAACTTTAACATTCACTTTAACTTTAATTTTAACTTCCACTTTAACTTTAAATTTAACTTTAACTTTGACTTTACCTTTAACCTTAACTTTAACTTTAACTTTATTTTTAACTTTAACTTTCACTTTAACTTTAACATTCACTTTAACTTTAACTTTAACTTCCACTTTAACTTTAACTTTCACTTTAATTTTAACTTTATTTTTAACTTTAACTTTCACTTTAACTTTAACATTCACTTTAACTTTAACTTTAACTTTCACTTAAACTTTAACATTCACTTTAACTTTAATTTTAAGTTTAACTTTAACTTTCACTTTAACTTTAACATTCGCTTTAACTTTAACTTTAACTTCCACTTTAACTTTAACTTTAATTTTAATTTTAACTTTAACTTTAACCTTAACTTTAACTTTAATTTGACCTTTAACTTTAACTTTCACTTTAACTTTAACATTCACTTTAACTTTAACTTTATTTTTAACTTTAACTTTCACTTTAACATTCACTTAAACTTTAACCTTAACCTTAACTTTAACTTTAACCTTAACTTTCACTTTAACTTTATCTTTCACTTTAGCTTTAACTTTCACTTTAACTTTATCTTTAACTTTAACTTTAATTTTAATTTTAACTTTAACTTTAACTTTCACTTTCACTTTCACTTTAACTTTAACATTCACTTTAACTTTAACTTTAACTTTCACTTTAACTTTAACATTCACTTTAACTTTAACTTTAACTTCCACTTTAACTTTAACTTTAATTTTAATTTTAACTTTAACTTGGACTTTAACTTTAACCTTAACTTTAACTTTAACTTTAAATTTAACTTTAACTTTAACTTTACTTTAACTTTAACTTTATCCTTAACTTTAACTTTACCTTTAACTTTAACTATAACTTTAACTTTATCTTTAACTTTAACTTTAGAAGAAAAACAATATATGACAACGGATCGCAAGCAAGTAGAGCTGCTGTTGCCATGCAGGCGCGAGAAGAATCGATCCGACGTTGGCAAGACCAGTGGAGCAACAGCATCGTAGGAAAGTGGACTAGGGAACTAATCCCTGAACTTGATCCATGGTTGAAGCGACCGCACGGAGAGGTAGACTTTTACCTGACCCAGTTTCTAACGGGACATGGTTACTTCCGCAAATACCTACACAGAATGGGTAAGGTTGATAGCCCGAGCTGTCTGTACTGTGGGGAAATAGACGATGTACGCCACACCTTCTTCGAATGCAGGCACTTCTCCCATCAGCGAAGGAGGGTAGAAGAGGTACTTGGCGACCTATCCCCGGGCAGTGTCATTAATAACATGACCTGTCGAAGAGACAGATGGGATACGGTCAGCACATATGTGAGGCATATACTTACCAGTAAACGAGAAGACGGATGCCTAGCCCATTAGCGTGAGAGTAGCCATAGAGCTCACGTAGCGCGCACCCGTACCCGAAGTAATGCTAAACGCGGTCCCAGGTACGGGGATTTGCGCGGGCCGTGGGAGGTTAGGTTTTAGTGGGTAGGCCTTCATGGAAGAAGGGAGTCCTACACTCGGAGAGTCTCGCAGTGAGGCTTAAATATCCCGGTCAGTGCATAAAGCATTTCCTCCTTCCACGAAACACAAAAAAAAAAAAAAAAAAAAAAAAAAACTTTAACTTTAACTTTAATTTTAGCTTTAACTTTAACTTTGACTTTAACTTTAACTTTCACTTTAACTTTAACATTCAATTTAACTTTAACTTCCACTATAACTGTGATAGAGATCCAATTTTATGTATTTGGCCTGTTGCTAACATCGAACCTTTTTCGAACCTTTTCGAACCTTTTTTGACAAATATCCGTTACGGGTTTTTTTGATTTAGTCGCCAAGGCCGCGATAAAATCTATGAAATAGCTTAATAAAATTTAAGAATAAATATTTCATTTGGCGGCTGGCTCAAAAACATTCAGGTTCCGCATCCGATTCGACTATTGAAAATGATTTTTTGTCTGGACCTTCGAACTGTGAGGAGATATTAAAAATATCAAACACAAGTGTATCTTTACATGAATCCGAAATCGTAAAGTTTCGTGGTGCCACTGATGAAGGTTCATCTTCAAAAACTCTTCCAACAATACCACCAACTCTGTATCAAAGTACAGATTATTTAAGTGACTTCGACATAGGTACCGTGAATAATGTGTTTTTGAGATCTGAAGAAGTCAACGAAATAATTCGTCGAGGTCATCAAAGGTGTCCTGTTATTTTTCCACGTGATCGTTATGACGAGGCATTTCCTAGCTCGTTGCTTAACAGAATCTTGCCAAATGGATAGAAAGTTGAGCGTGACTGGTTGCCTACCATGTCATCTGTTAAACATCAATACTTTAAATTGAACTAAAATGTGTTGTCCTGGCGGATATTCGAAATTGCAGGTGTGGAAGAAGCTATACGATAAATTGCCAGCACACGAAAATACTCAAGATCACATTAAATGTTATATTCAATGGAGATCTTTACAAAATCTAATTCAAAAGGAGGCTACAACTGATACAGTTATCAATGAACAGCTAACTACTGAAACTCAAAAGTGGAAAGAAATTTTATATAGAATTTTGGACACTATTTTATTTTTGGGTGAAAGAGGCCTGGCTTTCAGTATATATCTTGGTGAACGAAACAATGGACATTTTTTAGGCCATTATGATCCGATACTTAGAGATCATTTGGGGAAAGTTAGGATTTCACAACAGCAGCACAAACGCTTACAAGTTGACTACGAATTTGTGCAAAACACGTGATGGAAACTATATTAGATCAGCGCAAGAAAGCCAAGTATTTTGCCATTATCGTTGATGCTACGTATGATGCTAGTCACCTTGAACAGACTACGTTAATTTTGCGCTACCTCCATTTCAATTCGAAATCAACAAATTTTTCAATTTAAGAACGGTTTTTGGCTTTCGTGAATTGTAAAAAAAACTGGTCAGGAAATCCCTGATTTAGTTTGCCATACTCTAGGTAACCATGAAATTTCATTAAAAGATTGTCGTGCACAAGGGTACGATAACGGCGCCAATATGAAAGGAGTATACAACGGAGCACAACGTCACATTCTTGACAAAAACTCGAATACTGATTACTCGCCTTGTGCAACCCACAGTCTGAATTTATGTGGTGTTGATGCTGCAGAATGTTGTACGGCTGCAATTACTTTCTTCTGAGTTGTACAAAAATGTTTTACTATTTTCGGCAGCAGTCCACAACGATGGGACATCCTAAAAAAAATGTACCGAGCTCTCTTTACAGTCTTTCAGACACTAGGTGGTCCGCTAGAATTGAGGCAGTCCGACTATTCGCAAACCATGTGCCAGAATTAACACATGCACTAAACGCATTACTTAAGCCAAATTTGACTGCACGAGCATACGGAGATGTTCCCGGCATTCTCAAGTACATCAACAAGTTCGAATGTATCTTGCTGTCCTCAATTTTGTTCAAAATACTGACTACCATTAATGAAAGAAACGTCGTACTCCAAGCTAGAGACGCCACCGTAGTTGTTGAGGTCAAAATTCAGAAACAAAAATTCAGAAATTAATATTCAGAAGTCAAATTTCAGAAGTCAAATTCCAGAAGGCAAATTTCAGAAGTCAAAATTCAGAAAGTAATCAGACAGCAAAAAAACATTAAAGTTTGCGCAAAATTTTATGTTTTTTGCTCCCTGATTACTTTCTGAATTTTGACTTCTGAAATTTTACTTCTGAATTTTGACTTCTGAATATTAATTTCTGAATTTTGGCTTCTTAATTTTGATTTCCGAATTTTTGTTTCGGAGTTGCGACTTCTGAATATTGGCTTTATGAAAAAAAGAGTACTGACTAATGTTTTCTGAAAAAATGTGTTTCTGAATTTATGGGGGAACCAATATATCGGCACTCTGATGTTTGTGTGTTTACCTAGCATGTTGTAGCAATATAGGAGTATTACATATCGTCGCCCGCTTGCCAGAACATGAGTGTGCCAAAATGAAAATGTTGGGAAATCGAGTTTCAAAGTTTATTGCTCCCTCAAAATTAGAAGAATTAGTTTCTAATCTATATATATAAAAAGAAGTGTACATTTTGATTGTCACTCCATAACTCGAGAACGGATAGAAAGATTGCCATGAAATTTTTAGGAAAGATACAGGAAGGAGAGATGATGGTTAGTTGATTTTGAAATCCCAAATCGGTTTAGCCATTCTTGAGTTATGATTTTTTTTTTTTAGAAAAAAATTCAAATACTTATACATAATTTCTATATATAAAAGGGGGATGGCACCTCCCATAGAAATGGAATTTTTGGTACTGCATAACTCTGAAGGTACACATGCCAGAACATTTAAATTCAGTGAGGAGTTATATGAGGTCAATTCCTAACACAACCAAGAACATGTGGAATTGGGAAAAAGGCGGCGTGGCACCTCCTATACAAATGGAATATATCATACTTCATATCTCTGGATGTAGTAATGGTAGGACAATGAAAATTGGTAAGGAGCTATATGACGTTAAGTCCTAACACCTCCAGTAAAATGTGGAATTGGGAAAAAGAGGCGTGGCACCTTCCCTACAAATGCTTCTTCAGAATTTAGACCCACCTAAATTGTGCAATGGAACCAGACTTTGCTTTAGAAATTAATGCCGAATGTAATCGAAGCAGCAATCATCAGCGCTAAACAAAGGTAAAGATGTGCTCATACCACAGATCCCAATGATTGCTACATATTTTCCATTAAATTTTAAGCTCTTACAGTTTCCTGTATTCATTGCTTTTGCAATTACAATCAACAAAGCGCAAGGACAATCGCCTACTGTTGCAGTATTCAATTTAGAGAGTCCGTGCTTTTCCTATGGCCAGCTATATGTTCCTTGCTCTAGAGTTGGAACGCCAAAAAATATGTTTATCTTTGCACCGAAGGAAAAAACCAAAAATATTGTGTACCCACATGCATTACAATAAGATACAATAATAAAATGTTTTAAACGAAAATCTCACCAAATATGCGTACAAAATTCAATTTACAGAACAATAAACTAAATTATCCACAAACAAAACAGAAAAAATAACGCAACATTGTAATGAACCAATCGCATCATGCCTCCGTTGGCACCCTTATAGTGCACCCTCTATGCAAAGAAGCTGGCCTCATTAATGTTTGTCATCCCAGCCACAAACTTCTTCACTTAGACAATTGTCTAGCTTACTTGGCACTGAATTAAGGAACATCAGGTCTGCTATGCAATAGCTCTCCGAGTGGGTATAGGGTTTAAGGAGCGGGTACTCTGTTTGCTACAGCCGGCTAGTCTACGGCGTATATGAGGGGGATCTTGCTCCTACACTGACTTTTACCTCGGTTACTCATAAAAAAAATCAAACAGAGATTTACTAAAAAAAGTTACATTTTGAGGCCGTCGAAGGGTTAGGCTCATCCAAATAAAACAATACCCAAAAGAACGTATCAAATTTACTACGGAAATGAATAAGTAAAGCGTTAACTAATACACACAACTACCTGCCACGCGTTGCATCGGTTGGGGTTCTTCCGGCAGAGGTGGAAGGCTAAAATGTCGTTGCCCTCCCGTCTTCACCCACCCAACCTGCTGAAAGAATGGTAAAAGTTGTTCTTTTAGCCCACACATACTCACCATTGCCCCTACCACAAATATCCAATAAAAGTTAAACCTTCATTTTTCTCCTTTTTCAAATCCTTAAATTTTAATCAAAGTTTCTTCAATCATACATTTCGTTGTTTCTATATCTACTTCTACGATAGACTTGTATTTTTATTTTCGCATTTATTACTTTGTGCTATATGTATTTATGTACATATATGTTAACCTACCTAAACTGTTCCTTACATAATTTATGTTAGCTTACATTTCAACAGGTTGATCGAAATCGAATTCTGTAAATTGCATTTGTATTTCGAAGTCTCTCAATTCCACAAAAAAATAAGTTCACAAATTTACAAAATCATATATATAAATTAATTCTCTTGAGCAGAAGAAAACATTTCTCTGGTTTCTATGATTTCTTTACATTCTCCAAAATTATTCTCATCTCTTATCCCTAGTCAAACATGTTAATTTGAGATTTCCTCACTACATACAATTTAAACAAAAGTCGCTCAGTATATAAATTCTCTTATTACTCTACTACTAATTCAAAAAAAAAAAAACAATGTGATTTCTCAATACTATTTTTCTCGCACTCAACATAATACATATAACCTGAGATCTCTGTACTTACATATGTAACATAGATTCAAACATATTTATACATCGCTCACAGTTTGCGAGTGAGCGAGAAGCACCGCTTGCACTTAATACGCAAAATGTTAACTCTTGATGTTGCGCTCTCATATGCTCACAACACTTAGAATTAATTGAGTTGGTACATGGAGAACCAACAACGAAAGAAAATTGAAATTAATGAGCAGCTGAGTATGGGAAGTTAGAAAACATATTTATGCAAATGAAATTCTCTTTCAAATTAGGAGAAGGGAAGCAAAAACAATCTTTAGCAGAAAATCGAAATTATGTGAACGCTGTGACATAGCCTTCTTGCAACATAAGCTGATTTGACGATGTTACATGGCCCAATTAACAGAGCAGCACAAAACGAAATAAACAAAAGAAATTCAAAACCTACTGCAAAATTTGTTAAAGTTCCAAAAATGAAGTCTTGTTATTAATACATTTTTTTTTGTACTGTTTTTATCGTCAAATTTCTTTTGGAATTTTGTGACGATGTTAACCCCTCAAGGGGTGCAAATAAAAACACGAATTGTGTGAAAGAATATAGATATACAGACCGGTTAATTTTTACGAAGATAACTTATTTTTTTCCTTTCATTCAGGTGATCATTTTAATGAAAAGAAAACTATGAGTACAACATTCATCGCACACAAAAGAAAAATTTAAAAATTAAATAATTTTTTTTTTTTATAACGATTTAATAAAGAAACCAGCTAATTGGATTTCCTAATTTCATCGCTCTTTCTCAATTAAAAAATAATCTAATTCAAAGCATGTGAATCAATACCAATAACAGGTCTGTATGTATAATATGTATAAATGAGTATGAAAGATGGGGCACTTACCGAATCATCCTCCTTCCGCTGGCCAGTTGATGGAGTGTTGTCGGTTGAAGCTACAATATTATTAAGAAGAAAACATCATTTTATTAGCACCTTTTTCCTAACATGCCCATTTGTGGTATACTTTCTTGGGCTTTTGGACTCGCTCGCTCGCCCACATTCACCTTTTCACAATAGAATATTTATTATTATTTTTTTTTTTTTGTATATGTTAGAGATCCTAAATATGTTGTACTTTTATTATTATTATTTTTTTTTTTGATTAGAAAATCCTACAAACTACATAAAAAAAATAATTAGCCGCTGCGCCTTCTGAATCTGTAAACTCCTGGCCATATCTTGGACTCCAACTGGACATTCTGGCTCATTGCCTTGAAAAACATTTCTTCCTCTGGTTTTGATTTTTGTAATAGGTACGCAAATTATTTATATATATTGCAAGTTTACAAATTAAGTTTTTGTTCACTTGCGTTCCGTTTATTTCGTTTTAAAATTTCTAAAATATATTTTTTTTTCGCTTATAAAGGGGCTTTCCAATATATCTTTCTCTTTATTATTTTTTTTTTTTATTTTATATTTTTTTATAACTTGTTGGTTCACTTCCGTAGATATTTCTCGAAATAACATACTCTAGTTTCGTTTTGTTCTTAGTTTTTATTTTTTTTTTCCCCTTTGAGCTTGCAAATAATAAATTCCTTTTTCTTTCCGAATTTATCTGTTTTTGTATAACATTTCGGTTTACTTTAGCTGTTTCTTTGATTCGAAGCTATATCTTAAATCTTTAAATATTTTGGTTTCGTTTTTATTATTGGATTCCAAAGTTCAGGCTTCCAACCAATTAAATTTTTTTTTATTTATTTTTTTTTCATAAATTAACTTTTTTTTTCGAAATTAGATATAATTTTGGTATTTCTTACTTTTTGTAACCACAAATCCAAGTAGTTAGTTTTTATTTCCTTTTTAATAAATGAACCTCTTTTTTCTTTGTATAATTTTTCGGTTCACTTCCCGTATTGATATCATTTTTCTCTTCGAATTTTGTAATGTTTTTTTTTTTCACTTGTAAGTTTTTTCATTTTATTAACTTTAAAAGTTTTTAAATTCTTCACAGTTTGACGCGGTGAAAGGCCGGGATAAACTTTTGATTAATATATCCTATTTTTATTTTTTTTTGTATATAAATTTTCAAATAATTATTTTAATAAATTTACTTTCTTTTGCACAAGTTTACTCATTTTTTTTTTTTTTTTTTTTTTTTTTTTGGTATAACGTTTTGTTCACTGTTTCACTCTTGACACAAATTTCTTTATCCATTTTGATAAATTTTTAACGAAACATTTTTTTTTTAATTTTTTATTTTATATATGTTTCCAAAGTTTCACTTTGTAAGGTTTTAATTTTTATTAACTTTTAAAGTTCCTCACGGCGGGATTTCAAACCATATTTTCTTAACATTTTCCCGGAAAACCGATCATGATTCAACTCCTTCAGCAACTGCTGTTTAGGGGGTTGGCAGGATAAAATTTACCTTCCTTTTTCTGCGGTGGGATGTAGCTGATGGATACGGCTGCTGCGGTGTTGATGGCTATGATGTGGTGGCGATGGTGGCGGTGGTTATATCTGCTGCTACCACCGGCAGTATGATTTTTGCTCTGACTTACTGGAGCGGTTGGGGATAATGCACTGCAATACTCGTTGGAAACGATATACACTTTGCACTGAAACTATGTTACCGAAATAAATAAAAAGGCAACGGGGCTTTCTTATTTTAAAGAACTATTTCTTTGAATTTAAAAGAGATTTACAACTTTTAGTGTCACACCGAATGGATAAAGATTTTCGAATTATAATAAAATATAAAAAAGAAAATGTCAAAACAAATATAAATGTATGTATGTATGTACATAGTCACATCTGTCAACCCATTGTTGGGGTTGCCAGAGAGGTGAAATACGCTCGCGCGTTAGCGTAAAATACAAACATTTCAAATTCTTAAATTTAATAAATATGTACGTAATATATGATATTACGTATTTGTACGCGGGATTCAAGGGGTTGTGTAGCGCAATATATAGCTTCTCCAACCCAATTGTCAACCTCACCTTCGAGCGGCGAATCCCGTTTCACTAACAGACGAGGCTCTGGCGACCCCAAGCTCCTCATGGAACTTGGAGGTGGGGAGGGAGGGATGGCCCGAAGGTTTAATGTGGCCATATAAATCGTTCCCGAGATGGTCGGGCCAGCACCTTAATGGTGCTGTGTTACCGGAGCGTATCGGATCTGTATCCGACAAAGGACCATCACATCGATAACACTCCCCAAAGCCTTCGGGGAGTAACCTAATCGCTACAACAACAACAACAACGTATTTGTACGTGCACATAATTCAGAATGCGTACTTATACGTAAAGGGTACATATATAAATAAATTCAATATAAAATTCAGGTAAATTCATTTAAATTCATTTTGTTTGAAAGAAAAAATATGGCTGACTGCGGACGACTGCGGCAGTCGCTCAGCCATCGTCCCCGCCCTAGGCGCGTTCAGCGGCTAGAGCCTCCTGTAGCTCCTTAAGGGTCCGCAATGCATCTCGCACGAGGATTTGGGACACTCTTCCTCTAGCGTTGGCGGTCTGCAGCCCTTGTGCGGTGCATCAAATGGTGCGTCGTGCGATGCTGGGTGCTGCTGAGGGAATGTTGTCTCCTGGGCGAGAACGGGGTTGCCCGGTGGCGGCAGGGGGTGCCGGTACGGCGGATCTGCCAGGCCGGGGTGCCTGGATGGCGCGCTGGGCGCTTGGGGTAGCGTCCCGCCGATGGAGTAGGGAGTGATGTCGCGCTCCACAGATCCGGCATCTGTCGTACGAGCTGCACTCGCTGGTGATGTGAGATAATGCCAAGCAATTCAGGCAAAACTTATGGGCTCGTGCAAGCATCCATCTCTGGGGTGGTTTCATTTTTTTGAATATGACGCAGTTCCGAAGAGCGTGCTGATGGGTGCATATGCGGCACCGTCGGTAATCCGTTATTAGTGTCGAGCTGCGTGATTCATTGGCGCGGTTGGGAGCAACGATCTCCGACCGCACTGGTCTTCGTGACGACGACTGATTTGCACGATCCATAGCGATCTGTAATTACAGTTGTAAAAGTATTTTAGTGGAGAGAAATACTGATACAGGGGATTTCAGCTGACATTATGTTGCAAAATACGCCATATTAGTGACGGTGATGTGGTAAGAGTGGACAGAGGTGGTTTGAGAGTAGCTACGAATTCTTCGGGGTTGCCCGAGGGGGTGGGCTTTCAGTCTGAGGGAGGAAACAGAGCTTGAAAAGTGGTCGTGTGAGGGTGCCGGTTTGAGTACGAACGTCAACAACACGTATATGGCCGTCAGGTCCGGGATGTATTTTTTCAATACGTCCAAGGCGCCATTCAGTCGGGGGAAGTGAGTCGTCGTGAATGCAGACACACTCACCGACCTTGGGTTCGGGTTGTGGATTTTTCCACTTCTGCCTTTTTTGGAGATCCTTTAGGTAGTCTTCCTTCCACCTTTTGCTGAACTGATGATGTAAGCTTTTTACCCTGTCCCATCGGTTTATAAGAGATAAATCCGCGTGATCCACTTCAGGGATAGCGAGGAGGGGGACACCTCTGAGAAAGTGGCCGGGGGTCAGCGCGGTAAACTCGGTGGGATCTTGGGACAAAGGTGAGATAGGACGAGAGTTTAATACGGCTTCAATTCTTACCAAGAGGGTGGTGAATTCTTCAAGTGTGAACTTGTGGGCTCCTGCAGTCCTCTTGAAGTGAAGTTTGAAACTCTTCACTGCAGACTCCCACAAGCCTCCCATGTGGGGAGCTCCGGGCGGAATGAATTTCCAATTAATGCCCTGGGGAGAGTATTTTGCGATTACTTATTGAGAGGCAGTTTTCATGAAGTCAACGAACTCTTTTTTCGTCGCTCTTTTAGCTCCAATAAACGTTTTGCCGTTATCACTCATCATTGTGGCAGGATATCCACGACGTCCGACGAAGCGAGCGAATGCTGCGAGAAAGGCATTTGTTGTTAGGTCCGAGCACAGCTCAAAGTGGACAGCTTTTGTCACGAAACAGACAAAAACGGCCACGTAGCCTTTCAGTAAGGTGTGAGACCTTAGCAAGGAGGCTTTTATTTGAAAAGGCCCCGCAAAGTCGACACCGGTAGTGGTAAAAGGCGGAGCGTATGTGTATCGTTTAGGGGGCAAGGCCGCCATGATTTGCGATCGCATTTGCTGCTTGTGGAGGGTACAAGTTTTGCACTGATGTATGCATCTCTTTATGAGGGGTTTGAGTCGTGGAATATAGAGATCCTGTCTGAGGCATTGCTGCATTAGACGTAATTCGGCGTGGAGGAGAAGTTCGTGGAGATACTGTATATAGAGGACAGCGAATCTAGATTTTTCTGGGATAATAACGGGATGTTTTTCATTGTAAGTCAACGTCGAATGAACTAATCTACCATGAACCCTGAGGAGCCCGTTTTCATCGAGGTATGGGTTGAGGGTTAGTAGAGAGCTTCTTTTATCAATGGATTTTGCATTTTCCAAGCATGCTCTTTCGCGAGCAAAATATCGGGTTTGCGTTAACGTCACAAGTTTATTTTTCGTTTTGCGGAGATCTTCATGAGACAGAGAGGGAGTGTAAGCGGGTTTAATGCCTCGAATTCGGTCCTTGAGATTATTAATGAACCTGAAGGCATATGCCATGACCCTGAGGGCGCGAGGAAAAGAGGAAAATCGATCCAATACATCGGGGTCATCTTCAGCTGAGTATAGTGCTTCGACTCGGCGCATTTCAGGCGGGTTGATGCTGCGGGTAGATGGTTTTGGCCAAGCTTCGGGGAGCTGGGTCAGCCACGCAGGGCCATTCCACCACAGCGAAGAATTTGCCAAGTCCATGGGTTTGCATCCTCTTGTGCCCATATCTGCTGGATTGTCGCGACTGCCTACATGCTTCCAGGAGGCGCTTCCGACGAGATCCATAATTTCAGCTGTTCGATTGGATACAAAAGTTTTCCAAGCGTGGGGAGGCTTTTCGAGCCATGCTAACACAATTTTCGAGTCAGACCACATGTAAAGATTTTTAAGAGAGAGCTCGAGATGGGATTGTACGACGGCGATTAGTCGGGAGTAGAGCTGCACATAATTCTAGTCTTGGAAGACTGGTAGTGCGAAGAGGGGCAACCTTGCCTTTAGCGACCAGAAGGTGGGACGATGTGGTGGCACCGTGGGTTGTTCGAAGATATATAGTGGCGCAATATGCCTTTTCTGACGCATCGCAGAAGCCATGCAGTTCAACCTGCTGGTTCGGGATGTAGTCAACCCATAGAGGTATTTTTATATTTGAGATGTTGGGTAAATTTTTTGCGAACTGCGTCCATTTAATGAAGCGGAGGGGCTTCACTGGTTCTTCCCAGCCGGTTCCTTCTATCCATAACTCTTGGAGTAAAATCTTGGCCTGAATCATAATCGGTGTAAGCCACCCTGCGGGGTCAAAAAGTTTTGCGACCGAGGAGAGAATTTGTCGTTTTGTACTAGCGGACGAGAGGGGTATTGAGTCCACTATATACGAAAACGTGTCGGTCAGAGCGTTCCACTGTATGCCGAGAGTTTTGGTGTTGCTTGCTTTCTCGAATTCCAAAAGATTGGTATCTAGCAAGTCCTCTTCTTTGATGTTTTTTATTATACTGGGGTGATTGGCCGTTATTTTCCGTAATGGAAATCCTGCTGACGCTAACACTTGGATGACTTGGGAGAGAGATGTTTCAGCAGAGAGAATTTCATGGCTGCCAGAGAGAATGTCATCTACATATGTTTCTTTCGTCAAAACAGGGACGGCTTTGGGGAAAGTTTCTTCTACATCTTTGGCCAGTTGGTGAAGAGTACGTATGGTCGTCTTCATGCATTATGATTTGACGATACATTTTCTCTACGTCTCCGTTAAAAACAAATTGGTAGGTACGCCACTTGAGAATCAGAAGCATCAGATCGGGCTGGAGGGTAGGGCCGGTATAAAGAACGTCGTTAAGCGCATGTCCAGATGCCGACTTTTTTGAGGCGTTAAACACGACCCGCACCTTTGATGTCTTTTTCTCGGGTTTGACAACTGTGTGATGAGGAAGATAAAATGAGAGGCATTTTCCTCCGTCAAATTTTTCATAGGAGCCGGTTTCCTCCATATGATCGAGGGTGAGGTATTCTTCTAGAACACTATCATATTGAGTCTTTAAATCCCCTTTCTTGTGGAAACTTCTCTCCATTCCAAGAAACTGGCTTAGAGCTGAAGACCGAGAGTGGGATAATGAGATTGACTCTGGGAAGCTGGGTTTAAACGGCAGCCTTACGATATAACGACCGTTATCATCGCGTGAGGTTGTGGCTGCGTAGAAATTCTCGCAAAACTCGTCGTCTGGGGTTATTTGGGGTTTGGTGGGAACTTCCTCCAATTCCCAGAATTTACGCAATAGTCCAACTTTTTGCTATCCGTTTCCAAGCTCGGTAACCGCCGCAATTAAGCCACTTGCTCTCCAAAAAAAAATTGTTTGCGAACTATTTTCTATTCAAAAAAATATTTACGAGCTATTTTTCCCCGTTAATCGGCTGTTTTCGAACTATTTTCCTTTGTGTAGTTTTTATATTTTCAGTCTCTTCAAACCTATTGAATTTATATTTTTCTCCCATAATTCCCGCGGTTATTTTTTTTCTTTTTTAATAAGCGATCTCTCACACAATTTCTGCAACATTTTTCTACAATACTCCCACAGTGTAAGCCCTGCTGTTATGATACCTGTTACCATCTGTTCTCACTTCTGTTATTAGAACTTATGTTTGAACTCATTAATGTAGCATTTACTTGAACTTCGAAACTGCTCATATGCTGTTAAACCATCTATTTGGGCTTGCCCTGTTAACATCATACAGGTTTGCTATACCTCTTACTAATATACGAGAAGCATTTCCTATGGCTACCGGAAATAGAATGCTTATGTCTGGCGGATATCCGTCGAACCTCACAACACAGATCGTTTGCTTCTGCTGATATGGATCCAGAGAGAGGAAACGGTCTGAAGGCACAAAAATCATAATCTTTGAGTATAAAATTACCATACCAGGGAGAGTAAAAAAAAAATGATATCATAACTGTGACTAATTTACCACAAATCTTTTGCATGATATGTTCCTACGAATTTGCCATCTAGGTCTTCCAAAAGGTAATAGCAATTTCCCTTCACGGCTTCGACCCTCGCCTTTACTCTAGTAGGTGCTAGCTTAGCATTAAAGTTTTTGGCTAGATTGCTCTGTGTAAAGTTTCGACGCGTTACTATTTGACCCACTTGAAAACTTCTAATCCGACTGCGTAGATTATACGAGTTGGCGTTTCGGAGATGAGCTTTCTCCAGATTTTTCTTTATTACTTCCCGTATTAACTGAAAATTGTCGCTACGCTCCAGTTTTACCGTATTGTCACTAAGTAGATTCAGATTCCGCAGAAGCTTATAATCAGCGGCGTGTGTAATCATGTGCTGTCCAAACACTGCGAAATACGGCGTATAACCTAAAGATTGGTGCAAGCTGTTTCGGAGCGCACAATTAATGCTGCTGGTAAATGCATCCCAATCTCGCTGATCTTTTCGTATGTAGCTTCTTAGGGCTTCGTTGATGGATCTGTTAACTTGCTCAGAGGCATTAGACTGAGGGGAATAAACAGCTGTTGTGATGTGGGAGACACCATATTTTTGCAAAAAATGCTCAAACTCTTTGTTCGTTGTCGGTTACGACACTTTCGGGAATACCAAAGCAATCAAAAATATTCTCTTTCAAATATTCTATTATTATATTCGATGTAAACTTCTTTACTGGCTTCAAAAATACGAACTTCGTGAGATGATCCAGTACAATTAGCAAGCCAATGTTACCCATTTTGGAACGCGGAAATGGTCCTATCAAGTCCAAATATAAAATTTGAAAGGCCTATCTGAAACGATTTGCTGTCCCATTGGTGGTCTCAATGGCTTTGATGTTGTTTTCGACGTTTGACAGCTCTCGCAGTTCAGTACATATTCGCGTATCTGTATGACCATGCCGGGCCAATAGAACCGACGTCTAATACGTTCTACCGTTTTTGCTATCCCGCCATGCGCTGCTGATGGTTGCTCGTGGGCAGCAGAAATCAAATTGTGACGTAATTCTGTAGGCACATATAATTTCCACGCATTGTCATCAGTATCGCTGTTCCCAGTTGCGAATTCGGTACGATGATAAATGTACCCGTCAATGACTTGGAAGTCCGGCAAATATGAGGACTGAAACCGAAGTTTTAATTCCTCATATTCAGGCGAGATACAGGCATCGGAGCCTAAATCAATTTCCGGTAAGACTGGAAGTTCTATAACATTAATTTCGGATTCTGGCACGTCCTCATACATTCGAGACAAGCCATCCGCGATTACGTTCTCACTACCTTTTTTGTGCTCAATTGAAAAGTTGAAGCCTTGCAGTTTTATGGCCCACCTCGCTAGTCTCCCACTCAGATCCTTTTGTTGCATGAGCCAACGCAAACTAGCATGATCGGTCACAACCTTAAATTCCATCCCTTCAATATACATCCTAAACTTTTTTATTGTAAGAACAACGGACACTCAAGCTCTGTCACTGATTAATTTTGCTGCGCTTTGTTCAGCTTCTGTGACATGTATGCTATCGGTCGTTCTTAACCGTTCTCATCTTCCTGCATCAAACATGCTCCTACTCCTACTTGACTAGCATCACATTGTAAAATAAAAGGTTTGTTATAGTTGGGGTGTATTAATATGGGTGCTGAAGTCAATTTTTCTTTGAGGTCCTCGAAAGCTTTCTGGGCCTCTGAATTTCCCACCAACTTTTTTTTCTTGGAGAGTAACTCGGTTAAATGAAAAGTCGTCGAAGCATAATCATCAATAAATCTTCTATACCATCCGGTCATGCCAAGGAATCTCCGAAGTTGACGTACAGTCTTCGGAATAGGGTAATTCTGATTTGCAGAAATCTTTTCTTTGTCTACCTGGAGAGATCCGTTCCCCACTACAAAACCTAAATAGTTGACTTGGCTTAGACAAAATTTACTCTTTCGAATATTAATAGTCAAGCCAGCCTTTCGCAATAATGCGGAGACTTCGGAAAAGTGGACCAAATGTTCATTAAATGAAGAAGACACTACTAATAAATCATCCAAATATACGAAACGTAATTTTTCAAGTTATATGGTATCACTTTATCCATAAGTCTACACATAGTTTGTGGCGCGTTGCACAATCCAAAAGGCATCCTTTTGAATTGGTACAGTGGCCTGTTAGGAACGGTAAAGGCAGTCTTTTCCCGTGATTGCTTTTCAAGACCAATTTGCCAGAAGGCATCTTTCAAGTCGATCTTGGAAATATAATGCACGGGAGGAAGCCTACTTAGCAATCCCTCAATAATGGGAATGGGATATGCATCCTTTAACGTTACCTCGTTTAATTTGCGCGAATCTAAGCAGAACCGAACCTTTCCAGGTTTGACAATTAACACTCCTGGTGAAGACCACGCCGAACTTGGAGCTTCTTCTATCACTCCTAGTTCCAACATTCTATCTATTTCCTGGCATAGCATTTCCTCTACGGCTGGAGATATCGGATAAAATCTCTGCTTTATGGGTTTTGCATCTCCTGTATCTATGACATGCTCCACTAACTTGGTTAATCCCAGTCCCTCTCTCTCGATGTTGGGAAATGATTCTATTATAATATCTAGTTGCCTTTGTTGCTGGGTATTCAGAGACGCCACTCCCTCGGAATTAGTTTCTAATGTATTTATGTAACCGCCTTAGGTCTCAATCTTTACTTTTATATCGAACTCATTCCAAATATCCATACCGCAAATGGCTGATTCAGTTATTGATGGGACTATCAAAAATTCTATGTGCTTAATTTGCCCATTATAGTTAACGTCTACAGTTATTATACCATTTATTTATTGTCGCTGGCCATCAGCTGTTTTCACATAGCCTCTAAAGGCTGGGGAAGTAGAATTCTGCTCTAAAATGGTTTTGGCCAAATGACCACCTATCACGCTTTTATTCGCACCGCTATCTATAATGCTAACACATTTTCACCTTTAATGTTAATTCGTATATAAGGCCTAATATCCGAGATTTTGTAAACAATGGCTGAGATGGTAAATTTTCGTAAACGCTTCTTTTTAGCCCAGAAATTCTTCATTCGTCGTGCCGAACGCGAAACAATTTTTGGTGGCGCTGAGAAAATTTCAGCCCGACGCTGGTTGTACTCGGCTAACCGGACATGAAAATGTCTTATAGGGGTTAATTTTGGCTGGCAAGATGGCTTGGGAATCATGTCGTTGGAGTTGACAAGGCTTTTGCTGTTATTTACATCCGAGGCTGGTGGTTCGGATATCCCCTTCTGCGGACATCCTGAGTCGCGTTTTCCGCACCCCGATTACGTTTTGGGCATGTAGGTTTGTACGTGTCTGGTTTCCCACATCCATAACAAATATTCTTCGCACTGGGTTGGTGCAATCTTCATACCTATGGCCTAAAACTTCGCAATTCCAACACTTCAAATTTTCCACTGATATTTCGGCAACCTCCGATGAGTTGGTTGTATGCGGATCAACGCGCTCCTGAATTTCCTCAACAATTTCAGATATGTTTCTTCTAGCGGGGAAGTTTCGGATCGGGGCACTATTACTGAAATTAGCCATGAAGTGCTCATGCCTGTGACATTCTCTTCGAAGCATCGATAAGTCCGTTATGTCCAAATGTAAAAGCTCGTATCTAAGGTCGGGTTTTAAATTCCTAATCATTGTTTCTATAAGCTCCCGGTCTGTCATGGGAGTTCGAAGCCTATCATTCATGGTTAGCAACTCGTCTAAAAATTGGTCAAATGGTTCGCCGGATCTCTGTTTGCGTCTACGTATCTTTTCTTTTCGGTCGTAGTCGCTCAACTGGTCCTTATATTTTTGTCTTAATCCTTCACAATTCTCCTCCCAATTTAGTCGATCGGTATGCCGGTGATGCCTCCAAAACCAAACTTCCGCATTATCTGCAAAAAGCATGTGGACATATCGATACAATAAATTAAAATCTCCGTTCAAAGATTGACGTGTTAACGCATTAACTCGATATATAAAATCCTCCACCGACATATCATTTGGCTTACCAGTGAAACGCATTCGCCAATTGGAAATCATATTTGAGATCTTGTTAGCCTGAAAATCGCTCCTCAAAGGCAGAGGTTCACTATCACGGTACGGTCGGCTGGGCTCCTCCTCCGATTATGTGGCATTTACCGTGGCCGCCTTGGGGTTTCTTGAGAGGATTGGCGATAGCGATTCTCTCCTACATTTAATTGCCTCAAGAGGGTGCTCAAATCACTACCGATTTGGGCGGTTATTTGCTCGCGAAAGCCAGTCAACGATTCCTGAATCATGTTTCGAACTCTCGATTAATCTACATTACTGGATGACATAGGAGCAGTAGCTGTCAGTCTGTGGTCGTGTCTAGGTGAACGATATGTGTTCGGTCTATTTAAATCAGTGCCAGTGGTTCGAAGTGCCTGTGTTATTGATCGAGTCGCTACTCTATTTCGGGATATAGCTCCTCCTCTGGCTCGGAATGAAATAGTTGCTGGTGAGGCTGTCAACAACAACAACAACAACAGGCTGTCACCCCCGCTACGCCATTAGGGCTTTGTAGATCGGACATAGTGACTGGTTCCCTGCACGAAGGACATGAGGAATTCGTATCTATCCACCTACCTAAACATGATCGGTGAAATATGTGCTTGCAAGGAGTCTCAACACGATCCTGCGTCACACCTTCGCTACAAATGGTGCAGATCATTTCTTCGGCGTTGTTAGCCAAATTCAATTCCTCAACTATGTCTCACCGCCATTATGAAAAAAAATGTTTGGTATTTGTATAGGTTGGTGTTAATATTTATATATGTTTTTAGTTATTCGTATTTGGTAGTTATTTGGTTTTCTAGATAAATCCGTGTACTACAAAATTTCCGTTATAAGAATGATATTTCCAAAAAAAACAAGCCGTTTATCACCTTGCTTGAAAGCGCGTCGATGTACTTATTTTTTTTTTTTGAGTTGTGCAAAATAGTCGATATGCACACCGTATTTTATTATTGGCGAACGTAGAGTTATCTGTTTAGTGTTGATCGTTTTAGGTTTACGTATGTTAGTTTTATTACACGATTACTTATTTCGATTTTATCTCTTTATATATTAGGTATTTTTCTTTTCTTTTTGAAAAAAAAATATTATTATCGTGATGACATATTTGTGGCATCGGGGTCTTACATGGGCTTCAGTACATGTATGTACGTACTACCGGTTGAACCCAACCTTGCAACGAAATGACAGTGCAAAAACTTAATTATTTAATGGCTGCGATTTCAAGTTCGGAAAGTGACGAGAGTCTAGTCATCAACTAAAGCAACCTCTAGCCACTTAATCCCAAAAAAAAATTATCAAACGGTACAATTCGTGAGTAATCTACCAAGATAACCCAATAGAAAAAATCTCTAACGTTGTCCGATATATATTTACGGAAACAAATATAAGGTTTTATCAAAGCTTTGATCGGGTATGACTTCGACATTAGCCAATGTCATCTATTTCGCCGAGGAAAGCATGCAAAAACTTACGCTTATATAAAGCTCACCGGTTCATATCCGAAATCATCCAGATAATGAAAATCCAAGGCTAAATCTTTTAAGTGATCAAAATTTGGAATAAACTACAAAAAATTTGATGAACTCTTAACCTTCTCTGGCCCCACGTTGGGCGCCATTTTATGTAATGAACCAATCGCATCATGCCTCCGTTGGCTCCCTTATAGTGCACCCTCTATGCAAAGAAGCTGGCCTCATTAATGTTTGTCATCCCAGCCACAAATTTCTTCACTTAGACAATTTTCTAGCTTACTTGGCACTGAATTAAGGAACATCAGGTCTGCTATGCAATAGCTCTCCGAGTGGGTACAGGGTTTAAGGAGCGGGTACTCTGTTTGCTACAGCCGGCTAGTCTACGGCGTATATGGGGGGGGATCTTGCTCCTACACTGACTTTTACCTCGGTTACTCATAAAAAAATTTAACAGAGATTTACTAAAAAAAAGTTACATTTTGAGGCCGTCGAAGGGTTAGGCTCATCCAAATAAAACATTACCCAAAAGAACGTATCAAATTTACTACGGAAATGAATAAGTGAAGCGTTAACTAATACACACAACTACCTGCCACGCGTTGTATCGTTTGGGGTTCTTCCGGCAGAGGTGGAAGGCTAAGCTGTCGTTGCCCTCCCGTCTTCACCCACCCGACCTGCTAAAAGAATGGTAAAAGTTGTTCTTTTAGCCCACACATACTCACCATTGCCCCTACCACAAATATCCAATAAAAGTTAAACCTTCATTTTTCTCCTTTTACAAATCCTTAAATTTTAATCAAAGTTTCTTCAATCATACATTTCGTTGTTTCTATATCTACTACTACGATAGACTTGTATTTTTATTTTCGCATTTATTACTTTGTACTATATGTATTTATGTACATATATGGTAACCTGCCTAAACTGTTCCTTACATCATTTATGTTAGCTTACATTTCAACAGTGGTCGAAATCGAATTCTCTATATTGCATTTGTATTTCGAGGTCTCTCAATTCCACAAAAAAAATAAATTCACAAATTTACAAAATCATATATATAAATTAATTCTCTTGAGCAGAAGAAAACATTTCTCTGGTTTCTATGATTTCTTTACATTCTCCAAAATTATTCTCATCTCTTATCCCTAGTCAAACATGTTAATTTGAGATTTCCTCACTACATACAATTTAAACAAAAGTCGCTCAGTATATAAATTCTCTTATTACTTTACTACTAATTCAAAAAAAAAAAAACAATGCTATTTCTCAATACTATTTTTCTCGCACTCAACATAATACATATAACCTGAGATCTCTGTACTTACATATGTAACATAGTTTCAAACATATTTATACATCGCTCACAGTTTACGAGTGAGCGAGAAGCACCGCCTGCACTTAATACGCAGTATGTTATACTAATTTCACACAGACGGCTTATTGAATAATAAAGGTAATTTTCTACATTAAGACGCTTATTGAGCTCAATCTTCCCTACAAAATTCGAATCTATTATTATTTCATTAGTAGCTAATCGAATGCCTAATGAAGTCAAAAGCACAATGCAACGTTCCGCTTCCGTTTCCGCTTCTTAGTTTTCAAAGCAAATATCATTGTCTGCATGGCGGAACGATACAAGGTGGCCGCATCGAACAGCTGATTATAACCTTTTTTATTTGATTTGATACATCAACTGCCGGCGCAGTACGATTTTGACATTGGTCCATCGAATTTACAAGTACATGGAATTTTTTTTGTTTGTAGGTATGTCACCATGCTCCCACCTTGTATCGTTCCGCCATGATTGTCTGTCTCATCCTTCATACTAATCGAGCAGTTACTTCTGTGTGAAAGCAAAAAAATTACGATTTCATTAGCAGGTGAAATGAGATCATTAAGTTTCTGTGTGAAAACAGTATTATATCTCGATGTTGCGCTCTCATATGCTCACAACACTTAGAATTAATTGAGTTGGTACATAGAGAACCAACAACGAAAGAAAATTTAAATTAACGAGCAGCTGAGTATGGGAAGTTAGAAAACATATTTATGCAAATGAAATTCTCTTTCAAATTAGGAGAAGGGAAGCAAAAACAATCTTTAGCAGAAAATCGAAATTATGTGAACGCTGTGACATAGCCTTCTTGCAACATAAGCTGATTTGACGATGTTACATGGCCCAATTAACAGAGCAGCACAAAACGAAATAAACAAAAGAAATTCAAAACCTACTGCAAAATTTGTTAAAGTTCCAAAAATGAAGTCTTGTTATTAATACATTTTTTTTTGTACTGTTTTTATCGTCAAATTTCTTTTGGAATTTTGTGACGATGTTAACCCCTCAAGGGGTGCAAATAAAAACACGAATTGTGTGAAAGAATATAGATATACAGACCGGTTAATTTTTACGAAGATAACTTATTTTTTTCCTTTCATTCAGGTGATCATTTTAATGAAAAGAAAACTATGAGTACAACATTCATCGCACACAAAAGAAAAATTTAAAAATTAAATAATTTTTTTTTTTTTATAACGATTTAACAAAGAAACCAGCTAATTGGATTTCCTAATTTCATCGCTCTTTCTCAATTAAAAAATAATCTAATTCAAAGCATGTGAATCAATACCAATAACAGGTCTGTATGTATAATATGTATAAATGAGTATGAAAGATGGGGCACTTACCGAATCATCCTCCTTCCGCTGGCCAGTTGATGGAGTGTTGTCGGTTGAAGCTACAATATTATTAAGAAGAAAACATCATTTTATTAGCACCTTTTTCCTAACATGCCCATTTGTGGTATACTTTCTTGGGCTTTTGGACTCGCTCGCTCGCCCACATTCACCTTTTCACAATAGAATATTTATTATTATTTTTTTTTTGTATATGTTAGAGATCCTAAATATGTTGTACTTTTATTATTATTTTTTTTTTTTTGATTAGAAAATCCTACAAACTACATAAAAAAAATAATTAGCCGCTGCGCCTTCTGAATCTGTAAACTCCTGGCCATATCTTGGACTCCAACTGGACATTCTGGCTCATTGCCTTGAAAAACATTTCTTCCTCTGGTTTTGATTTTTGTAATAGGTACGCAAATTATTTATATATATTGCAAGTTTACAAATTAAGTTTTTGTTCACTTGCGTTCCGTTTATTTCGTTTTAAAATTTCTAAAATATATTTTTTTTTCGCTTATAAAGGGGCTTTCCAATATATCTTTCTCTTTATTATTTTTTTTTTTTATTTTATATTTTTTTATAACTTGTTGGTTCACTTCCGTAGATATTTCTCGAAATAACATACTCTAGTTTCGTTTTGTTCTTAGTTTTTATTTTTTTTTTCGCCTTTGAGCTTGCAAATAATAAATTCCTTTTTCTTTCCGAATTTATCTGTTTTTGTATAACATTTCGGTTTACTTTAGCTGTTTCTTTGATTCGAAGCTATATCTTAAATCTTTAAATATTTTGGTTTCGTTTTTATTATTGGATTCCAAAGTTCAGGCTTCCAACCAATTAAATTTTTTTTTATTTATTTTTTTTTCATAAATTAACTTTTTTTTTCGAAATTAGATATAATTTTGGTATTTCTTACTTTTTGTAACCACAAATCCAAGTAGTTAGTTTTTATTTCCTTTTTAACAAATGAACCTCTTTTTTCTTTGTATAATTTTTCGGTTCACTTCCCGTATTGATATCATTTTTCTCTTTTTTTCACTTGTAAGTTTTTTCATTTTATTAACTTTAAAAGTTTTTAAATTCTTCACAGTTTGACGCGGTGCAAGGCCGGGATAAACTTTTTATATCCTATTTTTTTTTTGTATATAAATTTTCAAATAATTATTTTAATAAGTTTACTTTCTTTTGCACAAGTTTACTTATTTTTTTTTTTGTTGGTATAACGTTTTGTTCACTGGTTCACTCTTGACACAAATTTCTTTATCCATTTTGATAAATTTTTAACGAAAAATTTTTTTTTTTAATTTTTTTTTTTTTTTTATATATATGTTTCCAAAGTTTCACTTTGTAAGGTTTTAATTTTTATTAACTTTTAAAGCTCCTCACGGGCGGGATTTCAAACCATATTTTCTTAACTTTTTCCCGGAAAACCGATCATGATTCAACTCCTTCGGCAACTGCCTTGGCCAACTTTTTCCTATCCGTTTCCAAGCTCGGTAACCGCCGCAATTAAGCCACTTGCTCTCCAAAAAAAAAATTGTTTGCGAACTATTTTCTATTCAAAAAAATGTTTACGAGCTATTTTTCCCCGTTAATCGGCTGTTTTCGAACTATTTTCCTTTGTGTAGTTTTTATATTTTCAGTCTCTTCAAACCTATAGAATTTATATTTTTCTCCCATACTTCCCGCGGTTATTTTTTTTCTTTTTTAATAAGCAATCTCTCACACAATTTCAGCAACATTTTTCTACAATACTCCCACAGTGTAAGCCCTGCTGTTATGATACCTGTTACCATCTGTTCTCACTTCTGTTATTAGAACTTATGTTTGAACTCATTAATGTAGCATTTACTTGAACCTCGAAACTGCTCATATGCTGTTAAACCATCTAGTTGGGCTTGCCCTGTTAACATCATACAGGTTTGCTATACCTCTTACTAATATACGAGAAGCATTTCCTATGGCTACCGGAAATAGAATGCTTATGTCTGGCGGATATCCGTCGAACCTCACAACATTCATCCGATCTCGGGCGTTACAACGTACGCCAGGTAAAGCCAGTTTATCTATATATAATATTCCCACTATGCTCTTTCAACTGCGATAGTTGCTCTGCTCGCATCCCTTCTATTTTCCGAAATTTAGCACATTCATTTTTCTGGCACAACAAAAATTTTAAAAACTTATCTAATTTTTTGTTAAGACAGCTATACAAAAAAATTAAAAGTAGTCGGATCAGGTAATGCGACTCATGTTTTCTATACATTTAGATGCGCTGAATCCCCATACGCTATAAGAATTGGCCCAAGTGGTCATGGTATGGCCTTAAACTCAAAACACATAAAAAATCACTGCAGATTGATTTTTAAATAATGTTAGGGCCAAGCCAAGACCTGCTAGGTCAATTCTGTTAGCGAATTGGGATTCACAGCATCACAGTACTTGCGGGGGTGCCGAGGAAACGGTTACCCACTTCCACTGCGAGTGCTCAATATGCAGGGTACATCAGCCTAAAAATATAATTGGTTCAAGGAGAAAGTGCATCAAAATGGCGCCTAGAGCACTACTTGGGCCCGGCTCCATAGCCGGGCAGCACAGCAACCAACCAACCAACTTGGGAAAACATCCGCGGCTGTGACTTATCGAAAGTATGAATGTAAAGAAAAAAAAAAAAATAAACACATTCAATTCAATTTCAATTATTGCAAACTTAGAACTAGTTCTTATTTTCATCAGAATCAGAATCTTCTGAAATTTTGGGTTCGGGTAAAGCGTTGCTCTCTAGATTTTTATAATATGAACGGTATTCTTGGTATAACCAGTTTTTCATACATTTTGTCTTTTAGTTTTGATTCGGCAAGATGCAACGGCTTCGAATAAACCGGTTTACCTTCAATTAAACAACGACCTTTTCTCGGATATTCAGCTATTAAAAATTCTTCATCGGTATAATTTTTTTTGAGAAATACATTATACAGCTCATATTTTCTGTATCTCAACTAGCATATATATCGCATGGGTAGTTTTATAGCTCCTTGGGTAAAATAATTATAAATAAAAAAATTGTCATACAATTGAATGTGAACCTCGAAAAGTTTTGGGGAGTTACAGCTACTCTAATAATTTGTGCCCAACCTTCAAGCACGTATACTGGAACATTCGAACATACGAATGTGTGCTATTCTTAATTTTTTTTTTTTCAAAAATTGTTGAGCCATATCAACGAATGTGTCATACAAACAGGAAAATCATTATCTTGTTGCCAGCCAGAAACATGAATGTGCTAAATAAATGTGCTACATTCATTTTTCTGGCTCAACTTTGTGTGATTGAATTCCACATTCGTGAAAATGGCACTGCAAATTATTGGGGTTTCCATATGCGTAGGAAGCTCTAGATTTAAGTAGAACCTAGAGAAACTAAAGGGTAATATAACGAGGCCTATAACACAAAATCGGAAAAATTGCACATTCATGCTTCTGGTTAGTGGGCGACGATATATGATAAATAGTAAATATTCTGTGTTGATTATATTTTCAGCTCTTAGTCCAAAAATCATTTAGTTGATGTGGCAAAAATTTTGTTTGATGTAATCCATCAATAATGATTCATTAATGAGATGTCATTAATTCAAATTAATAAAATGTGTTAGTGGATTTTTTATAGGGGCCCGTAAATTGTTTAGTCCCTTGCCTGGATTTTTTCTCTACGGCCCTGCATTCAGAACGAGTTTATAGAAATTTGTGCAAAGCACGTGAGGGAAACTATATTAGATCAAGGCAAGAAAGCCAAGTATTTTGCTATTGTCGTTGATGCTATGCCTGATGCTAGTCACGTTAACTATGTTCATTTTGCGCTAACTCCATTTCAATTCGAAAGCAACAAATTTTGCCATTCAAGAACGGTTTTTAGCGTTCGTAAATTGTAAAAAAAACTGATCAGAAAATCGCTGATCTAATTTGCCATAATTGATTGAAGATAACGGAGCACTACGTCACATTCGTGATAAAAACTCGAATGCTGATTACTCGCCTTGTGCAACCCACAGTCTGAATTTATGTGGTGTTGATGCTGCAGAATGTTGTACGGCTGCAATTACTTTCTTCGGAGTTGTACAAAAATGTTTTACTATTTTCAGCAGTACTCAACAACGATAAGACATCCTCAAAAAAAATGTACCGAGCTCTCTTGATAGTCTTTCAGTCAAAATCCAAATTTGACTGCGCAAGCATACGGCGATGTTACCGGCATTCTCAGGTACATCAACATTCGAAGTTGTTGATGTATCTGAGAATGTCGGTAACATCGCCGTATGCTTGCGCAGTCAAATTTGGATTTTGACTGAAAGAAGTTGTCTTGCTGTCCTCAATTTGGTTCAAAATACTGACTACCATTAATGAAAGAAACGTGGACCTCCAAGCTAGAGACGCCACCATAGATGTTGAGGTCCGACATCTAGATGCATTATTAGCTGATTTGAAGTTGAACAGGAACCAATGGGAAACAATTTTAAACGAATGCAAAACAGTTGCTATTCAATTGAACATCTCGCCAAAGTTTCCTGACATTCGAAAGAGAAAACCCAAAAGATGTTCTGAAGATAATTTAAATGAGATGATTACGGATGATTCAGAGTCTGATTTTAAAAACAATACATTCCTGGTGATCGTTGATTCGGTAATCACTGGCATTACTGAATGTCGCAGAACGCATCATCTACCCTATACCACAATACGCTCACACGCTCTATAATCTATTGCGATCTATCATTTTGCATTCTTCTTCGCTTTATGTGGTATCAACGTACCTATACATACATGAACATAGCACGTATACATTTATAATTCATTTGAAGTTTACTCATACATTCATATATCCGTTTATGTAAATACATAATTCGCTTATTCTATTATATTCTATTTGTTTCCACAATGTAAAATTGAACTCAGAAAAACATACACATGTGTACTTTCCCGTTACTTTGAATTCATGTGAAAATATAATATACAATTTTTGA